>NC_134861.1:87070995-87370995 GCF_049852395.1 Peromyscus maniculatus bairdii
AAACCAAGCGTGGCTGCATACGTCTGTAAATCACCTGGGGAGTAGAGGCGGGCGGGTCAGGTCGTCCTCAACTAATGCTTTAGGCCAGCCTGAATTGTGGGTTATGTAAGATCCTGCCTGCCTTAAAACAAAACAAAAAACTCACCTAATCTAACACCTAATAACGGTACATTTTGTTCTACATTAATTATACCTTTAAAGGATAGAGACAGAAAGAGGAAGGATGGGAGTGGAGAGGAAGACGAGGGAGGAGGAGGAGGGAGAGGGAAAGAGCACTCACCAGGGAGTTCATAGCCCCCCACTGGGGGATCATGGTTCATTCTCTCCCCTTTCTGTTCACAAAAGGAGGGATGGCATGGCCACTCACCATGGCAGTTGCTAGTCTTGTTTCCTTGTCAGACTTGGGCTTCTTATGAAGGCGTTCAATGTCCCGAAGAGACAACAATTCACCCCTGTGGCGAGGGATAAAACAACACAAGGTGAGGGTGACCGTCCTTCCCTGATGTTCGCACCCCTGCCTAAGTGACTGCAGATCTGGACCGCACCCCCGCCCAGGCCACTGCAGACCTGGACCGCACCCCTGCCCAGGCCACTGCAGACCTGGACCGCACCTCCGCCCAGGCCGACTGCAGACCTGGACTGCACCTCCGCCCAGGCCACTGCAGACCTGGACCGCACCTCCGCCCAGGCCACTGCAGATCTGGACCGCACCCCCGCCCAGGCCGACTGCAGATCTGGACCGCACCTCCGCCCAGGCCACTGCAGATCTGGACCGCACCCCCGCCCAGGCCACTGCAGATCTGGACCGCACCCCCGCCCAGGCCGACTGCAGACCTGGCAGGGTACCATCCTCACCTGGACTCCTCATCACTGTCGATTTCGACATATTTCCTTTTCTGGGCTTTCCCGGGGGCAGCGTCCATCTCCTTCTTCATCTGGGCCATGCGGATTTTCTGGAAGTCGTCTTGTGTTAACACCCGACTCGTGCTGACGGCTGTAGCTTTGGCTTTCCGCTCCTCAATGGGCATGCTGTCCAGCTTCTTAGCCTTGAAAAGCACACAGCCAAAAGGATAAATGGGTACCACTTAAGGGACAGCTCAGTCATTGCGATTTTAACATGGCCCAGCACAAATGGCACCTTGGCAAACAGAGAGGCACTGTGACAGGACATGTGGACTTACAATCTCTTGCTGTTCCTCGTCGGAAGAGTGGTGCACATCAACCCATTCACCATCCTCCTCCTCCTCCTCCTCCTCCTCCTCCTCGCTGAGGCTGGCACTTTCCCATCCATCTGGGTGAAAGAGAACTCACTGGTACCGCCTCTGGTTCAGCAGGCACAGCAAGCTGAGACCAATCAGCAATGCTGAAGAGTAAGGTCATGAGCCTCAGATACTCCACTGACCAGCTGGGAGACATCTGCTGGCATATGCCACACAACTTCAGTGAATTTAAGGAGCGGAGACCCAGCGCTGACCAAGTATCTGTCCATAGCCAAACCTTGCAGTGACTTACCTACTTCTTACAGCTCAAAGAGGAGCAGACTCTCGCCAGGAAACCCAGCCTGTACTGAAGTCATGGAGAGCCTGTTTGATTCAGAATCCCCCGCTGTCCAGTGAACTGAGTGTTCACCAAAGCTGTGCCTGGACACTTAACTGGAGCCTGAAGCACGTCTCTGACTACCTCACCAAATGTATTCCCGACGGAGGAGAAACAGGGATGGCTGCTGGCAGCCCCTTTAAGTGGCAGCCAGGATATGTGAGTGTCAGCTCTTGGTCGGGCATGCACACAACCACTCAAAAGCTCCCTGATCTTAGCTCCGGGGCCAGATCTGAGGGGAGGCATGAGTGAGGACCCGGGTTCAAAGGGAAGGCCAACGAACCTTCATCGTTCTCTGAATCCTCTTCTCTCTCAATCTCTAGAACCTCTGCTCCTGGAATGTAGTCTTTAGCATCTAACTCTCCATATTCTTGTATTCTTGCTTCAATGGAGGCTTCAGTAGGTTTACCCTAAAGGAGAAAAGTATTTAAAAATAAGGTGCTTAGGTGGAAAGGAGCATTCATTATGAAAGGCCCTCTAGGGTGAGAACACTCTTAAAAAAATGGAGGTGGGCAAATAATAGGAACAACTTGCGGACACGTCACGTCAACAACATAACCTCCAGGCAGAAGACAGTTCACTTCTTTCTGTCTTCTGAGCTAAACTGAGAAACTGGCTTTTGCAAAACATAACTGCCCTGCCGCCTTCTGAAGTTTCAACAGCGCCATCTCTCTGTGTTACAAACGCGCCTCCCTCTCTGCTGGGTTGTGCGTCAGCGGCTGACTGGTCCTGCAGACTCCACCCTGCCAACAGCATCAAACACCGTCACGTAGCAACAGCCGACAGACAGCCATCATCACAGAGCACGTGTCGGCCACAAGGGCTGAGGACCAAGGAATTCCATCAACTGCATCCTAAGCTTGAAGAACAGAACCACACACATCGCGCACACTCCCCTTGGAAGCATCACTCGTTATCCTGTGAACGGCAGGCGCTGCCCTCACTTTCTGAGAACACAATCTTTAGACCATCCTGAGTGCCTTCACCTACCCGGAACTTCTTCTGCAGCATCTGAGGGTTCAGTGTCCGGAAGAGATGAATCAAAGTTCTGGCAGACATCATTACGTCTATGAATAAACACCACCTTTGATTAGAAATGCTGAGGCAGAGACTACAGTGAGGTAAAAGCGAGTCAACTGTGCCCAATGGCCTCCAGAGAACGACATGAACTCACTCTTATCTTTGTGTGTCTTATACTGAGCCAGGTCCTGCAGAAGTTCTTCAGTCATGGCCAAAGGACATCGGGCAGTTATCTCCTTTATAGCATTGATTCTGGGAAAGGAAAAGTGAACTTAAATAAAAGAGTAAATTTACATTCAAAAATCAAAAGGACACAGGTTGGGTTTTATAGGCTAAGGAGCCTAACCCTGCAGTGTGGCAGAGAAGGAGGGCGAGCAGCCTCACAGGCCGGTATTCCCGACAGCCACCTGCTCTGCCGCTGTTAACAAGGACCAGTGTTGTTAACCAGGGCAGGATTTGCCACCAGCTCTAAGGAGGAGGCATGAAGTCAGCTTGGTTATCCCAGCCAGTTTACAAGGAAGATGCAAAGGAACTGCTTAGCGTATCACCAAATGTGGGCAGATTTGACAAGCCTTTGAGTTAACCAGAAGGGCTACAGAAGTTCTCTAGTCTCTCCTTAGAGCGACTCATTAACAAATCGCTTGTCCCAGCACAAGACAAATTCATGGTGGGAGACAAAGAAACATGTAGGTTGTTAAAAGTCACTCATGTAAGAGTAACCTGCAAAATATCACGTGGCTGACCAGCAAGACAAGCATTTTTATCCGGTTCCCTCCAATCAGATGAAACCACAGAGCCTCCTGAGAAGACTGCTTTTCCAGAGGCCACACCTCCAGCTCTAACTGCCCATGCTGGTACACTAAAAACACCTACTGCCCCCAGGCATGCCCTACATACCCTACGGTCATGACTTCCCCAGAGTTCTTGTCAGTAACAAAATTGTTGGCCACCGTCATGAGCAATGACTGAATGATCTGGGTTGGAAACAGAAGAGGAGAGTCAGGTGAGGAGTCCCTGCTTCCTGAGCACAGCCGATCCTTCAGGGCAGGAGGAACTTTCCACCCTCGGGATGGGAGCTGAGAATGAGAACTAAGGAGTGAGGGAGAAAACATCCGCCTCCAGGTCAGTATTCTGCGTTACCGTTAAGGCGAAGGTTACCAGTGTTGGGCAATGTCTTTTAACATTGTTCTCTTTTTCAAACTTTTACAATTTTAGTGTGTGTGCGTGCACACGAGCGAGCGCACACCAGGGCCTGTGTGCGGAGGTCAGAGGACAACTGACCAGAGTCAGCTCTCATCTCACACCTCACCGAAGCAGGTCTCCGGTTTCTACTGACCGCACACTCCAGGCTGGCTTTACTGGTCGGGGAGACTGTCCTGATCTACAGGCCGTCTCTTGGCAAGGGTGCCAGGATTACGGATGCGCACACTGCATCTAGTTTTAAGTGAGTTCTGGGCACTGAAAGTCATGTTGTTGTGGTTTGTGGGAAGAACTTTTACCCACTGAGCCGCAGGACTGGCTTAGCACACAGTTTTCCTTTTCTTACAGGCAACGTGTTTCATTACGGCACTGTTATCCACGGGCCATTACCTTGCTACCCCTCGTTTCTGAAGACCCTCCCATCTCACCCCTGCTCCCTTCCTTCTCCAATAGTCACGCTTGTGCCTTCTTTTTAAAGATTTTTGTTTTTTACTTTTGTGTGTGTGCCATGTGTGCTAAGAGGGCACCAGACCAGTTGGAGCTAGTGAGAGGAGGTTTGTGAGTGTCTGACTTGAGTTCGAGGCCCCAAGCTTGGGAAGAACAGCCAGTGCTCTAACCACTGAACCATCTCTCCAGCCCCCACTTCTGCTTTCTTTGGTGTTGCTTTTCCAGAGACAGGGTTTCTCTATTAACAGCCCTGGCTGTCCTGGAACTCACTTTGTAGACCAGGCTGGACTCGAACTCACAGAGCTGTTTGCCCTTACCTCCCAAGTCCTGGCGCCCAGCTACTTCTGCTTTCTTACAATGACAAAATCAAAACAAAACTTTGCTTTGACACAGGATAATTCAGTGTTCTTTTTTTTTTTTTTTTTTTTTTTTTGGTTTTTCCGAGACAGGGTTTCTCTGTGTAGCTTTGCGCCTTTCCTGGGACTCACTTGGTAGCCCAGGCTGGCCTCGAACTCACAGGGATCCGCCTGGCTCTGCCTCCCGAGTGCTGGGATTAAAGGCGTGCGCCACCACCGCCCGGCTTAATTCAGTGTTCTTTTAATCAAAGAATTATCAGCTTTAAACGATAACACCATGAACTTATAAATATCCTTGGACCTTCCTAGTCATAGAACTTGGTAGTTAAAGTCTGAATCCTTAGCTCGTTCCCTTCTGTGAACTGTACAGCTAAGTTCTACTGCGTCTCCTGAGGAGTTAGGTCTCCTCGGTCCCTGTACAGGGGAGAGGAGACACAGCAACTCTGGGAAGAAACCTAACATGTCCAGTGGCGGCAGCACCGCACACACCGGATCTGGGGGGCAGCACCGCACACACTGGATCAGATGGGGGAGGGAGCACTGCACACACTGGATCTGGGGGGCAGCACTGCACACACTGGATCAGAGGGGGAGGGAGCACGGCACACACTGGATCAGATGGGGGAGGGAGCACTGCACACACCGGATCTGGGGGGCAGCACTGCACACACTGGATCAGAGGGGGGAGGGAGCACTGCACACACTGGATCAGAGGGGGGAGGGAGCACTGCACACACCGGATCCGGGAGGCAGCACTGCACACACTGGATCTAAGGGGCAGCACCGCACACACCGGATTCAGGGGGCAGCACTGCACACGCCTGCACACACCGGATCCACGGGGCAGCACTGCACACACCGGATCCGGGGGGCAGCGTCAAATACACTGGATCCGGGAGGGAGCACTGCACACACTGGATCCGGGAGGCAGCACTGCACACACTGGATCCGGGAGGCAGCACTGCACTGCACACACTGGATCCGAGGGGCAGCACTGCACACACTGGATCCGGGAGGCAGCGCTGCACACACTGGATCCGAGGGGCAGCACTGCACACACCAGATCCGGGAGGCAGCACTGCACTGCACACACCGGATCCGGGAGGCAGCAATGCACTGCACACACCCATCGGGAGGTCAGGGCAAGTTCTCACCTCTGGCGGCACCAGGTGATGAGAGGCTTGTGCAGCGAACAGCAGGATCTTCGTGACTTCTGAAAGCACAGAGATGAGAAAGGGCACACGTTATCATCTGCCTCCAACTACAGCGACACTGCAAGCAATCAGTTATCACAGGACCGTCACTTCCTACTCCACCGAACACCAGCCCCTACCTATCTGAGGGCTCACCTCTTGGCTCCTTCAGGTCCTTTGTTCAACTCTACCTCACCAAATGGCCCTCTGTGATCATGCAGTCTAAAAGAGCATCTGCCGCCATACTCACTATTGTCCTTACTCTGCTTTTCTCTTCAAATTCCCTGACTGGATAGTATACACAGTGCTGCCTAGACTTCTTTCTAGAACAAGTTCAGCGAGAGTAAGGACTCTGCTTTACGGTCACCATGAACCTTACAGACACACTGCTCTCCTTGGCCTTCTGTGCAGGCACAGAAACCACCAAGAAGGCTGTGTGTGGTAGTTCACACCTAGAGTCCTAGCACTTAAGAGTGGCAGCAGAGACTGCAGGACAAAATTTGGTCTCAAGCCCCAAACTAAATAAGTCACAAAACAAACATCTGTTGGACAAACACAAACGTACATATATGAGCATACTCTCTTCCAAGAGGCTGCATGGTGTAGGTAAAGAACAAGGCCTTTGGACCGGGCAAGTGACTCATGCCTCTAGGTGCAGCTCAAGTGGCCCAGGCAGGAGGCCTGCTGAAGTTCCTGCCAGCCCGAGCAAAAACAAACAAGCCCCAAACTGGGTGCAGTGGTGCATGCCGGAGGCAGGAGGAGCTCTGTGACTTCAAGGCCAGCCTGGTGCACACAGGGAGTTCCAGGCTAGCCAAGCATGCATAGTGAGTTTCTCAAAAATATAAAAACAAACCGACCCTTCCTGTTTGGGCAAACGACAACCATCTTCCTCTGCTTCTGTGCCCTTGCTAACTGAGAAGGCACCAAGGCCACGGAGAACAGTAACATAAAGTCCTGTTACCACAAAGCTATAGTCAAAGGTGAAAACTAGACATTTTAAGTTTATTTTTTATGTGCATGGATGCTTCACGTGCATGTGTGTATGTGCACTGCATGCATGCCTGGTGCCTGTGGAGGTCAGACAAGGGAGTTATGGGTGGTTGGAAGCCACCGTGTGGGTGCTGGGAAGTGAGCCCAGATCCTCTGCAAGAGCAGTTCAGTGCTCCTAACTGCTGAGCCCTCGCTCCAGCCCCCAAACTAGAAGTTTTGACAGGAGAATTTATATTACAAAAAGACCTGCAAGCACGAATTTATCTTTTTTATTTTGTTTAATTTAAAAAATAGGTGTGTGTGGTGGTGGTGGGAGCTGGCCTGAAGTCCTGATCCCCCTGCCTCAGCCTTCCATCTTCCTTTCTCTATATAAAACACATATAATGCCATCTGTCTTATTGACACTAGAACAACAGACTAGCACTTGTTGGGCAGCAGACACACAGGCAGGTTACCTCTCTGGTGGGGCTGCAGAAACCTTTGCACAAAAGGGTAGAAGTTGAAGAGGAAAAGCTGTGGAGAGAAGAATGTGCCAACTTTAATATTTATGAGACTGAAGCATGAAATTTCATTTCCCATCAAGTATTGCCATCATCAAACAAACGCACTTGGAATCGTCTTGAGTCGTTTTTGTCTCAGGAAGCAATCTCACCACAGGCTAATTCAATGTGCTGCAGTAACCCAGGGAAAGCTTTTCTTCCCAACACTCCCCCACTATCTCACCATTCCAGACAGAAAGAGAGGAATAACGTAGGGAAAGGCAAACAAAACCCACCACTCTTCTAGTGTTGACCCTGGCCTGGCTGCAGAGATCCAACTTGGTGTTCACCGAAGAGGAGGGACCAGGACCAGTACTGGTCCTAAAGCCGCCGGGACAGAACAGGCAAATCTGAGAGACCCTCGTGTTCTCAGACTGCCACAGACAGTCCTGACTCTACTGTCTTCTAGTCCCACCACACTGGAGGAAGGACTCTGCACTCGGTGTTTTTAAACCAAGGAAAGCAACATGCTGAACAATCTCAGAGCAGAAGCAGTCATGATAATCATGTCAGAACACTGGGCTGTATGCCGGACGGTGGTGGCGCATGCCTTTAATCCCAGCACTCAGGAGGCAGAGGCAGGCAGATACCTATGAGTTTGAGGCCAGCCTGGGCTACAGAGTGAGATCCAGGGCAGGCTCCAAAGCTACACAGAGAAACCCTGTCTCAAAAAACCAAAAAAAAGAAAGAAGAGAGAGAGAGAGAGAGAGAGAGAGAGAGAGAGAGAGAGAGAGAGGGAAGGAAGGAAGGAAGGAAGGAAGGAAGGAAGGAAGGAAGGAAGGAAGGAAGGAAGGAAGGAAGGAAGGGAAGAGAGAAAGAAAGAAGGAAGGAAGGAAAGAAGGAAGGAAGGAAGGAAAGAAAGAAAGAAAGAAAGAAAGAAAGAAAGAAAGAAAGAAAGAAAGAAAGAAAGAAAGAAAGAACGAACGAACGAGAACTGGGCTGGAGAGATGGCTTAGCCGTTAAGAGCACTGGCTGCTCTTCCAGAGGTCCACGTGTTCCCAGCACCCACATGATGACGGACAAGCATCTGTAACTCCAGTCCTAGAGGGTTCATTGCTCTCTTCTGGTTTCCATGGGCACTGAACACATGCATTACACACACACACACACACACACACACAACCCCCATACACAGAAGAGAAAATAAAGCACCAAGAGAACAATGTCAAGGATTCCTTCTTTGTGGTCTAAATTTTGTTAATCCTATTCTCAAGGCAGCTATTCTGAAGTATCCACACGTCTACCATACACACCACCACCACCACCACCACCACCACCACCACCACCACCACCACCACCACCACCACCACCACCACCACCACCACCACCACCAAGCAGCCCTTGCAATCTAACTCAATATAAAAGAAACATCCAGAGATCCCACCTTTGCAAACACACAACCCCTACCAGAGACACCCGGAAGTTCATGCCAGGAAGGGTTAGGCACACTGAAAGGTAGCCAGAATCAAAGGAAGTATGTAGTTTATTCTGGCTCAGGAACACTTATGCGAAGGTACGAAGAACAGAGCACGTAACGGTTACACATGAACTGAGTGTGTAGATTAGCGCTCACACGCACCGGAAAGGAAGCAGTGTAAATAAAAGCAGCTGCTTTCAGACAGAAGGGCAGATTTCCTGCTGATTCTAACTGTGCAAGCGGCTTGGGGATGAAAACCGGAACACCGCTCTACATAACTGCCTGCCTTCACTGAGCCCACCCAACTCCTAACAGCCGAGAGAAGCAGCAAGTCTCGCACCTCGTGAATCCCCACCAGCCTGGAGATGAGGTTCATGAGCATCATCTTCACCTCGAACCTCTCCTTACAGCTCTCGAGCTGCTTCAGAAGCTTTTCTGCAAAGTCTGCAGGGAAGGAATCAGAGGAACCGTGGGTTCGCGGCTGCAGACGGCATGTAACAGGCACAGGAAAGGGCATGAGGCGTTACATCAGAGAAAAGATCACATACGGCACCCCAAACTCATCTCAAGGACTCTTGCCCTGGCACTCACTCTGTAGATCAGGCTGGCCCACAGAACTCAGAGCCTGCCTCTGCCTCCTGAGTGCTGTGCCAACACTCAAGGAGATTTTTAACAGTTTTTTAGAGAATATTTATTAGTTTTTATTTATGGGTATGCTTGTACGTGCATGTGTGCAGATGCCCAGAGGCCAGAAGAAGGTGTTAGATCCCTTAAAGCCAGGCCAGCATCGTGAGCCACCTGATGTGGGTGTCAGGAAGCAAACAGGTCCTCTGCAAGAGCAGCCAGTGCTCTTAGCTCAGAGGGCAACTCTTCAGAGCTCTGGATTCCTAAGACATATTTTTAAATCATTTCTTTTTTGAGGTTACAATTTTTCCCCTCCCACACACCTTTCCCAGGCTTTTTTTCATTAATTATTGTTACATGCATATGTGTATATGTGGATATACTACATATTCCTACTACAGATTCCTGAGGTGGTGTGCATCAACCTCTACAGTGACTCGGACACAGTTTGCTTCTGAGACTGTGGTCTGCAGACTGCCAGCAGCAAATCTACGCAGACTTTCTTGGAAGTGCAGACTCCAAAGCCATGCCCACGCCCTAATGAATCAGAGTCTGCACTTTACCCAGTTCCTAGGTGATTCAATTAAGAAAGACTGGTCTAAAACAGGAGTAAGAGAACAGAAGTGATAAGGCCAGCAAGGAACTCAGAAGCAGTCATTACGGTACCTTGGGGGTCGTGAATCAGGTGAATAGCTGAAAAGTTAAACACTTCTGGCTTCTTCTTCTTCTTTTGTTTCTGAAAGAGAAGGGAAACCCATTCAAATCCCCTTGGCCCTGAATTCCTGTAACATGCCTTATTAGTCAAACTGTCTGTGCGCCTGTGCCCTGAAGGCCACTGGCCAGTCCTCAGAGTGTCCTGAAGGCCACCGGCCAGTCCTCAGAGTGTCCTGAAGGCCACTGGCCAGTCCTAGACTGTGTGTGCCTGTGTCCTGAAGGCCATTAGCCAGTCCTCAGAGTGTCCTGAAGGCCACTGGCCAGTCCTAGACTGTGTGTGCCTGTGTCCTGAAGGCCATTAGCCAGTCCTCAGAGTGCCCTGAAGGCCACCGGCCAGTCCTAGACTGTGCTGTGTGCCCGGCAGGGGAAGATGTCGGTGCTCTATCACTCTGCTTTGTCTCGCTGAGACTGGGTTTCTTACTGAACCTGGACTTGCTGTTTTCTAGTAAGGCCGGCTGGTTACCAATTTCCAGGGACCCACCCGTCTCCTCTCCCATCAGAGCTAGGGTTACAGATGTGGGCAACCACACCTGGCTTGCGATAGACATCTGAACTCAGGTGGTCAGGCTTGCACAGCAGAGTTCTCACCCACTGGGCCATTTCCCCGCCCCCATTACACTAGCTTAGAAGAAAAACAAATCCTTGTTCTAAAAAAAAATCTCTTAAGCCGGGCACTAGTGGCACACGCCTTTAATCCCAGCACTTGGGAGGCAGAGGCAGGCGGATCTCTGTGAGTTCGAGGCCAGCCTGGGCTACCAAGGAAAGGCGCAAAGCTACACAGAGAAACCCTGTCTCGAAAAACCAAAAATAAACAAATAAATAAATAAATAAATCTCTTTTCATTTGAAAGAACTAAAGTTGGTTTTTGCCTTTTAAAATTAAGCTTTGAGAACCCACGTATGGTGGCGCACGCCTTTAATCCTAGCATTTGGAAGGCAGAGGCAAGTGGATCTCTGTGAGTTTGAAGCCAGCCTGGTCTACATAGTGAGTTCCAGGACAGCCAGAGCTAGCTACATAGTGAAATCCTGTCTCAAAAAACCAAACCAAACCAAACCAACCCAACCCAACCACAACATCAAAAGCTTTGAAAATACAGCAGCTATGAAATGTGTGAGACTTGGATTTAAAGATGCAAACAGCAGCACCACACAGAGCCTGGGGAAACGGCTCAGCTGGCCAAGTGTTTGCCGTGTGAGCATGGGGACCTGAGTTTGGATCCTTAGCACCGAGTGGGATGTGGTGGCTCATCCTGTAACTCCAACTCTGGGAAGGCAGAGACGGGTGGTCCTGGAGTTCACTGAACACCAGCCTAGCCAGGTTCAGGGAGAGATGCTTTCTCTAAGAGCAAGGTGCAAAGTGATCGAAGACACCCGACATAGATCTTTGGTAACCTGCACCATGTTCATCTGCACAAATGTGAACGTGTGCACAAACACGTACACACACTAACCCACACACAAATAAACTGTAACACCCACACATGCATGCACACACACACAGACTCCATGGGGATCTAACTGATAATATCTGGAGTAACCACCACCAAATATCATACTTTTTCTAAGAACTCATGTCTAGTTAGAGTAAGTTAATCAAATTTATTCAGTCACAGTTTTGTCAGAGCTGAACATAACCTATTCATCTAAAATGTTAATGCTTACAATTCATCATGCATTTCTAAGGTCTGTTTGCTTTTAACGCTCTCTCTGTCTCTCTCAACCTCAGCAGGCTAAAAGCCCCACGCGTATTCTCCAGGCTAACGCTTCCCGCTGCAGTCTCCCGGCACCAGTCTCACCTTGAGCACTTTCATTGCCTTCTCCAACTTCTTCTTGTTCCTGGAACCCTTCTTCCCCGTGGCATATTGCACCAGCAGGTCCCTCGCTGTGGGGCCCTCGTCCTGCAGAACAGACCACGGTAGGAAAACGGGGACAAGGGACATCCGCACAGAAGCAGCGCACAGTCCTTCCAACTACATGTCCTTTTCTTCTACAGATTTAATTTTCGCTTATGTGTATGTATGTGTCTGTGAGTGTGTGCATGTGAGTGCAGGTGCCCACGCAGACTACAGGCCTTCAGTCCCCAGGCTGGAGTTACAGGTGTCTGGTTGATTAATAAAATATCTGTCGGTGTCAACGTGCGTGTGTGCATGCGTATTATGCAGCAGTGCTTACGTAGCTAGCAGAGGACAACTTTGTGGAGCTGGTTTTCCACTTTCCTCTGTACGTGGGTTCTACGGGCAGAACTCTGGTCGCTGGAGTGCCCCACAAGTGCTTTATCTGCTGAGCCATCTCTCTGGCCCCCACATTTTGGTTCTTAGACTTTTTGCACACACCCAGTAATGAATACAACTTTTAAAATCAGGAAATATGCACACATTTTCCCTGCAGCAATGATTTTTATATTTTTCATTTCAGCATGATATGCAGATACAATGCTGCTTTTATTTGAAGGAAACTGGAAATGTATTTATCAATAGAAGAATGCTTAAAGTATAATACATTCATATTCTGGGAATTTTCGGTGGGTATTCATAGATCTAAACAAAATGCATCTGCACACACTGACACAAACAAAGCCCACTGCAGTGTGTACATATGATGCATATAGCTTCTAAATGCTTACATAAGACTTTCTGTACAAACATATAAATGCCCTGGAAAAGAAATGGGTCTGGAAGGAATATGACAGAAATAACACAAAGTCAGGAAACCTTTACTCTGTCTACATCATCTTAACGTTCTTACAAGGAAATCTAGTAAGATGTTATCAGGGGTTCCTGATCTAGTTACAGCAATGCTAAAATTATTTGTTCATGTGCGTGTGTGCGTGCACGCGCGTGTGTGAGCATACATGCATCTGAGCATCCCTGCAGATCCCTACAGAGAACAGAAGAGTGTGTTGAATCCCTTGGAGCTGGATTACATGCAGTTGTAAACCGTCCAACACAGGTGCTACGAACCAAACTCTGGTCCTCTACAAGAACAGGAAGTGCTCTTCACCACCGGGGCATCGCTCCAGCCCTGTATATATATGTACATTCTTAGTATTTTTAAAAAGGAATGCCTTTTTACTTCTTCTAAGAAACTTTTTTATCACTTGATTTTAAAGACATTGCAATACTATTCTCCTCTTTCCTACTTCTGTGATGCTGGTTCTACTCAAAACTGCCAGCATTTTCTCTTCTTCTAAATGTACATATGGAAGGTAGAAATAACTTCGAACTAAGATCAGGGTCAAATGAATCTGGCTTACATTTTAGTCAGTCTCACCAGACAAATAAAAGGAGTACATTGCCGATGTCTTGAACTGGAGTCTCAACACGGCAGGGCTCTAACAAGGACAGATGTGACCCTCGTTCCCTCTAACTTACACATCTGAGGGTCTGACAGACTGAGCGCAGAGGAGCCACCCATGAGGAACCGGACACCTCGAAGAACTCAACCCACCTCGGATTCTGAGTCACTGTCCTGTTTCTCCTCCTCATCTTTCCCGAGGAAGAACGTCAAAGCAGCAACTAATATCTAAAGAACAAGACAAAAGTCAGCTTCCCCAGCACATCCCAATACAGACTCCGTCCACACTCCACCCCACATAAAGTCAACTTCCCCAGTGTGTCCAATACAGACTCCGTCCACACTGCCACCCCACATAAAGTCAAATTCCTCAGCACATCCCAATACAGACTCCGTCTACACTGCCCCCCACATAAAGTCAACTTCCCCAAAGTGTCCCAATATAGACTCTGTCCACACTGCCACCCACATGCATATATGCTGTGTCTGGAGAAAAAAATCTCCAGAGTAGGAGGGAGGGTAATGACTCCTTTTTCATGATTTAAAATATTACTTGTTCCACAAATACCCAATGACAACCTTAACTACGATGGAGGAGAGGGACAGAGCTCACAGCAGAGCGCATGCTGGAGAGGAAGCCCAGTCTCTGGGTTCCACCTGCGAACCCCCCAAATCAATCATTTATGAGATAAAAAACTGTCAGGCGCATGTCCTGTGAAAGGAGAGGTTAGCTCTCCCTGACAGAGATGGAAGCCTCACAACACACACGGAGCTAAGGCACTGGCACCGAGGTGGTGAGATCTAATCACGGTCTTTACACACTTGTACCTGGTGCTAAACACTGACTTAAACAAACCAAAAGAAACAACAGCCAGGCTCTGTACAGTTACTCTTCAGGTAGACCGCTGAGAGTCTCTACACCCCCAAGAAAGGCGCCATCACAGCCTTGCTTCTGAGTCAAACACTGTCTGAGTTTCTTTCAGCTGTGCCGGAGGCCAATAGAAGGAAAGCCGGGTCTCACAGGGGAAATAATCTAAACTGCTGTCGGGGTTTTGTGAACATCATGCAGTTGGGTTTGATGGTGTCTCTTTCTACAGCGTGATTTCCTGGCTCACTTTAGGAGTCAATTAGAACTACAGCATTTTAAAGCACGATATAGTATATGGTAGTCACTTCCTCCTGACACACCCATCTCCACTTCCGCCCTCGGGAACTGACCCCTGCCTGCTTCTTCTGCACAGCACTACAGCTCACCTTGGTGACCTTGGAGAAACAGGCAGTGGTGATAACATTGACAGTTTTAGCATCGTTCCTGGAAGAGACAATGGCACAAAGCAGTGGGTCCTTCTGACATTAGGATGGTCCACTCCTGGACTCTACAGTGACGCTGCTAAGGGTCAGCACAGGTTCAAAGCTTCACTAATTCCAGCTCAGCTTGGGACACAAACTGAAGCCATCGGTGTGGAGAACATTTGGTGCTCAGGAAGCCGCTCAGATTACGTGTTAAAAACGAAAACACCAAAAACTTAGAAGGAGAAAAACCTACAACACAGCAAGCCCAGGGCTGGAGGGAGAGTGCTCGTGTGAGCCTGAGGACCGGAGTTCAGATCCCAGCACCGGGCGGGGGCATGGCGGCCTGTCTGCTGGCAGAGACGAGATCCCCACAGCAAAGCAGCTGCCAGAGTAGCCGAACTAGCTCACCTGAGCTCAACTCAGTTCAAATGAGAGACCTTGTCTCAAGGTGTAAGGTAAAGAGCAACTGAGGAAGACAGCAGATGGGATGCCAAGCTTGAGTACACACACACACACACACACACACACACACGCAAGCACGCACACACAACCCTAACGTGTGTGCAAAAAAAGAAAATTAAAAAAAATTTTTAACATCTTTAAAATTTAGCAAAATTGCTGGGCGGCAGTGGTGCACGCCTTTAATCCCAGCACTCAGGAGGCAGAGCCAAGCAGATTTCTGTGAGTTCGAGGCCAGCCTGGTCTACAGAGTGAGATCCAGGACAGGTACCCAAACTACATGGTCTTAAAAAACAAAACAAAACAAAAAAAAATTTAGCAAAATCTCAACCACTGCTGAAAAAAGGTTTATTTCAGCTCACACTCATCTCTGAAGGATGTCAGGGCAGGAGGCCACTGAGGAGTGCTGCTCATTGGCTTTCTTCCTCACATTACTCAACCTGCTTTCTTAACAACTCAGGACCGCCTGCCCAGGGATGACACTGCCCACACGGGCTGTGCCCCCCCACATCCATCATGAACTAAAAAGATGCACCATAACTGTCTACAGACATCTGATGGAGGCATCTGCTAACTGAGGTTCCTCTTCCCAGATAATGACAGCCTGTGTTGAGCCAACACAAGGACCAACTACATCAGATGGCCTCTGTGTTTCATGTTCAACTTCAATGCACGATACAAGTATATTAAAGAGTGTAAGATTAAAACAAAGACAAAAAGCCACACTTATTTATGGGCTCTGTAATCATTATAAATGAAAATAAAGCCAGGCAGTGGTGGTGGCACACGCCTTTAATCCCAGCACTCGGGAGGCAGAGGCAGGCGGATCTCTGTGAGTTCAAGGCCAGCCTGGGCTACAGATGAGTTTCAGGGCAGCCAGTGCTGTAATACAGAGAAATCCTGTCTTGAAAAACTAACAAACAGTATGTGTGTGTGTGTGTGTGTGTGTGTGTGTGTGTGTGTGTGTGTGTGTATGTGTGTGTGTGTGTATGTGTGTGTGTGTGTATATATGTGTATACTTCTCATGAGAAACACTCCTGCATGTTACCAGATGTTCCTTCTGTAGAGTTCGATCATCACATCCAGAGACATCTTGGCTGCAGTGGCGTTACTGTCCCTCAGCATGGTGTACATGAAATTCTGCAGCACCTGGGGACGAGGAGGACGAAGACTCAATGCACAGGCGGCACAAAGCTTGGAGCCCAAGAAGCCAGGGCACTCACCACGTTCACTTTATTGTTCTTGTGCTTGGCGTTGATGTTCTTGATGTCAGTCACTATGTGTGTGTACAGGGTCTGCGGAGACAAAGCATACACGTGAAGCCTGGGAGAGAAGCACAGATGAGCAGGACACATGTGAAGCCCGGGAGAGAAGCACAGATGAGCAGGACACACGTGAGGCCCGGGAGAGAAGCACAGATGTGCAGGAAGCCCGGGAGAGAAGCACAGATGTGCAGGACACACGTGAAGCTCTGCTTTTCCTGTTTCATTCCACCACGGAAGAGATCTGATGGAAGAGAAGAGATCTGACGGAAGAAAAGAGATCTGACGGAAGCAAACACTCAAGGGCAGCCAAAGGTAAAGCTGCCCTCCGGGGCCGTGAGTGGAATCACAGGAGAAAAGAACCCCACTATCCCACCTGTTACACAACAGTCATAACTCTTGTTTACAACAGGCAAATAGGAGAAGCAACCCAAGTGCCCACTGATGACGAACAGCTCCGATGAATGGGTAAACGTGTGGCAGAGCCATACCACGGACTATTTGGCAACAAAAAAGACACAACCACACACACTACAATACACACTGATCCTGAAACAGCATGCTGAGTACAAGAAGGCAGCCACGAGAAAACGTAACGTATGACTCCACCAGAGGGAAACACGGGGAACAGGCAAAACTGTGGTACTGTACCACTCTGAGACAGAGGCGGGAAGAAGGTTCGAGACAGCCTGGCTACAAGGTCAAGGTCAGGCTGGACTACAGTGAGACCCTGTCTGAAAAACTCAAGGGCCGGGAAGCACCTTAGTGAAAGGGCACCTCTAGGAACTGTAAGGCTCTGGACCCAATCTCCAGCACTGCCAGGAACCCAGAAACAGGAAGCACAGAGGGCCAGAGAGGTGGCTCAGCCGTTAAGAGCATTGGCTGCTCTTGCAGAGGACCCGGGTTCAGTTCCCAGCGCCCACCTGGTGGCTCCCAGCTGTCTGTAACTCCAGTTCTAGGGGACGTGACATCCTCTTCTGGACTCTGTGGGTAATGAGTGCATGCAGTACACATACACACGCAGGCAAAACACCCACACACAAAAAAAGGAATCTTTTTTTAAAAAGTGCACTGAACTGTACACTAGAAATGGATATAATTTTAAAAAGATTCATTTTTATTATGTTTAATTAATACAGTTGTGTGTGCCAGCATGTGGGTGTGGGCACATGAGTGTAGGTGCCATGGACGCTGGAGGTGTCAGAGCCCCTAGAGCTGGAGTTGATGGCTGTCACTGCCTGACGAGGGTGCTGGAGCTGAACCTGGACCTCCTGAAAGAGCAGCAAGGACTCAACAGCAAGCCGTCTCACCAGCGCCTAACTCTTTAAGGGAAGCAAGCATCTGAATACACGACAGGTCTGTGACTATAAACATCACTAGGACTCAAAACATGGTCCCATGGATCATCTGTAGTTCACAACTTAGACCAGAACTACAAAATGCTCAAATCAAATAGTAGTAGTCTCTTAAAACTTAAGTTTTTCTTTCTGAAATTTGTTTCATAAGCCTCCGGCTCTTGTCTTAAAGAAGCAAATATAGTCATAGAAAAATGCTGTAGCAACAGAAAGTTAAGTTTTTACTGTGCAGGTTGGTTCCAGCTAGTATGCATGTCCTCCTGTAACCATTCAGTACAGCGTGGTCAGGAAGAGACCAGGTTTTGGCATCAGGCTGCCTGGGCTCATGGTCCGGTCCTACACACAGCTGTCTGACCCGAGACAAGTCACTCACTCACCTGTGCCTCGACCTGCCCGCCTACAAAGCATTAGCAATAAAGATCAACAATCTCTATCTCAGGTGTTTGTGAATAAACGTATACTTGAAGCCCCTGAGATGTAAAGGTCCCGAGTGGCATTCAGCAAAGGATGGTTATTAATACTACACTGCGCGGCACGATGTTCCTCCTGCTGAAGGACCAGCTGTATCTCTCACCCTATCAAAGGAGGTTAGTAATCCCGTGAACTCTGAACTCTGTCTGCTGTCAGCGCAGGAAGAGAGGAACGTAGGGAATAAGCTTTCGCTCTTTACCTTCCGCAGGAGCTTGTCATGGCAGCGCAGAAGCTCGAAGAAGAGCTCCAGCAAACTCGATGGGTTGATGAGATTTTTATTTCGCAGCAAGATCAACGCTTTGCAAAATGTCTAGGGAGAGGAAAAGGAAGCATACATACTAAAAGATGACGTTTAGTTAATCCAATGAGACAACATGGCATGCCCACCCTACCTCTGCCCTCGCCCAGGCACCGGGGAGATGCTGGCTGCAAGGTGCTCTCCTTCTCCATTACCATCACATGCACCGGGGGTTCTAACTATACCATGCGGAGATCCGGGTCCAAGACAGTGTGATTGTAGGAGAGCAGCTCCTTCAGCTCCTGCGGGAAGTTGCTGAGATGCTCCGGGTAGCAGTGGCCAATCTGTAACAAAGCACACAGCAGCGCTCTTCTCAAGAGCAGCCTCTCTCCCTAACTTCAGGTGCACATGGAGATGCTCAGGGGACAGCTGGTTCACGGCGGTAATGACTCCCAACTGCCAGCCTCCCCGTATGCTGATTTTTCTACTACTTCCATTGTTCTAGTAGTTTTTGTAAAAGTATGCGGCAAAACTGAGATCCTGCCTGTAGGACAAATTTAATGATTTTTGTTCTGGTTGGTTCTGTGTTAAAATTCATCAAAAACCCTCTAACATATCTTAGGAAGAAAATAAGATCTACAGAGGGAAGGCTTTGGGAAAATTTAAGTCTCCACACAGGGGCTGGAAACAACAGGGATGGGGTGGGGTGGTGGTACTTCTGCACATTATGTGTAGCACCGACTTCTGTCTCACTTAGAAATTCCTTCTTACCTGTGCCATGAACATCACCAGCTCTGCCAGATCTTTGCTGGGTTTATTTGGTTGTAACTTGAAAATCTCCATATTGGATTTATAGTGATTGTATTGCTGGAGGAACTGTAGGGAAAAAGAGAACGGAGTTTGTCACACGCTTTATACAGAATAACAAGCCAGCGCCCACTCTGCCAGTGGCACCGAGAAGAAGATCTGGGTAGATAAGAAGGCTTCGTGCATGGCAGGCAAACCCTGAGTCACACCCAGCTCTTCAAACAGTCCTTTTTCCTTCTCTGCATTTTTCCACACGAGTTTAGAAAACTCTTCAGCACCACATGGCTCACGTGAAGACCCGTCCCTTAGAACCGAGGCTTGAGCAGTGTGGTGTAGACAAGAGTCGGGAACTCAGATTCCAGCCTCGTTCTGCCATTTACATTACATGACCTGTGCATGAAGGACGCCAGGATCTGCAGAAAATGCCAGGCCAGGCCAGTAAATGTGCAGTGTACCCGAGGACATGAAGCCTTCCAGTCAAAGTCTCCCCTTTAAATACCCACTGAAGCTTTATGTCAGAGTTCTAGACAAGGCGGGCGAAGAATCAAAGACTGAGCTCAAGAGACAGCTCAGTGGTAAGAGCACTTGTTCTCAGAGGCCTGGCTCACGAGCCAGAATCCACAGCGGTGCACGACCATCGTAATTCCAGGTACATGGAATCAGAAGCCCTCTTCTAACTGCTAACGGTACCAGGTACGCATGCACATAGTGCGTGTGGCTAAGACACTCACACACAGTTTTTAAAACTGGAGGAGGAGGAAGAGAATCAAGGACAGGGCTGGAGAAATGCTCGGGAGTTGGGAGTGCCCGCCGTGCAGGCCTGAGGATCTGAGTTCCGAGGCCATCACCCATGTATAAAGCCAGCGTGAGGGTGCAGATGGCAGGCCCTCTGGGGCTTACTGAATACTAGCTTAGCTCCAGGACCAGTGAAAGGATGAGACTGGGTGGAACGAGAGCCTAGAGCACCCGACATCCTTCTGTGGCCTCCACGTGAGGGCACGGGTGTGCTACACTAACCTCTGCCCACCCGACCCATCCCCCAAGCCCAGACAGTAATAAAGCCCAGGTTAAAAGACGCAGGAATAAGTCTAAAGCCACAGCTTCCACTTGCCAAGTACCTGGTTTGTGCCAAGCTCAAGATACACAAGACCTCGTTTAATCCAACAAACAAGCCAGTTTACTGCTGTGACCATAACTGGAGTCAAGCCTTAGTTTCACACCCTACAGCTATTGTCTTTCCATACACATTGTGGCTGGGAAGGGAACCATTGATGGGAACGTAAGCCAGACTCAGAGATGGCCCATGTTTCCTCTCATAAGCAGAATTTAGATTTAAATTTATGTCTGTGACATGTCAGAAAGGAGGACATGGGAAGAGACCCTTTTTTTATGTGTACTGAGTGTTTGCCTGTATATACGTATGTGTGCACATGTGCCTGGTGTCCAGAGGCCAGAAGAGGGTGTAGGGCGCCCCCGACACTGGAGTCAGACGGTTATGAGCCACCATGGAGATGCTGGACAACTGGGTCCCCTGGAAAAGCACCAGTGCTCTTAACCATTGAACCAACTCCCCGGGGAGAAGAAAGAGATCTTAAAGGGGTGCAGGGAACTGAAGTGTATGTGACATCGATACAGAAGCAGGGGTTGTTTGGGGGAGAGGAAGGGGACCAGTCAGAGGAGCACAGACAGGGGGGACTGGGAAGGGCAGTGTCGAGGGGGACGAAATAAGAACAAAACACAACATGTATGTATGGAAGTGTTGAAATGAAACCCACCACCCTGCAAGCTAACTCCAAAAATTAATAACACAAAAAGAACTGCAAGAGCTCTTAATCTCTCCTCTGTGAATGATGGCACATTAGCTTGAACATCGTAATATCGAAGGAAGTTAACAGCAGCAGACTGAGATGGTTTTAATGCTTCCGAGACAAACTCGAGTCTGAAGTGTCTACCAGGTCAACAGCACAAAGTCACCGCGTTCACTTCGTCTCTTCTTAGTTCACACACCTCAAGTGCTAAGTCCCTCACAACGCGGGCCTAGTATCATTCTCGACCTCATCTTTCCCCAAAGCACTTTCGGAAATCCAGCTCAGGCTGGCTCCCGAGGAGTTCGAACCCGGGCTTAACCGCACTTTCCAAGTTTCTGACCGTGGCCCAGGCACTCGAGAACTCTCTGCTCTTCCTGGCAAAGCCTGGGGCGCTCGGGGGCGGCCGTTTGTGGAAAGCACTTTTTTACACACGGCTCATGAAATGTTGGGGACTAATTAGGAGTCTTCGAGACGAGGCGGCCGGTGGCTTGGGCGCAGCCTCTTCGCCCCTCGGCGGATCGGCGGGGTGGGTGGCTGCATCGGCCCGGAGGCAACCGGTTTTGAGGTTTGTGTCGGTGGTAGCGGGGTCGGCAGGGCAGGGCAGCCTGTTTGCAAGCGGCGGAAAGCGAGGCCTCGGGAACGTTCCTTCCCCGCACACCCCCTCTCCTCCCGAGGGCCCCGGAAGCCGGACCCCCGTCCCACCTCCTCGGTGTAGGCCGGCGGGTCCCGCTTGATGAGGTTCTGCAACTGCGGCAGGTTGCTGGGCAGCTTGTTGTTGTTCCTGCCCGACATGGTGGCTGCAGATGGGCTCCCGGGCGAGTTCTTGGGAAACGCAGACCCGCGTCCGTCACGGCCCAGTCCCCGCCGCAGCTCAGACGCGTGTTTCCCAGGGGAACCGGAAGCAGCACATGGGACACTCGGCCAGCCGGACCGAGCTACGGGAGGCTCGGAGGATCAAACTTACCCGCCCTGCTTGGCAAAGCTTTGTTGAGGTCCGCACGCTGTCGGCCCCTGCTGTTGGGCAATCGCTACTACTGTCGCCAAATGTTTTTGACGCGATCTGAAAGTTAAAGCTGTGGGGTTTTCTTCCACATGCACGAGCAGGTTTCATTATCTCAACATTCTTTTTCACTGAAAATAATTTTTATCCAATATATTTGATCATGTTTTTTTTCCCCCTCCTCCAGTTCCTCCCAGATCTTTCTCAGCATTTTTATGATGGCACAAATGAGTGAGGATTAGTAAGGGACCCAGGTATGGCGGCACACGGATGTAATCCCTATACTCAGGAGGCTGAGGCAGGAGGATTATATGTTTGGGGGCAAGACTGGGCTGAAATTTACCCTGTCTCAAGATAAACAACAGGAATCAAGCAGAGGCTTGAGAACTGGCTCGGGTGGCCTGTCTTGTAGGAGATTGTAGGTTTGTTTCCCAACTGGGTGTGTTGGCTCTTGCCTGCAATCTGAATACTTCCGAAGTGGAGGCAGGAGGGTTGAGACTCCAAGATCATCCTCAGCACATGGGGAATTTGAGGGAAGCCTGGGGTACATGAGACCCTGTATTGCAAAATGAAGATTGGGGCTAGAGAGATGGCTCAGCAACTAAGATCGGGTACTGTTGTTACAGAGGACCCAGGTTCAGTTTGCAGCACACAGGCGGCTCTCAGCCGTCTATAACTCTGGCTCCAGAGAAATATGGGGCCTCAACAGGAATCTGCGCTCACAGTGCACATAGCCACACACAGATGCACACATATCAAAACAAACAATTAAACAAACAAACAAAAAAAACTTTTAGAAATGAGGACTAAAGCAGGGCGTGGTGGCGCACACCTTTAATCCCAGCACTCTGGGAAGCAGGCAGACAGACCTCTGTGAGTTCGGGGACAGTCTGGTCTACAGAGCAAGTCCCAGAACAGCTAGGGCTACACAGAGAAACCCTGTCTTGAAAAACAAACAAACACAACAAAAAGAAGAAATAGAAATGAAGATTAATCTTTTTTTTTTAGGCTGTACTGTTGTGGAATATTACTTTAACTGTGTAAAGGTGTGTTACATTTGTTTATGCTGCATTTGTTTAATGATGTAAAGATGTGTGTTTAATTATGTAAAGAAGTGTTGCATTTCTTTCACCTCGCCTGCCTAAGGCATCCAATTGGTGTAATAAAGAGCTGAATGGCCAATAGCTAGGCAGGAGAAAGGTTAGGCGGGGCTAGCAGGCAGAGAGAATAAAAAGAGGATAAATCTCAGCTGGGGAGAAGAAAGAGAGAAGAGAGGAGAAGAAAGGAGTAGCCCAGGGCTAGAAGCCAGGCAGCCACCAGCCAGCCAGACCTAGAGACAGCAGGAAAGTAAGAAAAGGATAAAAAGCCCTGAGGCAAAATGTAAGTAAAGAGAACTAGGTTAAGTTAAAAGAGCTAGCGAGAAATAAGCCTAAGCTAGGCCAAGCATTCAAAACTAATAAGTCTCCATGTTATGATTTGGGAGGTGGTTGATGGCCCCAAAGAAAAAGCCTGGTACACTGAACTAAAGTTAGAAGAAAAATCCATGAGGGATATGCCTAGAAAGCATTGTTCTAGAGAATGACAAAAAAATAGGGGTGGAGGTTAAGACCGTTTGTGTGTGTGTGTGTGTGTGTGTGTGTGTGTTGTTGTTGTTATTTTTTGTTTTTGTTTTTCAAGACCCGGTTTCTCTGTGTAGCCCTGGCCATTCTGGAACTCCCTCTGTAGACCAGGCTGGCCTCAAACTCAGAGATTCACCTCCCTTTGCCTCCTCAGTGCTGGGATTAAAGGTGTGGGCCATCATATGCTTGTTTGTACTTTGGTTTTGGTTGTTTCCATTCATCGTTGTTTAGATAAAGAATGCAAAATAGCCGGGCATTGGTGGCGCACGCCTTTAATCCCAGCACTCGGGAGGCAGAGCCAGGCGGATCTCTGTGAGTTCGAGGCCAGCCTGGGCTACCAAGTGAGCTCCAGGAAAGGCGCAAAGCTACACAGAGAAACCCTGTCTCGAAAAACCAAAACCAAAAAAAAAAAAAAAAAAAAAAGAATGCAAAATAATATGTATTTAGAATTCAACTGTTGTTAGAACTTTTGTGAATGCTCCTCAGCTAGAGTTTTACATTCAGATCTGGTACTTTGCAGAGAAGTTTCTACAGTCCCTTAATGTGCATCAGTGAACATGAGGTGGTTGGCTGGCTGGATGAAATAATGGCAGTGTTAATACAAAAACACACTATCACCCACTGTGTAGTGGGTAGCTGTTCCAGCTTTTACCTTGAAACACTGCCCCCAATGAGGCAACAGGTAACTGCCACACCTGCCTATGACCTTCCACTGGGGCGTGGCTGAGACCGGACCCCTTAAGACCAGAGATGCGCATACATGCCTGCTCTCTTGGCTCCTTGTGATGCTGGATTGCAGACCAAGTCAGAGTTCTTCAGAGAACCACACTGGGCTGCACCTCACCTCTCCCAGATTCTGTAACCGACATTTTTACTGGCTGTAAGTTACCCTGAAATAAACCTCTTTTAACTACCAAATAAACTACGTGGAATTGCCTCATTAATTCCTGCTATAACCCACCCCGTGTCCATACTGTTCAAGCACTTCTCTTAAATTCTCTTTAATCCTCGGAGCATCCCTCTAAAAATGGACACTATTATCTTTAATCTAAAGGTGAGGTAACAGACGAAGAGGGTGATTGCCCAAGTTCACCCATGACAACGAAGCTGGGATTCAATCCAGGGAACTCTTAATTCTAAACAAGGTGATGTGGTGGGGGGAGGGTGGGGTAGCTGTGGGGTGGTAACTGGCCTGACACTAACAAAGGAATCAAGGTGTTGTTATTCTGCTTAACCTCGGCAGTTTCCCAGACCATCTTCACCCAAAGTGACCTGCCACTCAATTAGAGCGAGTCCAAATCAAAACAAGTCTATCAAGTCCACTGTCACATCTGGACACAGTCCTGAGGATAATCAGATCAAGTGTTCTCACGAAAGGGTTAGTATTCTGCAGAAAAAGATTCCTCCCTCATCCTGTCCATGCTGATACCAGACAGCAGGACCACATGGCATGGGAACAGTAGCAATGAGAGCAAGCCGTATATTATGAACGAGGCAGGCAAGGCTCCTTTAGTGGGACGTCAGCCCTTGAGCAGAAGGAAGTTAACGCTGACCAAAATGATAGGACTGCTAGCTTGTAAAGGGTTTTCATTGACTCTGTGTGTGCATGTATGTGTGGCGCGCGCGCACGCGTGCGTGCATGTGTGTGTGTGTGTGTGTGTGTGTGTGTGTGTGTGTGGCAGGCATAGGGGATGGGGGTGTTGCTAAAGTTTGGTAGCTGTCCATTGTTCCAGGGCACAGTTTCAAAGGATTTTTCCGTCCATGGGCAAGTATTCTAATCTTGATGTTGCAACCTAGTGGGTGGTAATTTAGCCCAGGAATGAAGCTACCCATTATATTTATTTGTTTATGTATGTTGGTGATTTGTCTGCATGTAGGTCTGCGCACGTATGTGTGTGCCTGGTGCCCACAGAGGCCAGAAGACGGTGTCAGATCCCTTAGACCAGAGTTACAGATGCTTTTGAGCCAACATGTGGGTGCCGGGAACTGAACACCACTCCTCTCAAAGAGCAGCAAGTGCTCTTAACCACTGAGTGATCTCTCCAGCCCAGAGAATTACATTGTTAACCAATGTCCTGGGCCTTGCCATGAGTCTGAGGAACTGTGGGTGCTCTGGCTGCCTGGAAATACACAGGTAATGTGCCATCCAGCACACCTCCAGGGCTGACCTGACTGGGGCAGCAGAGGAAGAAAGAAAAGACAAACCTTCAGACACACCAGAGAGCTGGGATTGGGTGGGTGGGGCTCTCTGATGGAGAAGCTGCCACAGCCACAATCAGCTGAGCAGGGAGGGGGTGCAGTTCATGCAGCAGAAAGAGGATGCAGGTTTAGCTGTTCTCTGTAGGAGTGGTCTCTCTAGGGGAGCAGTCTTGGGCTGTAAATACGGGGTGAGAGAGAGAGAGAGAGATGGTGGACCTTTTCTGTACACACTATCAACGTTTGCACTCAGACCAGCAGGGAAGGCTTTGCCATTTCCCTGAGACTGGGGAGTTGGGGTCCTTGACATGGCTGTGCTCATGTCAACTGCACACACTCACCAGGAAGGACTTTATTCACTCAGGGCTTCCTCTGCTCCCCACAGGATCGGGCAGGGGAAACACATTCATCTAACAGCTGGTAGGCCTAGTTAATTCTGTGTCATAGTCTTGGACAAATATTTGAAAGTGGTTACGGCAGAGTCGGGGATCCGGGCCAAGGGTTAAGACAGCAAAGGGGACAGATACAACAGGAAGATGGAGATGCTGAGCTTTTTCGGCTGTCTAAGAGATACCCGTGGCTTCACCAGAGAGACGGGGTTTAAGCAAAAGTGGTCTTGAGGTTTCTGCCAGGCAGCCAAGATGATGTTAACACGAGCCTGTCAGAGGTGTTTTCTCAGCCAGTGAAGGTCTCAGCTCCACCATGTGACCTTCAGAACCGGTGCTTTCCGGGTGAATTGTGTACAAACGTGATTTTGTTCTGATGGATCATCTGACAGATGTTGACTCGAGGGCATCTTCCTGGCTGAGATGTTTCTGGGCTGAGATTTTTCCGGTGGTTATCATCGTCATTGTACAGCCATCCCAGACCCCGCCAGCTTTCGCTGGGTTTAGCCGTAGAGGTTTGCTGGTGTGTAAACAGTTTGCCTTGTGGCCTCCTTCCATGTTTTATAACAAAGCTGTTGCTTGAGTACAAGAACGGAGACAGAATAAACACAGAGCACACCCTCAGTGGTGATAGGGTCAGGGCCACACTTCCTCTGCCGTTTGTCCTCGTGTTCCCCGCCCGTTTCAGTGTGAGAACACAAGAAGACAGCTGCCTGTAAATCAGGAGGAGGGCCCGCCCTGGACACCAGGTCTGCTGGCGCCTCCATCCTGACGCTCTCCTCCCAAACTGTGAGAAATGGATGTCGTGTCTATGTCTCTAAACTGGGGGTAGTTTTGTATGGAGGACCAAATGGACAAAGCCTTTCAGGCCCTGATCACACATGATTCGCACATGCTAGTTCCCCTTCTAGAAGCCAGTAAGTCTTGTTTTCCCCATGTCAAATCTCTGCTCGATGACAGCCCATTCCATGACCTTCCATGGCCTTCCATCCTCCCCACCCAGGACTCTCCTCCTCTGTTTCATGTCTCCAGGGCCTCCACCAGCTCCTGCAGACACAGTCACGATTCACTTGCTTGCTTCATGTGGATCTGCAATAGATTAGATGATTCATTGAGACTTTGGGGTTTGTTTATTGCTGTACCCCCAATACTTAGAGCAGGGCAGGGACATGCAGCATAGGGACCGGCCCAGTCAGCATTCGTGGAATGGACAGGTGGACGGCTAAGTTTCTTGCAATTCTTCGCAAGATTAGAAAAATATTTTAATTCATTTTTGAGAATTTGCTACAGTGTGTTTTGATCATATTCACCCGTCCCTCAACTCCTCCCAGATATACTTCTCCCCTCCCCCTCCCTCCCTCCCTCCCCCTCCCCCTCTCTCCACTCATCAAGTCTAATTTGTGCTCTTTACAGCTTTTGGGCCTTCTTCCACTGGATGGTCAGCTTCATAGGCACTACAGTCTTAAAGAAAGCGGACTCTTCTTCATCCAGTAGCTGGCAAGTGCCAATAGCTCCTCGGCCAAATCAGTAGTTTTAAGTATTTTGGATGCACACAAAATGTATCTCAAAAATAGGGGCTGGAGAGATGGCTTTGTGGTTAAGACTGCATGCTACTCTTGCAGGGGAGAGAGAGGTTCGGTTCCCAACAACAGCATGGTGGCTCACAACCACTGAAACTCCAGTCCCAGGGGATCTGATGCCCTCTTCTGACCTCCTTGGGCACCAGGCATGCATGTGGTGCTCATGTGTTCCTGCAGGCAAAACGTTCATATGTATAAAATAAATAAATCTTAAAAACAAAAAACAAAAAACAGGGTTTGGGTATTTAGCTCAGTGGTAGAGCCCTGGGTTTGGTTCTCAGCTCCGAAGGAGAAAAAAAAAAAAAAAAAACAGACAAAAATTTAATTATCTCAAAAGTGGTCAACAGGAATTTTCATTACTCTCATTTGAAACCAACATTAAAAGGGCTCAAAAGTTAAGAGTACTGGCTGCTCTTGCAGAGGCCCTAGGTTCAATCCCAGCCCCCACATGTCTGCTCACAATTGTAACTCCAATCCCAGGATTTCTGACACTCTCTTCTTCCCTTTGCAGGTACTCTGCACGCATGTGGTGTACAGGCACAGAGGCCGGCAAAACACCATACACATAAAAAGAAAAGAAACCAACAGGTGAGAACGTTCAGAAACGCCAGGTCTGCTTACAACGTTGTTTTCAGAAACTGTTAAAGCAGCCACTGGGGGGAGCCCCTGCTCGGTCCTAACAAGAAAACCCGCCAGGCTGGACCAAAGGACTGAAAAAAGTTCAGTCTTTTCTACAGCTAACTTTAGGGGCAAACGGAGGTTTCCTGGCTCGGTGGCAGCGGCAGCCACAGCAAGCGCCTTCACCTGCTGCGCCGCCTCGCTGGCCCACAGCTTCGGTTTCATTGGTCGGCCCTGTCCCCACTGTTGTGTATATTTAATGTGAATGTTGCCCACAAGCCCATCTGTTTTTTCTTTCCTGGGAAAAGAGAACAATCGGGATTGTCTGAGGATAAACCTATATTCCTAGCTTAATGCGGACTTGTCTGAGCAGCATTCTTTGATTTATTTTTCTTAAAACTCACTGCCAGGTCCTTAAAAAATAAAATATTTCTAAAACAACAACAACAAAAAAAAAAACAAAATCAAACAAAAAAAACCACTGAATAGTTTTGTTTTCTCTGTCGTTACACTTGAAAGCTCAGAGTAAAAATATATTTTGTTTTCTTTACTTCATTTGTTTTATAATTCATATATATATACTTTGGCTGAGTAGATAGTTCAGTCCCTAAACTAGATTGTCTTTTGAGCATAAGGACCCGAGTTCCACCCCTACAATCCACATTAAAAAAGAAAAAAAAAAAAAGCTAGCATTGTGGTGCGGATGGGGGCATGGGGAGCGGGTGGTATGGGAGGTGGGACAGGAGGTAGACAGATAGATCTTTGCTGCTCACTGGCTGGGTAGTCTGGTCTACTTGGCAAGGTTCAGGCTAATGAGATTCTGCTCTGTCTCAAACACAAGGTGAACAGTGCCCAAGAAACTACTCCTGAGGCTGTGGTCTAGCTGCCACTTGTATTCATGCACACAGCAATATAGAGACACAGGAGCATGTACAAACACACACATAACTCACACACAGCAATATAGAGACACAGGAGCATGTACACACACACACACACACACACACACACACAGACAGAGCAATATAGATACACAGGAGCATGTACAAACACACACACACACACAGCACTATAGATACACAGGAGCATGTACACACACACACAGCAATATAGATACACAGGAGCATGTACAAATACACATATAACACACACACACACACACACACACACACACACACCAAATCCAGAGCTTTTTTTTCCCTTTCTAGTATATGGGTTATTATGTCAATTCTCCTCTCATTTTATGGATTTTGATTTTTAGTTTGTTTCCTGACAAAGTTCAAGCTGTCTACTTTAAAACTTCAAGGCAGGGGAGAGTGACTTGCCAGGTTGTCTTGGTCCCATCTGTACACAGAGGACCAAAGTCTAGTGCCCTGGACATGGTGATGCCAGCAATTATTTTCCTATTTTGAAAAATCAAAATAAATTATTTATTAAAATAGCCTTGAAACACTATAATATATTCAAGGGATAAGATTTCATTCTTGATGCAGTAAAATTTTGTTTTTTGCCTGAGGGGGTATCTGGTTGTGTATCCCACACTGACTTTGAATGTGAAAACTTTCCAACTCTGCCTTGCACATGCTGGGATTACAGGTGTGGGCCACCATACCTGGTTTATGGAAGACTTAAGGAGAGCAAATATTTATGTATAACTTGCACCTTCCCTCTTCTTTCTTTCTTTCTTTCTTTCTTTCTTTCTTTCTTTCTTTCTTTCTTTCTTTCTTTCTTTCTCTCTCTCTCTCTCTCTCTCTCTCTCTCTCTCTCTCTCTCTTTCTTTCCTTCTTTCTTTCTTTCTTTGTTTCTTTTCCTCTCTTTGGTGGTTTGAATAAGAATAGCCCCCATAGCCTCATACATTGAATGCTTAGTCATCAAGGAGTGGCACTACTTAAGAAGGATTAAGAGGTGTGGCCTTAGCTAGGCGGGCCTTTAATCCCAGCACTTGGGTGACTGAGCCAGGTGGATCTCTGTGAGTTCGAGGCCAGCCTGGTCTACCGAGTGAGACTCAGAACAGGCACTAAACTACACAGAGAAACCCTGTCTCAAACAAACAAACAACAACAACAAAAAAGGTGTGACCTTGTTGGAGTAGGTGTGACTTTGTTTTGTTTGGTTTGGTTTGGTTTGGTTTTTCGAGACAGGGTTTCTCGGTAGCTTTGGAGCCTGTCCTGGAACTCGCTCTGTCGTCCAGGCTGGCCTCGAACTCACAGAGCTCCTCCTGTCTCTGCCTCCAAGTGCTGGGATTAAAGGCGTGCCCACCACCGCCCGGCGTGCTGTGGTTTTGTTAGAAGAAGTGTGTCACAGAGGGTGAGCTAGTCCCAGCGCTCAGGAGGCAGAGGCAATCCGATCTCTGTGAGTGCAAGGCTAGCCTGGTCTACAGAATGCATTCCAGGACAGCCAGGGTTCCACAGAGAAACCCTGTCTTGAATCTTCCTTCCCCCACAAACAAAGCCCAAGCCAGGCCCAGTGTCTCTCTCTTCCTGCGGATTTGGATGCAGACCTCTCAGCTGCTTCTCCGCTCTGTGTCTGCCTGTGTGCCGCCATGCTCCCCACCAGGATGGTAATGGACTTAAATCTCAGAAACTGTAAGCAAGCCTCAGTTAAATGCTTTCCTTCGTGAAGGGTTGCCGTGGTCTTCAGAGCAATAGAACACCAAGACACTTCCCTCCAATCAGTTTTTTCTTCCTCCATCAAATCTTTTATCAATTTATCACAATTTATAATGTTATTGACAGATGAAGACTAGACTGTTCAGTTGCCAAAAGCCCTGAGCTGGGGCTTGGATTGCAGTCTAGGGAAAAGCATGTAGGCCTAGCATGCCTGAGGTTCTGGGTTTGATGTCATCAGTGGGTACAGAACAACTTTCCATTTTCTCACACATAGATCTCTCCCAATTACTTGACTAAGAGCTTGCCAATTTAAATAAAAAAATAAATAACCAAGTCTTTTATTAATTGTTTAGGAATACAGTGCTTCTTGGCATAGGAAAACAATTTAAAAGATGAATGAGAGAATTGTTCTTCCGACTTGAAGGCACTTGTCAGTCAGAGACTTCAGTGTGGCCAGGGGCATCCCAGGATGCAGTTTTGGAAAAGTGGGCCTTGAGTCATCCACAGGCAGAAGCCAGGTAGAGAGGTGGGAGCAGAGCAAGCATGGGCAAGGACGGGCCAGGCTGAAAGTAGAAATGAGTCCATCTGTGGGTGACCGCGACTGGAGCAGGGGAAATGGATTTGGAAAAGGCCTTTGAGAAGACTTAAGGCAAAGCATAGAACCAATCGACTAAAAGCTTCTTATTAAAGGATTCCTAAATACCAGGACCTGCTCTATACACTAGGCATACAGAGGTGAAGAAGGCAGAGTTTCTGTAGCCAAGCAATATAAACTTGTGTATGTGGGTGGAGAACAAGAAATAATCACATAATTTTTATTAATGGTTTCCTTTTAATTATACGTATGTGACTGTGTATGTGTGTGGGTATGTGCACTGGCGTGCAGGTACCCTCAAAGGCAAGAAGAGGATGTCATCTACAAGGTGAAATATGCATATCTTAACTCTTTTGCTAGCCTAGGTTGCTTTATTAATGTTATGTCACTATGAATTTCTTTTATTTTTCATATTTTTTTTACTTTTTATTTTAAAATATAATTACATCATTTGCTATGGTTGTCTTCATAGGAATTCTTTAAAGCCATGTCCCAGTTTTGTGGAGGAAAAGATGACACTGTCTTACATAATCTCCAGCTTTGTCACCACTCATGGGGTCAACTGCTAAGTGACCACCATGTAGAAGGGGAAGGACTGAGAGAGAGCTTGTGCCAGTCACTCCTAGTTGTGAAAGTCTCCCTTTTCCTTCAGAGAATCAGCACGTGACATGATCACTTGACAAATGCCCTGATCGAAGCTGATATCATCAATCATGGGTTTATAATCAATCTCCAGTTCAAGCTGTGCATGTGGGGTGTGTGTGTGTGTATGTGTGTGTGTATGTGTGTATGTATGTGTGTGTGTGGTGTGTGTATGTATGTGTTATGTATGTGTATGTATGTATGTGTGTGTGTGGTGTGTGTATGTGTGTGTATGTATGTGTTATGTATGTGTGTGTATGTATGTGTGTGTGTATATGTATGTGTGTGTGTGTGTGTGTGTGTGTGGTGTGTGTATATGTGTGTATGTGTGTTGCTGGGTCCTAATGGCTCCCTTGGGGGAGGGGATGAGAAGGCACGGAGTCAACAGCACAGACACCAGGAGTCAGGTGAAAGGCAAACAGCAGACTCGTTTATTTAGTATGGGGAAGGCCTTACATACCCTCCTCCCAGCACCCAGGCTGTGTCCTGATCCGGTGATGTTGCATGGTCACCCCTTATTGGTTGGGCTTGATCAGGACCTCTGACAGGGTCTGTTGCTAGGCCCTCAGGTCAACTCCAGGTTGGCTCATAAGGAAGTGTTATGTGCATGCCTTGGCAACTGGATTGAGCCTTATCTTCCTGTGGGGTGTGTGTGTGTGTGTGTGTGTGTGTGTGTGTGTGTGTGTGTGTGTGTGTAAGTGAAGCGTGTGAACCAGTTCTTGTTTTTTGAAATAGTAATGTAAAATCTAAGTGTTTCATTTCATTCACTTCTTATGTACACACACCCCAGCTTAGAAACCAGTGTTAATAGTAAGAGTCTGGGAAAGGGGTGACTATTTCACTATTTCACTGAAAATGAGGAAGGGAGGAGACTCCGAAGTCACATTCAAACTACAGTGGCTTGAGTGACAGTGCCCCCATAGGCTCAGATGTTTAAATATTTGGCTCCCAGATGGTGCTGTTTGTGTGCTGGAAGAAGTATGTCACGGGGCAGGTGGGGGGCTGGGGGGCCATCAGCAGGCTTTGAGGTTTCAAAGACACATTCCACTCTATCTCTCTGTCATAGTTCACCCTCAGCTTCCTGGGTTTGGTTCAAGATGTGAGCGCTCAGCAGTTTCTACCATCCTATCCGCTGCCTGCTGCCATGATGGACTCATCCTTTGGGATCCATAACCCCAAATAAACCCTCCCTTCTATACATGGCCTTTGGCCATAGTGTTTTATCACAGCTCTCGAAAAGACCCTAACAGATAAACTGAAACCGAAATGACGAAAAGAGCGCTTTTACGCAGACTGTATCAGTCAGGGAACAGAGTGTGAGACACTGTGGGAACAAAGGGTTTGTTATGGGAATTAGGGGAGGATGCTGGGAAGTGAAAGCCCCAGTGGGAAAATCGGGGGACTGAAGAAAGAATGATTGACTGATCCAGCTGGACCTTTCAGCGCGTGAGAAAACTCAAGATGAGCCCCAGCTGCCAAACAAGGGTTGCTAAGGTTTATGGGAAGCTGCTGCTTCTGTATCATCAGTACGGCCTCTGAAGAGCCATCTGCTGCTCACGAGGGACCTGGGAGCACCAGTGAGCACAAGGTCAGCAATGGAGAAGAGGAGCCAGCTGTTCAGGAAGAGGCCAGGACAAGCTGAGAGGCACTGCACGCCACTTTGTCTCGTGGTCCTCTGAAGACCGCTGTCACTCTTGAACCGCTCTGAAAAGACACCCAGTTCCTTGTAAGCTAACTCTGAGGGGTGCAGACGGGACACCAGGAAATGCAGACCCCAGTCCCACCAAGTTGATGGCACAGTCCAGCCCAGCCCAGAGCAGAATCTACCAAGGGCCTTGAACAGGAAATGAACTCAGTGTGCCCCAGAGACAAAAAGCCGAGGCCCATACGTGAAGGAACATGATCAGAGAGGCAGGCAGAGGCCAGCACATTGGATGTGACATCTTTGACCCAATTTTAAATCCCAAGATTTTTAAGAAAAGTATTGTATTTTGAATTATTATTTAAAAAAAATCATTCTGGCTGTTGTGGGTGGTCGGGAAGCAAGAGAAACACTGGAATATAGGAAACCACTGTGGTAACCCAGGAAAGTGCCCACGATAGTCTGGGTCATGAAAACGTCTCTAGAGAGACCTACTCAGGGCGTCTCATTTCTCCAACATAGTTTTTCATCGACACACAGCTCTCTGTGCACGAGGCATGTGATAGGCCCTGGTGAGAGGTAGCAGGTCCCACAGTGATGAGTGGGCAAGGAGGGCCTAGTACTCACTAGGCACCAAGATCTATCCGCGCTCTGTCTCTAACGACAATCCTGGATGAGGAAACGAATATACACCTGAACCAATGCCATGCAGCCCAACAATGCATTCAGTTGTTCCTCCCTCGCCTATCTTCAAATCTAAACATCTTTGCTCTTTCCACAGCATCCGGCTGCCTCATAGGTGAAGGCCCTGGGGGGGTTCATGTACACCTCTCGTGGCTGACACCTGCCTAAACACCACACCGGTCTGGCTTCTCAATACCCCAATTGTACAGGCTGGTGTTTTCCGTCTACCTTCAGCCTTCCTAGAGATCCCACACCGCAGGGCTCTAGGCCAAGTGTCATGTGGCATGGTGTATCACGGAAGGCTTCATGGCAGAGGAGGACTGTCCACAACGTGCTATTCAGGAAGAAAAGGAGAAGTGGGGCATGGTGAAGGGTTAGGGTTAGGGTTCCAACATCCTCTTCAAGTGAACGTCCTTACTTAATTTCCTCCCAGCGGCCCCACCTCTTCAAGGCTTTATCTCCTCCAAAGAGGTGACCACAGGCTGGTAATTAAGCCTGAAAAATACACAGGGAAAGAGATCACAGGAAATACAGCCTCCAGTACAACCACATCGCATCCACACAGCACGGTCCAGAATAACAGGGATCCTGCCGGGGGCCCCAAAAAGGAAATGGACTCAGTGTGCCCCACGGCTGTGAAGAGAGGCTCAGTGCATGAAGGAGCAAGGTCAGAGAGGCCTTGGGAGGATAATTTTCTAAACCCTAGCTCCTGAGACTTAAATAATTGACCTGGTGTTTGGATCTCCACATCCCTACTTGAGGCTTTATGTTACTTGAACATACGTGATTTTAGGAGAGAGAAAAGAGGTTTGCTGGGCGTATCGCTCACTGGAATAGTGTTACTCTTGATAACTAGAGGATTATCAATGCTACATAATTCTTTGTATCTCATTTCATTTTAAGTGTATGGACCTTTTGCTTGCGTGGATGTCTGTGCAGTCCTGGCACCAGAGGAGGCCAGAAGAAGAAATCAAATCCCCTGGAACTGAGTTACGTTTGGGGATATTTGATCGCCCCGTGAAACCCTGAGACTGTGTTAATTAAATTAACCTTGGGTCGAGGGTCAGAGCCAGCGGCTCGTTGACAGGAATTAGCCATAGAGAGTAAGGAGGGTCCTGGAAGACAGACAGTCGCCCAGGAAGGAGTAGGGAGAGACTTAGAGATGCACGGACTTTTTTGGTTTCGGACAGTGGAGAGATGCTTCTCTTGCTAGGTCTCCAGCCCAAAAGGAAGGGCAGGCAGCTGGTTGCTTCTCGGCTTCTCTGATGTAGCAGGTTTTCATCCCAGTGTCTGACTCCCGAGTCTTGGGACGATAGAGACTTAGTTAAAAATCTGCATTTGGTGGCCTCAGCCAAGCTGGTGCTGGAGGGACCAGAAATCCTGTCAGGCTGTGGTCTGAGGGCTGCCTTGCTGACTGCGGTGCCTTAGGGCACAGACGGTAGTTAAAATATCAGTGGATTCAGGTGTGGCTGCTAAGCTGCCAGAAAAACAAAGTTACAGTTGTAAACTGTCAAATACTGTCAATGAGGATTCTGGGGATTGAACCTGGGTCTTCTGGAAGAGCATCCAGTGTTCCTAACTCCCAGCCATCTCTCCAGTCCCTACATAACTTTTTTCTTTTGAGACAGGGTTTCTCTGTGTAGCACTGGCTGTCCTGAAACTTGCTCTGTAGACCAGGCTGGCTTCGAATTTACAGAGATCTGCCTGCCTCTGCCTCTCGGGTGCTGGGATTAAAGGCACACACCACCATCATCACCACACATATATATAACTCTTATCACTCTATGTTATTGTCAGGTAGTGTGTTAGTTGGTTATATGTCAACTTGACACAAGCTAGGGTCATCTGAGAGGAGGGAACCTCAACTGAGAAAATGACTTTATAAGATTGGGCTATAGGCAGGCCCCTAGGGTATTTTCTTAATTAGTGATCCATGTGGGAGAGCCCAGGCCATTGTGGGTGATGCCACCTCAGGTGTGGTGGTCTTGAGTGCTATAAGGAAGCAGACTTAGCAAGCCATGGAGAGAAAGGCGGTAAGCAGTGCCCCACAGCCTCTTTTGCATCCGCTCCTGCCTCTAGGCTCCTACCCCATTTAAATTCCTGCCCTGACTACATTCAATGATACAGTGTGATATTGAAGTATAGGTAAAATAAGTTCTGTCCTCCCCAAGTTGCTTTTGGCCCTGGTGTTTCATCCCAGCAACAGGAACCTTAACAGGCAGTGTCGTGTTATTTCCTGTAGAAGTTCTTTTTTTCTGTGCCTAAGAAACTCCTGGAAGTGCTTTTGTGTCTTTGTCTCAATCGACACCAATAGCACAAGATAAAAGCCAAAAGACCAATGGATAAAGGACATATGAGAATTATTCTGATGCACACAGCAGCTAAAGGACAGATAAAGACAATGAAAAAGAAAACCAAGTTTATTTTGGTATTAGTGGACTTTTATTGATATCACTGCCCCTTCACAAAATAGCTCCAAAGCATCTATGCCAGTACTGATTCAGGTTAAAGATTACTCAGAGTATATACGCGAAGCCATACTGTAGGCATATGCTGTATATCCATCACAGTTACTTAGTGAAAATATACAGTCTTTGGCTAGTAGTTATGTACACGGCCCGCCTGTCACATGCAAGGGCTACAGACTGACTAGTTAGAAGACATTTTTAGATTTTTCTTTCAGAGTATGTAGTGATATATTATGTACCCCAATAAAATTTGCCTGAAGATCAGAGAACAGAACAAGCCACTAGAATAAACATAGATGTCAGGCAGTGGTGGCACACACCTTTAATACTGGCACTTGGGAGGCAGAGATCCATCTAGATCTCCGTGAGTTCAAAGCCATCCTGGACTACATGAGATTGACTCAGTCTAGGAGAGACACAGAGCCAGGCAGCGGTGGCACACAGTACTTGGGAGGCACACACACACACACACACACACACACACACACACACACACACACACACACACACGCCTTTAAATCCAGCACTGAGAAGGAAGTGATATGGCTGGGCCGGAAACGGTATATATGGTGTGAGGAGACAGGAACGCGAAGCTTTTCGACTGGAGACTCTTTCAGCAGAGGACTCGGAGACATTCGGTGAGAGGATTCATGGAGTTATGGGGGTGAGATGGGGCAGTGGCTTATTTCATTGTCTCTCTGATTTTCAGGCACATTTTATTGGGATGCATAATCTATCACCACAAGAGTGAGTTACCTGGAGGGAGCTGGACAACTTCATGACTATATCGTGGTGTCTGGCTGGGAGTCCCACCAACAGCACTCAAAACCCCCTGCAGCATGAAGAAGGATGGGATTTGGGGAAATCCGTGCGTGGAGGCTGAGTTTCTAGCCAGGGACATTCTTTTCTCCTTAGCTCACTGGACCTCCTCTCTAAGGCAGTTTCCATTCCTCACAGAGGCTAACTTGGCCCCCTCCACACCTCCACCAACAGAATTTACTATTTCCTGTTGCTCTTGATTTCTTTAAAAGATATTTCTGGTTTAAAAAAAAAAAGATTTTGTTTTGATTTCAGATTATGTGTGTGTCATGTCTGAGCGTGGGCTTGTGCACATCTGTGCACTGCTTGCAAAGGCCGGAAGAGAGAACTGCAGCCCCTGGAGAGGAGTTCTAGGTGGCTGAGAGCCTCCCAATGGGGTTGCTGGGAATGGAACTCCCGTCCTCTGTAAATGCAGACCACCTCTCCAGCCTTTTCTAATATGGTATCTCACTGTTCCTTTTCTGATATGGCAATTGATATGCTAGTACTCTGGGAACTCTGAAATGATAATGAAATTCATATTCGCCCAAGATGAGCTTATTAAAGGAGTTGACAGCTGTCCCTGTTGACTCAGAGGAAGCTGGAGCCAATCGGGAGTGATGCTAGAGGAACCTTTGAGTGGGGAAAGTTCTGGCGCTTGCCGATCAGTAAAGCCTCTCTGCAGTGGGTAGCTACACCTCTCTTTGCTGTATGCTTATGTGCTGTATATTCTGTGAACAGTCTGGGAATATCCACCAATGTCTTAAACATGTGACTCCTATTTGTTAAAGATGTTAGTATCCTTTCACCCTGGCTTGTGTACTGAAGATGCCTGAAGATAATAAGAAAGCTAGGTAAAGAGAGAGAGAGAGAGAGAGAGAGAGAGAGAGAGAGAGAGAGGAGAGAGAGACAGAGACAGAGACAGAGAGATGACAGAGGAAGAGAAAGAGAAAGAGAGAGAGACAGACAGAGAGAAAGAAAGAAGAGGAGGTATAGTAGTTACACACCTTTAATCCCAGCATTTAGGAGGCAAAAGAAGGCAGATATATGTGAGTTCAAGGCCAGCCTTGTCTACATAGTGAGTGCTAAGATAGCCAGATGAAAAACTGTCTCAAAAAAAAAAAACCCATAAGCAAGCAAGGAGACCAAGGGTTAGAGTTGTGCAATATGGAGTAGCCAGGGATTGGCCAATGCCTGGTGTCTACCAGCCTTTCTACCTCCAACACACACAATTGGGAAATTATTCAAAACCAAGTTTTAGGCAATGTGGAAGATTTAGGGGAATAACCCATGGCCCCTGCCTTCCAAAAAAGAAAAATCTCATTGGAAAGAGAAAACACACGCACAGCAATTAGATAACAATGAAGTGTGTCCTCTTGAGGCACTGAGCAACCAGTAAAAAAGGAGACTTAAGAGAATTTGAGGAGCCAGAAAAATCTTTTTTTAACTGCTTAAGTTTTCGCACTGTTAGTGATCAACTCTAGGGCCTTGTCCAAGCAAGGAAAATGTTCTACTAAGAAGCTCTGCCCGGGGCCCTCTACGAGGGTTTTATTTAAGAAGCAAAACTTGAAATGAGCCTTGAAGATGGGTTCAAGTCAATGATGAGATCACATGGTCTCAAAAGCTACGTGGGAGGTTCCGAAAGCCAAGTCTAGCGACCTTGACCGTGGAAGCCAAAAACCATTAGCATGGATCTCTGAGACATGCTGCAGTGTTCGGGCCCATAGGCTGACCCAAGTGCCACTGCTGAGGGCCAGCTTGGTGAGGTCTTGCTCACCAGCATGCAGACAGGCCTAGGCTTGGTGACAGGGGTCTCAGAACCCTCTGGATGCTGGAATGTGTGGCTAGAAGCCCAGAGAGCTGTTGCACATGGGATAAGTATGCGTGGACACTTGCCCAGAATTGATATTATCGTGACGGTGCTCACTCAAGAGCTCGATGAAATTTTTTGGCTGATTAGAACAAAGACAGTTTTTGCCCCTAGCAATCCCTACAATTTGGATTTTACGATTAACTTTCTAGCGTTAGTTATACTTTCAAAATCATGCTTTATATTTTCTAGCCAAGTTAATGAGCTTATGAATTAACGCCCGCTCCCCACCGAAAGCATTTCAGTATGATCCAAAAACCATTTCAATGCAGAGCGCTTGTTGGCAAAGTGGTCTCCTATGGAGTCTTCTTTGAACGAGGGCCTTGGGGTTTTTTAGTCTTTCTGGGTTTCTTGTTCTTCTGGGTTTTCTTCCCCCTCTTTTGCTTCTTCTTTTGGCTGACCTGCAAGAAGTGAGAAAAGGGCAATGCTTCCAAATCTTGTGATTTTCCCTCCCGATGATCGAACTCCTCCCGGCCACCGTCATTCCTTGTCCTCAGGACCAGCTGAAGTAGCTGCTCTCTCCGAGGCACTGGTCTCCTTATCGGTTCTCCACACGTCAGAGAAGCGACTACGACTCTCTCTTTGCTCCCGTTTGTCTGCTTCCCCGGAATCTTGCTGTCTTCACCTCATGCTCCTTCATCCCCCACCTGTGCCAAACACAGCCCTCTGGGGCTGGTACTGGTACCTTCCGCCCTTCATGTAAGCCAGTGGTTCTCAACCTGTGGGTCGAGACCCCTCTGGGGGTTGCGTATCGGATATTCTGCTTATCAGATATTTACATTGCGATTCATAACTGTTGTAATTCAAAATCACAGTTATGAAGTAGCAACGAAACAATTCTACGGTTTGGGGTCAGCACAACACGAGGAACTGTATTAAAAGGTGGCAGCAGCATTAGGAAGGCTGAGACGCACTGAAAGTGGACAAGGCTGGGGGAGAGGGTTGCCTAAAGCTCCCCAGCTGGTCTGTGGCAGACCCAGGAGTCAGACTCGGGGGCTCAATGCAGCTCCCCACTGCATACTCCACGGCCCTTTTCAAACCTGGCTCCTTAGCACACCACACAGGGTTCTTTCCACTTTGTCCTGGCTTCCTTCCCATCTCCATCCCTTTGTTCTCGACACTTAAATTCCAGCTGCATTACTTCAGACTCACTGAACACAGCCGCTTCCTCATGAAGCCACCAAGGTCCAGATTGTACTTAATTAACTTCCTGGTAAACACCTTCTCCTTCAGGATCCAAATCAAAGGTCACTTGATACAAAGAAGTCTACCTTTATACTTTCTATTTTGCCTCCTGGCCAAGCCAATTACTCTTTCCTTCATAATTCTCAAGATTCTTGTGTATACACTATTCTATACGTCTCCCACTAAGCCTGTTGATTTTTAGACATGGTTAGTGATAATATGCTATCCAGGGAAGGGGTGATAGCTTGTTCCTTTTGAATCCATAGTGTCTTACTATGCGATACAATTCAAAGAGATGGAAAACGTATCCTTAATGGATATGCCCATATCCTGTGACCCCCAGAGTCTCTAAAAGGAAATTGGGTCCCTCCAGTCACCCACCTGTTTCTCCCATTCTTTCATCAGCTTCTTCACGTTTGCTGAATCTGGGTTCAGACAGGTTTGAATTCCGTTCTTCAGTGTAGCGCTGCCAAAGAACCACCAGTGAGCTTTCTCCTCCTCAGTATAATTTAAAAGTTCTTAGCAGAAGCAGTGGGGAAAAACATGCATTTTACTGACTTTTCCAACGGAACCACTTAAAATACAGTAAAATGTTTTCCTAAGATTAACAGGTGGATTTCAGAAATTGTAGCAGACCTTTCAGGAGAAATCTCATGTTTTAATATTCATTTCTCTGGACAACTTGAGACTAAGAATAGCTACTCCATAGAGAATCCCTTGATTTGGGTGTCAAAGGTTATATATATATATATATATATATATATATATATATATATATATAGCCTTTCACTTCATAATTCTAACTTCCAAGAAGCTGGGAATGGTGGCTTATGCCTCAGCACTCAGGTGGCTGACATAGAGAGAGGATCAGTAGGTTGAGGCCATTCCTGGCTATGTAAGAAGACTCTGTCTCAAAACAAAACAAACAAAATATTCTAACCTCTAGATAAGTATTACTAGGAAAGACTTAAAGACTATACTGCAATAGTAACAGTGTGCCAATAGTAAAATTTTTGGCATAACCTACATTTCTAGCAATGGCCATTGGCTATATAAATCATGGCATATCAATATGATGGAAAACAATTTAGCCACTAAAAGTCTTTATTAGGGCCAGTGAGTTGGCTCAGCTGGTAAGCACACTTGTCTCATAGGCTTGGAGAGCTGAGTTCAACTCCCAGAACTCCAAATAAGGACAGAGGAAAAATGGACTTCACTTAGTTGTCCTGACCTCGACATGCATACTGTGGCATGTGCACTTGAAAATGCAGAATAATGAATTAGAATTTATTTTGCTTTTTGGTTTTTTGAGACAGGGTTTCTCTGTGTAGCTTTGAGCCTTTCCTGGAACTCACTCTATAGACCAGGCTGGCCTCGAACTCACAGAGATCCGCCTGCCTCTGCCTCCCCCCCCCCACAGTGCTGGGATTAAAGGCGTGTGCCACCAACGCCCAGCTTATTTTACTTTTAATTTATGTGTGTCTCTGTGTACTTGTATACAGGTGCCCACTGGGTCCAGAAGAAGGTATAGGATCTCCTGAGTGTGGAGTCACAGATGGCTGTGACTTGCCCAGCATGGGTGATATAAACTGGTCCTCTGCAAGAGCAACAAGTGCAGCCTGGTGGCGGTGGTGGCGCACACCTTTAATCCTAGGTGGGAGGCAGAGGCAGGCAGATCTCTGAGTTCGAGGCCAGCCTGGTCTATACAGTGAGTTCCAGGACAGCCAGGACTCTCAAAAAACAAAAACAACAAACAAACAAAAAAAGCAACAAGTGCAATTAACCTCTCGGCCACCTCTCCAGTGACCCCTCAAAAAATTTAAAAGTTATTCTTAGGACTCAGGTGTCCTGTCCAGTGGGGAGTATATGTGTAGCCCATGAAGAGTCCTGGGTTCAATCCCTAGCCCTCCCCCCAAAACCTAACAACTATGGCATTTTTAGAGAAATGTAATTGATGTGAGAATCTGTCCATTATTACTGTGTTAAAGCAAACTACAAATGGGAATTTCTCCTTATCCACAGGAAGATGTCCAGGTTCCTACACTCTCAGATGGTGCCTATGTAACTTAAGATAAACTCTAATGTATAAATTAAAGATATTAACAATAAACAATATCAAAATAAAACAATGACAACCATGTACCATAATGAAGTTACTAAAAACTTATGAACCATTTGTTTCCAGCATATTCCATTCAATACTGTGGACCATGGCTGACTTCAGGAAACTGAAGCTTAGGAACTTGAATTAACAGATAAGAGGAAATGACTGGATATAATGTGTAAGTTCTTTTGACTTTACTTTTGTATGCATGTATATATGTATGTGTTACATATAAATAGGAACACACATGAGAAAGAAGTGAAGGTGCTTTAAAAGATGGCATGCTGAGGGGTTAGGAGAGCAGATTATGATTGTTTTCTTCCTTTCAGCAATCTGCTTTAAACATTTAGGCATCTAGGAGCCCACTTTTTTTTTAATTTAAATTTTTTTCATTTTACATACTAATCACAGTTCCCCCTTCCCTCCCCTTCTCCCGCTCCCTCCCCACCTCCTCCCACCCCACTCCCCATCCACTCCTCAGAGAGGGTAAGGCCTCCCTTGGGGGGTCAACAAAGTCTGCCATCCCAAGTTGAGGCAGGACCAAGCCCCTCCCAGATGCCAAGCCCCTCCCCGCTGCGGCAAGGCTGAACAAGGTGTCCCACCCTAGGAAATGGGCTCCAAAAAGCCAGTTCATGTACCAGGAATAAATCCTGGTCCCACTGCCAGGGGGCCCACAAACAGATCAAGCCACACAACTGTCACCCACATTCAGAGAGCCTAGTTCGGTCCCATGCAGGTTTCCCCAGCTGTCAGTCCAGAGTCCCTGAGCTCCCACTAGCTTGAGTCAGCTGTCTCTGTGGTTTTCCCCATCATGATCCTGACACCCCCCCCCCCTTGCTTGTATGATCCCTCCTCCCTCTCTTCGACTGGACTCCAGGAGCTCAGCCCAGTGCTTAGCTGTGCATCTCTGCATCTGCTTCCATCAGTTACTGGATGAAGGTTCTATGATGACAATTAGGGTAGTCACCAATCTGAGTACCCTCTCCACTATTGCTAGGAGTCTTAGCTGGGGTCTTCCTTATGGACTCCAGGGAATTTCCCTAGCACCAGGTTTCTCTCTGGCACGCACGCACGCACGCACACAACACACACACACACACACACACACACACACACACACACACACACACACCTTTTTAAATCCCAATTGTATTTCCTTTTATCTTTTAAAAATTGTGTCTTTATTATTTCATTAAGAATTCCATTCAATGTAGTTTGATCAGATTCATAGGAGCCACTTTTTGACATTATTCAAATACATGTTTTCTGAATTAGAATCCTAAATAGCCTTAAAAAGGTAAGTTTGTCTTGGAAACACTTTATTATTTAAATGGTATGTCATCTTTCATTTTCAGTCTTCATCAGAAATTTCTTATTTGGGGAGAAGAAAAAAAGGCAGAGCAGACAGATTTATAGAGGAAACAACAGCCTGTGTGAGCAGTTAGTCTGAGGGTGAGACCGCCACCAGTTCAAGGTGGAATGTGCACGTTGGAAGCTTTCACTTACATGATTTCAGTCTTGTTGCAGTTAGGGCTTGGGGCAAATTGTTTGAGGTCTACTAAGGATCTGTGGTGGATCATGCCTCGCCGAGTGTTGATGCAGGAGCAACGCTGATTTCTTATTATGAGGGTTCCTGTAGGAAAGGGAAGACACCTGTTTAGGTCAAGGACTCACTTCGCATGGTCGGTTAGAATGATGCATTTGACCTAGTCGTCATTGCTGTGAGCGAGTGTGTGTCAATCATCACTGCAGAGCTTCAAGGTAGGCGTAATTTCCATCCTGGAAATGAGGAAGCCAGGGCCAAGGACAAAGTCATTTAAGCCAAAGGGAGCAGGGGAAGAATTTCAGTTGAGGTCACTCTGAATCCACTCAGATTTCTTAACTACCTTACTCCACAACTTCAGAAGAACAGAAAACTTCCACAATACTTAACTAAACCCCTATTGAAGTTAGGCGCACACACACACACACACACACACACACACACACACACACACACCTGACTGTACTATAAGGACTGGTTCCTCAACCCATTTATTACCTAATTTCAGGGGCATGGAACTGATGTAGGTATGGACAGAAAGCTCTACTTACAATAACTAATTACCACTTCAATCCTTACCCTTTCTCATTCCCACTGCTCTGAAAAATCGTTTTAAACATATTGTCTTTGTCCCTTAATACTTACACAGACTCAGCATCTATCTACCTAGGTTTTACTATCATAACTTAACCACAAAACTTCTTTAAAGATGTGGAAACTACATTCTAGGAAGGTTATTTGTCCAAGGTAAACAAAGTCATGAATTTTTAAAAAGCCAGAAGCAACGTCTCTGATTTCTGAATTCTCGGTTGGTTAACCACAGACATGCTTATCAATGTGCAGTATCAAATGCAGATGATGCAGGAGACAATTCAGAAAATGATCTCCTCTCTCACTACCAGTTGCCAGTGCTACAGATTTCATATCTCACATGACAAATGATAGACTTACGTGAAATGGAAATAAAGCACCCAGAAATTCCTTTACATCTGGAAACATTAAATGTTCGAATATATTTTGAACCCTCATTGGAAACTACCAATACCTACACCAAGAAGGCATATTTGACTTGGCAGGTACAAATTATGACCTTTGGATAATTGGTCACAGCATCCAAATGCTTTGATGAGTGAGCAATATTACTTTTTACTGCATGCAAAACATTCAACTTTATCTGCTGAACCCGGAAGGCTTCTTATAGTGTTGCATGTCTCAGAATTTACTAACTTAATACAATGCAAAACTCCTCACCTTGAACTCCACACTGATCCAGGAAGATGATGCTCAAAAGGAAAAGAACAGTTGACTTCATGGCAAAGCAGGTCTGTTTTGAGTCACTGTGTTGGATTCAAGTCGGAGAGCGTCTTTAGAGAACATGTTCTTGAGAATCATATTTATTTAGGAAATCCCTTTCCCTTCCCGGCTCTGATTGGCTGGTCTCCTCAGCTGACCTAGAAGAACTAAATTAACCACAAGCACAATTGTCCTGGGGAAAACCCTACCCTCAGATCCCAGGGAATTTCTGCATGTTTTACTTCCATTTCGTATAAATGGGTAGTTTATAGAAAGGGATGCGAAACCTCTAGTACTCACTTTGAACTCAGCCAGAGTCACCACCTGGATGCAGAATGGATTATACGATGAATATATTAGTGCCATACAATGAAGGTTGGAGGTGTGCCTCCCACATGAGAAATATTAAAGCTCAGGGAAGTGATCCTTTTGTATTTGTATTGTCGTGTACATATATCTGTACATTATATGACTACATTAATCTTTTCTCACACTTTCCAGACAACTTAAAGCATCTTAATTTGTTGAGGGACTAGATTATTTTCTGCTTGTGGTAAATCCACTTCGCCTCATCGTTGCTACCGTTTACTATTCTTTTCATTGTTAGATTAGTTGCATAAGCCGCAGCTGTTCCATCCCTTGCTCCCTTCTCCAACCATTTCACAAATGTCTGTAACACTGACAGTGTGATGATTAAATGAAAACACCTGTTAATGGGTGTTTTCTAAGGAGTTTAAAGAGGCTACATATATTCAACAGCAGCCAACAGCAAATAATTTTAAAAATAAAGTATCTATTAAAACGTTCTGGCTGTTCAAAATTCTTAGAGCTATTGAAACTAAAACGAGAGTCAGTATGACAATGAGAAAAATGATATGAAGCGTTCTCAGAGAACATTATTTTCTGGGACAGGATGAGAGGAAAGAAAAAAAAAAACAGGACAAAGGAACAAAGCCAAAAATTACCCTTTCAAAACAGGATTTGAGAAAAAGGAACAAATAAAAACAAAAGCACATTAAAAAAAAAAAAAGCTGGTGGGTGCTATATATAGTCCTCTGACAGGTCACGTCCAGACAAGGATGCCATTCGAATATAATGAAGAAACAGCAATGCTCTGACCAAATGCTGGAGAAGACTGGCAGGAGGGATTGGATTTTTTTTTTCTCTACTTCACACAATAGTTAATTAGGATAGGACTGGCAAAAGTATTAGAGATTTTTTGACTCTACTTCACACGATCCTTGGGTGCACTCGTTAATAGGGAAAGATGATAGCTAAGAGATGCTACTGGACTGTAGTAGGTGAGTACTACACATCTGGACTTTGTCTCCTCGTAGACTGCATCTGGACTTTCAATTCTTTCTCTACCTCCTCTAGAGAGGGCTGGACCAGGGTTTCAGTGAACTGGTTCACGTAGCTTCCTTTTAAACTTATCCTAGAAGAATACCATTGGACAAAATGAACAATAGCACATAAATTACTTTTCCTCCTCTCTCTCACACGTCACTCACTCCCTTCTCTCTATCCATCTTCTCCCTAGATCAGCTGGTTTGACAGAATTGTAGGCAGTTCTGGAGGGTTTTTAGTTTTACAGGCCACAACCCAAGGTATACATCAATCTTGGTAAGATTAAAAACAACGTAATCCTTGAATCAAAATAAAAGTCATCTAAACAATGTTTACCAATTTTTAATTATGTACTCCCTTTCCCTATGGAAAAGCATATATAAATTAACTAAAATTTGAAAATAAATGAACCAAAAATCAAAAGTAAATTTCTCCTTAAAGAGAGAAATGGAAATATATATATATATATATATATATATATATATATATATATATAGAAAGGGATTTTAAATTTTGGTTGAGCGCTGACCATTGTAATACAGGTTTTTTGTTGTTGAGCTAATGTCAAGGTCTTACTATGTACCCCAGGCTGGCTTTGAACTTGCCATTCTCCTGCCTCAGCCTTCTGAGTATTGGGATTGTAGATCTGCATCCTGTGCCCCACTAATGTCTAAGGATTTTTTTAGCCCTCCCAGACTGATGGGTTGTCCTTGGAGCAATCGTTCTTCCACCTTTCCCCAAAGAATGCATGTTTTAGGATAAGGAGATAATTTATATTCACACTTTATGTCACATGATGCACAATTTTTACTAGTTTCTATGTGGGTTAGTAATAACTAAATAAAATACGACAGAAATCATTTTGAAAAACAAAACTTGTGGTGACTTTGGACAAATTTATTTATTGGTTATGTTTACTCCTGGTAATTAGGGTGGACCTGGATTCAGGTACCAGTTTTACTGCTTGGTGATTGCTGAGTATAGATGACTTCTGCCAGCCTTGGATCTCTCACAAGAAAGCAACCGCCAGTTTCCCAAGTGGTTGTTAAAGATTAATAACAAGAATATCCTGCCAGTGGGTAGCCGTCTAACAGAGGCTTGTAACTGGTCAAAGGGTGGAGAATTAATGACTGTAGAGTGTTCTGATCCTAAACAGGACATCTGTGTCGCCTCTGCCCCCAGGTTCAGGGACTATCCCAGAGGAGGAGCCTGAAAGAGTGTAAGAACCAGAAGCCGGGGAGGGGAGGACTGCGAGTTTTCTGGACTGGACATCCCATTGCACTCATGAAGTCACTGCAACTGTGTTTACCTGCTCGGGACATGCAGAACATCGGTAGTCATTTCATCATGCCTATGGGGCGGGGCTCCTGAGGCCCCACCCTTAATGTTTATGAGTCAAAAAAGAAAACAAGGTTTGAAAGTGGGAGGGGCATTTCTGGGAAGAAGAATGGTTTCAAGCAAGCAAGGTGAGGGATGAGAGAGGGCAACAGGCGGTGCAAATGCCTACCATTGATACATGCATGTATGAAACGGTCCAAGTGTGTGTGGAAAGAACCCACTCCCAAACACAAGCTGCACGGCAGCCCGCGGCTGTCCTTTCTACCAGAGCTGATGGAGCCTTCTTAGCCTAAGGAGGAAAGCAGGCTCCGCATGAGCTGTATGGTTTTATTTTCCAGACTGATTGCATCCCTCTTTCTCTCTCATGTCCTGCCTCCCCACTCGTGTCTGCAATGTGACCACTCCGCATGCTTTACCCTGCAGCACAGTAATTTTACCTTCTTCAGCATCCTGACTTTGGGAAGACGTCATCACTTAGCTCCACCATGGAGTCCTCATGGCGCCTCCTGGCCCGTCCTCATCGAACTGATGTAGGAAGCAATGTCAGCTTATCCGGGGCACTCTACTCTCTCCTTCTATTAGGAGGGGGGTTTGTAAAGATCCACGGTTGAACATGATAACCCAGCACCTCTCCTGGAAGAGTGTTCTCGAAGCCTAGTAACTGTACTCAGTATAAATGCTCACAAGTGACACACAGGGACCAGAGCCCATTTGGGCAAGATCTGGCATCAGCCAAGGATTGAAATCTCGAGCCACAGATTCTGTGACCTCTTCCAGTGGGGCTGTGCACAGTGCGCATGCCCAGCCAGTTTGCTTCCAGAACTTTCCTCCACCCGGAGTGCCCAACGCTCACTCTACGCCGCCGCTGGTGTAGCTGCTGGGGCTGCCTGCACTCATCTGCTGAAGGAAAGAAGCACTTTAGGGAGGAAAGGTAGTGTGTGCCCTGGGGCTCTCCCCCTTCGTCCCCACGGTCCCTCAGCCTCCTGGACCTGAGGAGGCCATCTGTCCCCAGGAAGCGGAGTGGAGGCTCACCTCGGAGGAGGACGCCTGGGAGCGTGTGGCTTTCTCGGGAGCCTTGGTGAGGGTGGGAGGGAGCGATGGCTGCAGAAGCCCAGCTCATGCATGGAGGCCACAGGGCTGGGGAATATCCCTGGGGGGTGGAGGTGAGGGTGGCTGAGGTGACCTTGAGGAAGGCTCATTGGGCAGGAGCTGGTGTTGAGGTCGGCCAGAGCCCCTGGGTCCCAGATGCTGGCATCCCCAGATGCTCGTATCCCACATGCTCGCATCCCCAGAGGCGGGGAGCGCCAGAGCTCAGGCTCGCTGCTGCTGCCTTGCAGGGGCTCCTTCCTCACTAACAGCTAAAAGGAGGCTTCCTGAGCACCAGGAAGATCCTTCCAGGGTAAAGCTTCTCAGATCAGCCTTGGGCCCTTAGGTGTGAAGATAGACCATTTGGGTTCAGGCTCCTAAGACATTTGCTTCCCAGCCTCCATGTTTGATACTTGCACGCCAGCTTCCTTCCAGAGGAAGTGCGGTGCAGACCGGAGGGACGGAGGCGAGAGAACCCCACAGAGACTTACGGGCTTTTTAGGAGAAATAGAAACTTGCTAAGTAAGACAGGATGTTGCTGGAGTTTCTCATAGGCCTGGGAAGAAAGCCAAGGATTATCAGGACTGTTGCAATCAACAGACAGCTCTTAATTCCCTCCTTGGACAACAACGACAACAAAACCCACTTCTTTTTTTCCATGTCAGTGTCCCTGAGGAACTCGGTGATGTAATCCCCAGGAGCCAGGCACAGCAGGCTTGCTGGCCCTCTATGGTGTCTGGCCTGGCCTGCCTGCCACCTGTTTCATTATGGAGCCGTGTAGACCGGTTTAAAGAGGTTAACGGTGCGCATGTCAACTGTCTTAGTAAAGACCAGAGAGGCTTCCTTTTGCTTGTCGGAGGGGAAGTTTCTCTCAGATTGAAACTCACATGCCCGTTTTAATTTCTCACTGTGTGGACTTCCCCACTTTTCACCAGTTGCTGCTACTGTTCAGAGAGCCTAACTTTAAAACGGGGTGTTTCTCGAAAGTCTCAAGCTGTGAGTTAGCATCCTGAATTCGTTTCCCTCAGTCAGGGAGTCACTCCTTAAAAAAAGAAAAAACAATTGAAAAACTTTTTCCGCTAGCAAATCATACTTTTGTGTATGTATTTCAGGTCCCAAACAAAAAGGAATAAATTCTTCCTTCGTTAATCTTATTGTCTTGGCTTCGTGGTTTATGTCTAATAAAAAGCCCTTGGGGCTGTTTGATTTGTGACTGTTAGGTGGTTTTGAGAGATACCGTCCGTCCAGATGTGATCCCAGGGTGGCGACAGGCAGCACAGTTGTTTTGTCCTGGGACTTTTGGCGTAGCAGTCTGTCTGCAGTCTGATGACACACAGTAGTAATGGTCACAAGAAAGCTGCTTCCAAGACCGAAGGAAAGCATCCTGAAAAGGGAGGATGGGTTTTTCTGTCTTAAATATTCCGACTTATTTTAAGTGATTCACTCACAAGTGTGAAAAGTAACTCTCCAGGGGCTGGGGCGCAGGAGTTTAGGAACAGTAGTTGCTCTTGTTGAAGATGGAGGTTTGGTTCCCAGCACCCATACGACAGCTAATAATTGGCTGTAACCCCAGTTCCGGAGGATCTGCCACCCTTCTGGCCTCCGCAGCATGACACGCATGTGGTACACAGACACACCTGCCCACAAGACACCAACACACACAAAACTATGTCAATCTAAAGAAACAAAACAAACAAAAACACTAAGGGAAAAAATCCATTTTAATAGTTTTTTAAATTTTGAGACAGGGTCTCATGTAGCCAGCCTGACTTAATTTTTTTTTTCACATAACTGAGGATGACCTTGACCTCCTGAGACTCACCTTCTGAGTTCTGGGGTTACAGGTGTGTGTTTCCATGCTGGAAAATTCCACGTTCACGAACGCTTCATTGAGCCTTTTTTTCCTTCACTCCAGTTCATTCATCAAACTTTCATTATGATTCTAGATTCTAAGGACACAAATACCTTTGCCCTCAGAGAGCTTGTAATTTACTTGGGGCAAATCCACACTAAACAAACAATGACTCTGGGAGAGAAATGGATCCCATCAAAGGACAGTACACATTGACTGGGCAGAGAAATCTCCAGCTGTTGTGAAAAGCTTCAAACCGCTGTTGGAATTAGAGCCGGAGGGAAAACCTGGGGTTCCTAAGTGTGGGGCATGAGGGGGCGTTCAGAAGCTTCAGGTGCTGTGCCGGGGTAGAAGACAGTGGGGCGGGATTGGGAGGACTGAGTCTAAAAATGTAGCCGGCGCTGAAGGGTGAAGAACCGGTTAGAGTCTCTAAAGATGAAATGAAGGATCCTAGTCAAGAGAGCACGTCCCAGAGGTTTATGAAGCGAGCACACGCATGTACACACACACACACACACACACACACGCACACGCACACGCACACGCACACGCACACGCACACGCGCACGCGCACACGCACACACACATGCACGCACGCACGCACGCACGAACACACGCACACACACATACACACACACCACACCCCTACCTATGTATAAGTCTTTGCCACTAATTTTGTCACTTTGTCATCCATTAATTTTACTTTCTATAAATATTTCCTTTGCCTCTACATAGATGGTGTGTTTTTAAATAGTTTTTCATATGTCTAGACTGTTGGTTCTCAACACTGAGCATTTGGGTTGTCTCTAGTATCAGTAGTACAATAATGCTCTTATTATGTCTTAAGTGACTTTGTTTTCTGGTTCTGTGTGGGGTGGCATGCACCGCAGTCTCAGCTGCTGAGGAGGCCGAGGCAGGGTGAGCGTTCAAACCCCAGAGTTCAGGGCCCTCGTGGACAACACAGTGAAACCGTGTCTTGTAACATAAATGTTTTTAGTTTTTCCTTCTTTGAAATTAAAAAGACAGATGATAAGAATATTCAATGTTTTCTGTAACATTTGATTGCTTGCCAGAAAGAGAAGGCTAATTTTGTAATAACCCTAAATAATATGTACATGTATCTGTTCCTCAGTCTTCTATTATTTGTATTTATTATGCAAAAATTGGCATGTGAGATTATTTCCAGTTGTACTGTGTGTGTGTATGTGTGTGTGTGTGTGTGTGTGTGTGTGTGTGTGTGTGTAGCAGTAGGCTATACTGGCTGAGATTTATGTCTCCACCTCACCAGCATGGGGATTAAAAGCACAAAGTACCATGGGCTATTTTTTAAATTATTAAAATGTATTTTCTTGTTTTTACATGAGGATTCTTCATACGTTTCAGAGACTAATATTTTATCAGCTAATTGTGTTGCAGGCCTCTTCTCAGTCACTAACTGGACCGAGGAGGTGGGGAAGAAGTGGTCATGTGGCTTGCTCGTTTGGGGAACTGAGTGGATGGATGGTGGTGTAATTAACCAAGTCTAGAAAGTGGAGGCGAAGACACAGGGCGAGGAGAGAAGTGATTGCTTCCAGGCTCCCCTGTGCGCTATTCTGGCGGAGCTGTCTTGGATCTGGGAGTCTGCCCCAGCTCTCTCTCTGTTGCTGTGGTAAATACCAAAAGCAGCTTCAGGGAGGAGAGGCTTGACTCTATCTAGCTCCTGCTTCCAGGCACCAGTCTACATCCCCAAGGGAAGCCAGGGCAGGACGCCGGAGCAGAAGCCGCGGAGCAGGCTGCTTATTGGCGTGCACTCTGGCTTGCTTCCTCTGGCTCATGTTCAGCTAGCTTTCTCACGCACCCCAGGACCACCTGCTCAGCGGGACCCTGCCCTGAGTGGGCTGAGCCCTCCCACATCAAGCCACCCCCGGACATGGCCACAGGCCAGTCTGATCTACACATCCCCTCACCTGAGACCCCTTCTTCCCAGATGACTCACTTGTGTGGAGCTGACAATAAAAACTCACCAGGTCAGGGTCCATGCCCATACCATTCTCTCATGCCTTGCCAGTCATATAGGAATCTTGTATGCTGGGCCTTCAGGAGGCTAAACTTAGGAGGAGCGGGGTAATTTTCCTGATTCACTTGTCCTCTACCCACCCCCACCCCAACTTCCTGTCCAAGCCATGGAGTCTCTAAACCTCTGAAATAATTCTCAGTCACGTGACCCATAGAACATTTCATATCAGTTATTACTTTATTATCTTTTTTGGTCTCTTAATATTTTCAGTACAGTACATTATTTTTACTTTGAAAACCATCCAACCCCTTTTGTGTTATGTAACATTCAGAAACGCTTGTCAATATCAACTTCTCTAATTGTTCATCGATACATTCTTAATTACACAAGGTCTTCCGTTTACAATGAAAGTCGTACAAAAAACATACATCTAGGAATTCTACTTTGTACAGTTGCTCATTAAATAATATCTATACACACATTTCCATATACTTTTAGCTTCCTGTAAGTATTCTGAGTTATGAAGTTCCCTTGGGAAGACGGGGCAGTACGCCATGAAGTAAAGTTGGTTCTTAGAAGCAGGCTTTGACTGTATTTGAAGTAAATGAACCCAGGTAACTCTGAACTGAAGAGATCTCCTAACACACCTAAGATAGGAAGATGAGGAGTGTGTGGGCAGCAGGCATGGCTTGGCCCAAGGCTGGGAGTGTAGCACCTCAGTGCAGCTTACAGTACAGGGCGAGGAGAGCTATTTCAGCTGTTTGAGAACTCAGGACCAGCTCTTAGTGGAGCTGGGAACACTTATCACTGGAGTCCCTGTTGTCTCAGGACGATGCACTGTCCATCGTCCTTCAGTGACGTGACGTCACCAGGAATAGCAGCTGATGTGACCATGGTTGGTCACCTTTCAGGAGAACCAGGGACAATTAAGGCTAGCCACACACCGCGGGAAGGGAAGGGATGGAGAGGCAGGCTCTCTGCCGCCGCCTCTTGGTCACAGCACTGCGGTGATCAGCTGCTCTCTGGTTAAGGGGCTCGTTTAGACCTGTAGGAAGAAGACAGTGTAGTGAGTGGAAGAGACTCTCGGGCTCCAGTCTGGGAACCCAAAGACCCTTGGGAATAAGGCTCGGTGCACTCCCCTCTGCTACCCAGTCGCCGTGGGTCACATGGCCGTTGTTTTTAGTGAGGAAATGGGGGAAATTGGACCGCTTTACCCGGACAGTTAGAACTGCTCACAGGTTAAAGTCATTACCTGTCACCTCTAGACATTAGGTATTTATGGCCGAGGTGGCACCTCAGTGTCTGCGAAAATGGAGGCAGAATGGGACATGGTGGCGACGGGTTTAAGGCAAAGATCCCACAACAAAGCCCAGCGCGTACGTTACTTCCCAAGACTGCCGTTTCCCGAAAGAGCCACAGCCCACCTACCTGTTTTTGCTGACCAGTTTCAACAAACTCTTGACGGCCTCAGAGTCTGGATTCAGACATCTCTTCTCTTCAGTTTTCTTCATTGTGACACTGGAAGCAAGCGGTGAGATAGATGAACAGCAGGCCAACAACAGAAGGACCACACAGGCCCAGAGCAGAAGTCATCTTCCATTCGCTCGCTAGTGGTAGGGGCAGCGCAAACCCTTTGTGGACCTTTCCTGATTAGCGTCCCATGTCTAATGTGTGAGGGAAGCTAGCAGCCCGCGGGGCTTTACTCACATGATCTCGACTCGTGGACAGGACTGGCTCGCAGGAATAATTTCCAGTTTTCCTAAGGCCCTCGGTTTTACCGGTCGGTCATCAATTTTGATGCAGGAGCAGCGTACTGTTCTTGAGAGAGGGATTCCTGCAGGAAGAGAGCAGTGGAGCAGGAAAGGTTAGCTTACGGTTCCATTTTAGGCACTTAATACAGGTGAGGTAGTATATGCAGAACCTGTCCCCACATTGTCAATCTGAGAAGAGATGTAGCCCATCGTCATATCATAGGTCTGAATGGTGAAATAGTTATTACCGTGAAGAAGGGAGCTGCCTGCAACTTGTTAGTGGTGAAATCATGCCCTCAGGTATAGGTCATATTATTCATTAGGCTTCGGTAAGGAGGCATCTGTCTTAGCTCCCTCTCTCCTTCCTCATCTCTCCGCTCCTCCTCCATCCTCAGTTTTTTTCCTACCTCCCCTTTTCCTCTCTTTCTTCTCTTCTCTATTCTCTTTCTCTTATTCAATTTTCCTCTGACCAACCAGCACGAGACAAAGTCTGCAAGCAGGAGGGATCCCTGCCTGCTTCCCTCTCTTTTTGTAGGCACACACCAAACTTAAAGCTACACTGTGTTTAGAAGTGAGCTCAGTTGTCCTTCTGACTGGGCGTTCCTTACCTTGAGTCCCACTCAGACTTAGCAGGATGAGGCAGAGCACCAGGGCAGCGCTGGGGTTCATGGTGCTGACAGTGGAGACTTCTGGCTGGCTGGCTCAGGAGGTGTGTCAGCCGTGGATGAATGCCTCGTGGAGTGCTGGGCCACTGGGCAGTATTTATCGGCCCAGAGTTTCCCTCCCTGACTCTTGATTGGATGACTTTGGAGTTGACTCAGCAAGACTTCAGTGTCCTTCAAGGGAAGTCCCCTGTTGCAAAATTGAGGTTATTTGTGTTTATTGTGAGTTCCGAGTTTGGAATTTCCCTCTGTGCTCTGTTCATTTTTAATGAGTGAGTGAGTTAAGTTTCACTTTCCAAAGCATGAGCTGTTTGAGGAAAAAGGATGGAGTGCCTTGTAGAATAAGTTTGAAAATGGATTTAAATCTCATCTTTCCTATCTTGTAAAACAGAGTTAATATTTAAGTCAAGTCAAGTCCTAAACACAGTTTTATTTTTGTTGCATTTTCATTACTCTTGCTTTTTTTTTTTTTTTTGAGGAATTTGTTCATCTTACAAACTTTATTATAAAAACTTGCAATAAGTGAAAAATCACACAGCAGAGATTTTTTTTGAATTAATTAACCAGATCCAAAGTCTATACAACTTAATGAGCTTTTGTACAGTTAGACTAGGCATCCAGGAGAGAAGCTGTGGAGTCTCCCGTTACATCTTACACCGGGTATGGGGAGGGGGTGGTCACGAGTGCCAAGGGAGGGTGGAAAGCTAATCATTGGTCTCGTTCCAACTCTGTCGTGGATTTCATGATTGTTTTCTTAGCCAGTGTGTGGCAACAGAGGATCATGGATGAAGTGATGCCCAGTAGATGTGGGCATCACTCTGCAGTGCAACAGCTGAGGCAGCCGATAACTAGAACCGAGGAAAATACATGGGAGATCTTCCACAGGGGTGGCAGTGATGGGGACTGGCCAGGAAGTGGCAGCGATTCGTCCTGGGATAGCGCTACTGAACCCGGAGTGCACTGGTTCAGAGCGTCACTGGATGCCAAGAACAAAGCCCATGTCTGCACCTGGACCTGCAGGACAGGAGCTCGGGGCCAGAGCAGGAAGTGAGTTGCTGTTTGGAAAAGATGGAAATTTCTAGAGTGCTAAATCCTAGGTTGATGTAGTCCGAGGACGAGAACAGAGCTAAGCTTTCAAGTGAGCCAGTCGGACAGCTGTGGGAATCTGGAAGGACGGCAGGGGAGCGAGGCCAGGGTTGACAGAAGCCAAGAGACTTCCATGTTGCGGACTTCTGATGAGGCCTGGCCCCTGTGAGAGAGTGCCATGAGGAGCCCCTCCAAACCTGCTTCTGCAGAATAGAAACTGCACTGTAGGAGTGTCAGAATTTAGAGTGGACTCTGAATGGGAGCAGTGTTGGGCAGTGTTACATTAAATAATAAAAAAGATATGTGGTGACAGTTTTTTTTTATTGTTCAAGTTCTCAAGATGCAAAGGAGAAAACAGATTTGAGGGAGATAGCAAATGGACTAATAATCATTTATTAAGAAGAAAATAGTTTAGTAAGTATTCCATAGCATTAAGTATCTGTTAGTCACAAGCTTTTACTCATTCAACCCCTTTAAGAACCCAGGACCCCCTCTCTGGAGCCCACAATCTCAAACACTTGGTGATAAAAAGCAAATAATTCTTGGTTGAATTCCTGATTTCCCTTCTGGCTGAAGTCATCTTTGAGGTTATTTTGGAGTTTCTGGAACTAAATACCTAGGAAAAGTTTAAGTTAGATTTATTTTACACCAAATTTCATGCTAAAATGAAAATTACTATAGTATATATAATATATATTTATATATACTATATATAGTATATATAATATATACTATAATATATATATATATTATATACTATAGTAATGGATGTGTTACCCAATAAAGAGACACATGACAGGCATGCATTTGTACTTTAAGTGGTCCAGACGTTTTGCACTGAATTCTGGCACAGATTATAGCAAGTATGGCATACATATCATGGAATTTTTGTTGCTAGGAGAAAGACACGCATTGAAATCTGTAAAACAAAACAACAACTGTAAGGGCGGTGTCACATGACTAAAATAAAGATATCTGATATGGAAGTTCCTAGGAGAGTGTATACTCACTGTCAGAGTGCTTTGAAGACGCTGGAGAAAAGATCAGCCTCAGATGAGCCTTAGAGTGGGGTGCACTTAGCCAAGCGGTGGTGGCGCACGCCTTTAATCCCAGCATTCAGGAGGCAGAGCCAGGCGGATCTCTGTGAGTTCGAGGCCAGCCTGGTCTACAGATCGAGACCCAGGACAGGTGCAAAGCTACACAGAGAAACCCTGTCTCAAAAAGAAAGAAAGGAAGCAAGGAAGGAAGGAAGCAAGGAAGGAAGGAAGAAAGAAAGAAAGGAAGAGTGGGGTGGGGTGTACTTACAGGCTGCATGATGGCGCACACCTTTAATTCCAGCACTTGGGAGGCAGAGGCGGGGAGGGGGGGATCTCTGAATTCGATGTCAGCCTGGTCTACAGAGTGAGTTTTTGAAACCCTGTCTCAAAAAAAACAGAAGGAAAAAAAAAAAAGAGTGAGGTGTATTTGCAGGATGTTCATGTCGTTGCACACCTTTAGTCCTAGCATTTGGGAGGGAGAGGCAGGTGGATCTCTTTGAGTTCAAAGCTGGCCTGGAACCTACTGAGTTCTAGGACAGCCAGGGCTATGTAGAGAGCCCACCTCAAGGAAAACAAAAGAGTGAGATGTACTTAAATGGCCAGGAGGGGAAGCATATGCCAGCATAGATATCACACACACACACACACACACACACACACACACACACACACACACACACTACAGAGGAAGCCAACCAGCCAGTCAGGAAGGCTGGTGAGAGGCACAGGATATTGAACACAGGGTAGGGCCTGGAGTTCAACTTTGCAGGTTCTGAACACTCATTGTCCCCGGTTATCCTCAGCATGCTCCTGGGGAGTTAATTATGCCAAACAAATCTGATAAAGACTAAGACATAAATTATTTTTGTTGTTGTTGTTGTTATTATTACTATTTTGGTTTTTCAAGATACTGTCTCACTATGTAGCTATGACTGTCCTGGAACTCACTATGTAGAGCAGGCTGGCCTCAAACTCACAAGAGATCCATCCACCTGCCTCTGCCTCCCGAGTGCTGGGATTAAAGGTCTGTGCCTCCATGCCCAGCCGAAGATGCAAATTAAGAAGTTTATTTATTCCTTGTTGGTGTGGGTCTTCTCATGACCGGGATGGCTGGTTGAGGAAGGTATCCAGGTCACCCCTGTTCCGGGATCAGGGTGCCTAGGAATGTGAATTAGGAAACTGTGTTCTGCCTGGTGAGAAGAGAAGCAAAGATTCCATCTCTTGTTTTGCATGGGAACCTGCTCAGGGCATAAACCTCATGAACGTGACCCACATGGAAACCGTTGGAGAACAGCTGTGGTTTGTACATCAGTCACAAACTTGCTGTGAATGTTCCTGTCACTCCTGACCTGCATCGGGTATTTGTGTGGAAGAAGAAAAAGGGAAAGCGATAACTTTTAAATTTTATTTTTCTTTCAACAATCCTCAAGGCTTTTGGTACATTTGCTAGAATTCACTGGTCAGGGCTCACTTTGAAAGAAAGTGAGTTAAAGAACTTAGTTTCAGTTTCCACTTCATGAATTCGGCTGCTCTGCTTCTAATTATGCCCTCAGGCCAGGGGAGTCAAGTACAATAAAACAGCCTGTTCCTAAAAGCTCGTGAGCAGAGACCCAAAGAAAAGGCTTTCTGAGAAATGGAAGCACTTAGAAGAAGCGCGGGCCGGAGGTCTGTGGACGGGATTCCCCGAGGTGCTGCAGGACACTGTTCTGCCGTCTGTCAGCAGAGCCTCCGCTTCGTAGTTCTGACTTGGCACTTACTCTGTGCAGCGCTCACACGCTTCCCAGTGACCCAGCTGCCTCTTCCATCACCGGCAGCAGCCGGAGGGAGCCCGGGGCAAAGGAAGTGCTGACAGAGGAGCGAGAGATACAATCTTGTTTGGGAAGGCTGAGAGGAGCTTTGGGTGGCTCATTCCAGTGGTTCTCAACCTGTGGGTCGCGACTCCCTTGGAATCACATATTGGATAGCCTGCACGCCAGATTTACATTGCGTTTTGTAAATAGCAAAATTGCAGCTATGGAGTAGCAATGAAATAACTCTGATTGAAGGTCACCGCAATATGAGGAACTAACTGCACTACAGGGTCACAGCATTGGGAAGGTTGAGAGACAGTTTGTTTTCCTTTTTGGGTTTTCGAGACAGGATTTCTCTGTGTAGCCCTGGCTATCCTGGAACTCGCTCTGTAGACCAGGTTGGCCTTGAACTCAAAGATTCACCTGTGTCCTGGTATTAAAGGTGTACACCACCACTGCTTTGAGAAGCATGGTTTTAGACCATGCAGTGATTAGTTTTTATTCTGGTGCTGGGGATCCAAACCAGAACCTTAGACATACTAGGCAGGTGCTCTACCACTGAGCTGTGTCATATCCCCAGCTCCCCCACCCCCAGGTGGGAAATCCTCTGGATGACCCAGTTACCGCTAGTGACATGTGTTAGCTTTTCTGCAGAGTTCGCAAGCTGTAGATACATCAGCACTAGCACTGAGGGCCTCAATCATGTAGCATTTGTTCATAGGAAAGGGCTTATATTGGTAAGACAGTTTACCTACAGGATAAATAATAGCACACGGCGAATTTACAAAGCAGTGCACTGTGGGTCCTATCCTGAAGGCCAAACTAAGCGGGACAGGAAGATAAAATCTTACAGATGATAAAATCCCACAGAAAACTCAAAAGTAACACATTAAAAAAATCTAGTTAGAGATGGCTGGAAGGTAGTATACTGGGAAAATCTACATGAGTAGCAAATAACTTTAAGATGTTATAAAAATAATTTATAGTCACAACAATATTTACAAAAGTCAACAAGCAGGAGGCAGAACTTGTTTACACCAAGTGTAGAGGAATCTAAGATGCTATCAAATAACATTGAGCTAAACATCTCAGGCTTTCCCGTTTGACAAAGTTCCACAGCCAAAAGTCAAATGGCCTCTTGTCTGGGCATGTGTGTTTATTCGGGTGGCTGCAGGCACTCCGTGAGAATGTGCTCAGTGTCACTGGGCTGATGGCAACGTTATGCTAATGTTCCAGTCACTGCCAGCCCTGCGTGAGGTCTTGGAATGAAAAAGGAAAATGATAACTTTTAATATTTGTTTTTTCCTTTCAAAAATTCTCTCAAGGCTTTTGGTACATTTACTTTGCCAGTATTCACCGTTCTGGGCTCACTCTGAAAGAAAATAAGAGTTAAGGAATTCAGTTGTGAGCCAGGCCTGGTGGCACATACCCTTAATCCCAGCACTCGGGAGGCAGGTGGATGGATCCCTGTGAGTTTGAGGCCAGCCTGGTCTGCAAAGCAAGTTCTAGGATATCCAGGGCTACACAGTGAAACCCTGTCTTGAAAAACCAAAACCAAAAAAACAAACAAACAAACAAACAAACAAACAAACAAACAAAAACCTTTGTTTCCATTTCCATTCCCATTGATTTATCCTACCACACATTTAAAAGCAAAACTCAGGATAGTGTTTACGTTGGGTTTGGACGAGCTGAAGGGATGGGGTACCGAACAATTATTTAATGCTCTTGATTTGGGTGGAGAGCGCATAGACCTTCATGTTACAAACATAAGTATGCAAATGTATGGGTCGGGGATAGAGTTTATGTGTCAGTAAGTAAAAGGACAAGCCAGTCTGCATACCAGAGTTGTAAACAGTGATGCCAGGTGAGGCCGCATGCATCTGTAATTGCTCCACTTGGGAGGCTGAGGAAGGAGGACCACTGTGAACCTGAAGCCAGCTTGGGCATATAATGAGTTCTAGACCAACCTGGGCTTCAGAATGAGACCCTGTCTCAGAAACCAACAGTCAATAAAAAATAAATAATATTAGCTACAAAGTTCTTATCTCAGGGAAACAGGAAGGCAGGGCTTTTTTTTAGATTCCCAGTTCCTTCTTAGAAGAGAGGAGCCAAGGAAAATGTACCCCAGCCATGTGGTGGTCATTCATCCCTTTAATCCCAGAACTCAGAATGCTAAGGCAGGGGGATTGCCACAAGTTTGAGGCCAGTCTGTAGAACATAGTGAGTTCTAGGATACAGAGTGAGACCCTACAAAAACAAAGCAAGAAGTGTGTCATAATGGAATTGTGCCGACATTTTCCCGGGTCATAACATCGTAAGAACTAGGAAGTCCCTAGCACTACCTTCGATATTAAGCTGTGGTGATATTTGACTCAGCAAAGTGACTGAAGGGCTTAAATCACCGTGGTATTCAGAGAGCATCAGAGAACTAAGGGGGAGAGCCAGATGATCATGGTTAATAATATAAATGCAATAGCTGAAGTGGGAGGAGACAAAGCGGGAGGCCAGGCAGAGAGCAGGTGACGGGAGCTGGTCCTCTCCGCCCTTTCCAGCTCCCCCACCCTCTCCCCTTCTAGAACAGGAAGGCTGTGCCTTAAGATGTTTTGAAAAATCCCAGCATAGGGAATCTCAGCACATGAATAGTTGTTAATACAGAGTATGGAATGTGCCTGCTTTCCATACTAGTTATCCATGTAAACGGCTTAGTGTTAGAATTTATTAAAAATCATACAGTAACATCAACATTGACTGCGTGTTTTCACCTGTGCTGGGCTGTACTGTTTTATTTATTCAGTTTACTAAAGACTTAGACTGTTTTAAACAGCTCAGTGATGTTCCATAGCAAGATGCCAGTCTAAACCCAGGCAGACGAATTCCAGAGCCTCACAACCACACATCTGTACATCTGTATTGCCTTTATTATCTGCCTCTGTAGGCAAGGAAAATCGGTGACATGAATCTACAAATCAGGACATTGGTTATCTCAACTTTAGAGTCATGAACTGCCCCGAGGAAGCAGCAGTTCTCTCTCTCATTCAGTCTACCTGATCAGGGTCGACAGGAGTGCACGTCCCACAGGGACTTTAAGAAAATAGACGATACAGCTGTGAATTCAAGAAGATTCTTTTTTCAACAAGGAATCTTTTACTGAAAGTTGTTGCAGGAGTCAAATTTCTGAAAGTTGTTGCAGAAGTCAAGCTGATAATGCATACACCGATTATAAATGAAAGAGCTCATAATCAGGTAGCAGAGAACAGAAAAATTTTAAAAATATGGTGTGGCAAGATTGTCTGCAGCTAAGACTCCTGGCAATGGTGGAGAGGGATCTTGAACTAGCCTCCCCCTGCACTCAGATTGGTGACTACCCTAATTGTCATCATAGAACCTACATCCAGTGACTGATGGAAGCAGAGGCAGAGGCCCACAGGCAAGCACTTGGCCAAGGTCCCGGAGTCAGCTGAAGAGGGTGAGGAGGGACTATAAGGGCAAGGTGGGGGGTCAAGATCATGAAAAACCACAGAGACAGCTGACCCACGCTAGCGGGAGCTCACGGACTCCGGACTAACAGCTGGGCAGTCTCAATAATTATTATGGTCCAGCCTTAATAATCTTCTTCCCAGGGGCCCAGGAGAGAAGCTACAGATGGCACGAATTATTTTCGGGAAATGAGTCTAAGAACACGGAGCTCTTAGTCCGTCTACTTTATTCCTCTGGGATAAGATTTTATCTAGACAGCTTCAGTTCTGTTCTCATGCCTAGTTCCTTTCTTGCCTGACTTCTCTCTACTTTTATTCACCGCCCCCTCTAAGTCCTATCTTAATTCTCTCATCTCAGTTCTGCCCCATCTTGGTCTTCCCCATCTGGCTCTTCCTCATCTTCCGTCTCATTCTTCTAGTTCTCCATCTAGTTCTCCAGTCAGAATCCTCCCTAAATCCGAGGTTTACAGTCATATACCCATGCAATAGCAGGGCTCTAGCTAAAGCAGGGTCACCAGGCTTGAATTCTTACAGTGTCATAAAGGTAGACAAGAGTCTTCCTCAGGCAGAGACCATCAGTTCTTTTATAACCCAAAAGGGGAGTGGTAAAGGAGGAGGTCAACTGAGAGATAAGATTGGTTAATATATCAGAAAAAGGGAATTTATGTGCTCAAACTACATTTCTAGAGGTGGTTAGGTAAATGTTAGGAGTCTATAATGATAGTATAAATACCACTAAGGCTGTATAAGAAAGGAAAGTCTGAGCTTAATTTACCCTAATTCAGGAGATCGTTTGGCCGTGGATGCTTGATAGGTATTTTAGATAAATATACTGTTAGGAGTTTTTGGAAGCAAACAAAGCATACAAGAAAATCATTGCAGGAATTGGCTAATAAATATACAAAAGCTAAAATATCACCAAGACTTCTTAAGCCATGGCTTGACCTTTGGAAAAGCCCTTGACCTTTCCAAGTAGTGGCTTTTGTGATAGTAGCTGGATTCCACTGCATTTTCCTGTGGCTTGCAGCAGGGGAGCCTGCATGGGACTGAACTAGGCCCTCTGAATGTGGGTAGAAGTTGCGTGGCTCGATGTGTTTGTGAGTCCCCTGGCAACAGGACCAGGACTTATTCCGGGTACACAAACTGGCTTTTTAGAGTCCATTCCCTGTGGTGTGATGCCATACTCAGTCTTGATGCAGGAGGGAGGGGCTAGGTCCGGCCCCAACTTGGTATGCCAGCCTGTGATGACAACCCAGGGGAGGCCTTACCCTCTTTGAGGAGGGGATGGGGGTAGATGTAGGTGAGGGGGAGCGGGAGAAGGCAGAACAGGGGTTGGTATGTAAAAGGCAAGAAAAAATATTTTTTTTAATAGAAAAATACGGTGTGGCAGTTGATGGTTGTGTGTTTTAAAAATTAGTCGGTATAAATCATCCTAGCAATGAAGCACTCCTGGCTTCCTCGCTGTGGCTGTACTCACCAGCTTCATGTTCTGCTTCCTCTGCCTGGGTTTGCTCTTACCTCATAGTCACAAACGTTGTTTGTTTTGTTTCCCCCTTTATTAAAACTAGGTTCTTTTCTTATACAATAATCCTGATTACCATTTCCTCTCTCTCTAGTCCTCCCAGTTCCTCCTCCCCTCTCCTTCATCTGGATTCACTTTCCATCTCTCATTAAAAAGAACAGGCTTCTAAGACATAACAAAACAGGACAAAATGAAACATAATAAGGTAAAACAAAGAGTGTCACATCGAAGTTGGACGAGGCAAATCAGAAAGAAAAGAGTCCAAGAGAAGGCATAAGAATCAGAGACCCACCGGGTGGTGGGGGTGGCGGTGGCGGCGGCGGCGGCAGTGGCAGTGGCAGTGGCAGTGGCAGTGGCAGTGGCAGTGGCGGTGCACGCCTTTAATCCCAGCACTCGGGAGGCAGAGGCAGGCGGATCTCTGTGAGTTCGAGGCCAGCCTGGTCTACAGAGTGAGATCCAGGAAAGGCACCAAAGCTACACAGAGAAATCCTGTCTTCAAAAAAACCAAAAAAAAAAAACCAAAAAAAAAAAAAAAAAAAAAATCAGAGATCCACCCATTCACGTATCAGGAGTCCCATGAAACACCAAGCTGAAAGCTCTACTGTGTCCTCAGAGGACCTGGTGCAGATGTGTGTCAGCCCTGTGCCTGCTGCTTCAGTCTCTGTGAGTTCCCATGAGCTTTGCTCAGTTGGTTTTGATGGCCTTGTTCTCCTAGTGTCTTCCATACCCTCTGGCTCTTACACACTTTCTGCCTGGTTTTCTGGGGTTCCCTGGGCTCTGAGGGGAGGGGTTTGATGGAGACAGCCCATTTAGAGCTGTGTGTCCCAAGGTCTCACTCTCTGTGTAATGTCTGGCTGTGGTCTCTGCACTTGTTCCCATCTGCTGCAGGAGGAAGTCTCCCTGGTGATGTGTGAGCAAGACACAGATCTATGTGTATAGCAGAATATCATTAGGACTCATTTTTTAAGACCAGTAGTATTTGGTTTTACCTAGGTCTCTGAGCTCTCTAGTTTCTGGTTCTTGGTTACCTAAGCAATATCAGGTATGGGTTCCATCTCAGGGAGTGGGCCTTAAGTCCAATCAGACATTGGCTGGTCACTCCCACAAGCTTTGAGCCATCACTGCCCTAGCATATCCTGCTGGCAGGACAGATTGTAGATCAAAGGGTTTGTGGCTGGGTTGGTGTTTATGTTTCTCTTTTAGTAGCCTGCAGAGTACCTTCCCGTACCAATGACACTTGACCATGAGGTGAAGGTTCTATCTAGGCTCCACCTCACCCTCTCCATGTTCAGTGAGTTGTGAGGGTGTTCCTTTCAGGAATGCAGCCTTGCTTTCAGTTTGCAGAGAGCAATGTTGTAGACTATTATTTTAAGGTGTGTTACTTTTGTTTATGTTGCATTTGTTTAACTCTGTGAAGCTGTGTTACTTTGCCTGTCTAAAACACCTGATGGTCTAATAAAGAGCTGAACGGCCAATAGCAAGGCAGGAGAAAGGATAGGCGGGGCTGGCAGGCAGAGAGGATAAATAGGAGAAATCTGGGAAAAGGGACAAGAGAGAAAGAGCAAGAGAAGGAGGAGCACTCCAGGGGCCAGCTACACAGCAAGCTACTGAGTAAGAGTACGATTTACGGAAGTACGAGAACGAGAAAAGCCCAGAGGCAAAAGGTAGACGGGATAATTTAACGTTAAGGAAAGCTGGCAAGAAACAAGCCAAGCTAAGGCCAGGCATTCATAATTAAGAATAAGCCTCTGTGTGTGATTTATTGGGGAGCTAGGTGGTGCTCCCTGCCCCCCCAAAAACACAACAACAGAACAACCTATTGTTTTGGCAACAGCCTGGGTTGTTTGTGGATTTCCATGGGACCCCTTTGACCAACAACTCAACTGAATGTAACCCAGTCCTGGTACTGGAAGCTTCATTTGGTGACAAGAGATGTCCAGCGGTGCTCTGTTTCCCCCATTATTTGGAGACCTCATTAGGATTGCCTTCAAATACTTTAGGGAGTTTCCACTGTTCTAGATTTCCATTCCACCATTCAAATTCTAGGCGTATCTGCCCACAAACCTATCTCTCCTCCCCTTCTTCACCTGATTCATCCTTTCTCCCTCCTCATCCCTAGTCCACCTATGAAATCTACTCTATTTCCCCCTTCCAGGGAGATCCGTGTGTTCCTCCCAGTCCCTTCCTCCATACCTAACCTCTCTGAGTCTATGGATTGTAGTTTAGTTATCATTGATTTAATGGCTGATATTCACATATAAGCGAATACATACCATATTTGTCTTTCTGGGTCTGGGTTACCTCACTCAGGATATTTTTTATTCTAGTTCTATCCATTTGCCTGCAAATTTCACGATGCCACTTCTTTTTAACAGCTGGGTAATGCTCTATTGTGTAAATGTACCACACTTTCTTTATCCATTCCTCTGTTGAAGGACATCTAGGTTGTTTCCAGTTCCTGGCTATTATGTACAGAGCAGCAGTGAACATGGCTGAGCATGTTTCCTTGATCTAGGATGAAGCATTCTTTGGGTACATGTCCCAAGAGTGGTGTAGCTGTAGATCAAGTCCCATCTTCCTGAGGAACCACCGTATTGATTTCTTCATTGGCTGTACAAGTTTGCACTCCCACCGACAGTGAAGTGTTCCCCTTGCTCCACATACTTGCCAGCATGAGCTGTCACGTGTGTTATTGAGCTTAGTCATTTTGACAGGTGTAAGATGGAATCTCAAAGTAGTTTTGATTTGCATTTCATTGATGGCTAAGGATGTTGAATATTTCTTTTAAGTGTTTCTCAGCCAGTTGATTTTTCTCTATTTCTGATTCTCTATTTAGATCTGTATCTCATTTTAATTGGATCATTTTTTTTTTTTTTTTTGGTATTTAGTTTCTTGGTTTGTGAATATGTTGGTTTGGGGAGGTCTTGGTGTTTATTTGTGGATCTTCTTAGTTAACATCTGTGGTAGTTTGAATGAAAATGGCCCCCATAGGGAGTGGCACTATTAGGAGGAGTGGCTTTGTTGGAGTAGGTGTGACCTTGTTGGAGGAAATGTGTTACCCTAGGGATGGGCTTTGAGGTCTCATCTATGCTCAAGCCATGTCCAGTGTCTCAGTTCACTGCCTGCTGCCTGTGGATCAAAGATGTAGAGCTCCCAGCTCCTTATCCAGCGCCGTGTCTGTCTGCACGCTGCCATGTTGCACCTTGGCGATAATGGAATAAATGTCTGAACTGTCAGCCAGCCCCAGTTAAATATTTTCCTTTACAAGAGTTGCCATGGTCATGTTGTCTCTTCACAGCAATAGAAACCCTAACTAAGACAGAAGTTGGTACCAGAGTCTGGTGTATTGCTGTGATAGGCCTGACCATGCTTTTGTTTGAAGGAATACAAACTTTGGGACTGGATTGGAAAAGCAGTTGAAATGCTTTAAGCACTGCTTAATGGGCCGTCCTAGTAGGAACATGGAAGACAGTGGTGCTGAGGGTGAATTGAACTGTGGGTCTGGCTCAAGAGGTTTCAGAGGAGAAGAAATTTAGTGTGTTGGCTAGAGATTGTGTTTGCAATATTTTGGTGAAGAATGTGGCTGCTTTTCACCCTTGTCTGAAGAATCTGCCTGAGGCTAAAATGAAGAGTTTTAGATTAATTCTGTTGGCAGAGGAAATCTCAAAATAGCCTAGTATAGACTCCGTTGTGTGGTTATTACTGGTCACTCTGATACAGATTTATAATGAAAAGGAGCAAGCTGAGAAACTAAAAATATAAAATGTACAATTTGAGGAGAAAAAATGCACCAGGAAGTGGAATGGAGCTAAGTCCTGTCTTCAAAGAGATAAACAGATTAAGAAATGGAATAAAGGGAGTGGTGACCTCAGGGCAAGATCCCACCCAGCTATGTTTCTAACTTGTGAAAAGGAATTAAAGAAAATCTTAAGGCAGAATGTGATGGTGCACGCCTTTAATCCCAGCACTGGGAAGGCAGAGGCTGGTAAATCTCTAAGTTTGAGGCCAGCCTGGTCTACAGATTCAGTTTCAGGACAGTCAAGCTTAGGCAGTGAAGGAAACCATTGAAAACAGAAAGTTGGTGAAAATGTAATTGAATGAGGGGGCCATGTTCCAGCCCCTAGGAGCAGCAGAACTTGGCAGCTTCGGCCACATGGTTCTGGCTTTAGAGTTAAGGATAGAAGAAAGAGGCTATGGCATTTGCCTCCATGACTAAGGAAAGCCACTGAGGCCAGGCATGTGTCAGGGGTGTCCCTGAGTGGAGGCCTAGAGAAGCCATTGTATGAAGCTGTGAAATTGAAGCCTGGGTTGCCTCGGAGACCCCAAGATGTTGGAGATGCCAGAGTCATGGGACACCTGCCAAGGAGAGCTGCTAACAGGGAGTAGAACCAGCCCAAGAGAAAGAAGTGTGTTGCAGTCAACAAAGCTGAAATGAGTTGGAGATCTGAAGATCGTCTTGACATCAGACATGGAGATGCAGAGTATGGAGTTTGCCCAGCTGGTTTTCAGTCTTGCTTTGGTCCAGTATTTCCTCACTATTCTCTCTTCCCTATGTTTTGGAATGGTAATGCATATCCTGTGCCATTATATGTTGAATGTATGTGATCTGTTTTTTTTTAATTTTGATTTTATAGAGGATTACAGTTAAGAGATTGCATGAATCTCAGAAGAGACTCTGAACTTTGGCCTTTTAAACATTGTTGAGATTGTAATAGACTATGGGAACTTTTGAAGTTAGACTAAATGCATTTTGCATTATGATGTTGTTATAAGCTTATGGGAGGCAGGGAGTGGAATGTAGAGTTTGAATATAATTGGCTCCCATGAGCTCATGGGGAGTGGCACTATTAGAGGTGTGGCCTTGTTGGAGGAAGTGTGTCACTGTGGGGCTAGGCTTTGAGGTCTTATGTGTGCTCAAGCCACACCCATTGTCTCAGTTCACTTCCTATGGCCTGTGGGATCAAGATTTAGCTCTTTCTCCATTCTCAGCTCCTTCTCCAGCACCATGTCTACCTACCATGTATCCTGCCCTGTGATAATGGACTAAGCCTCTGAAATTGTTAGCCACCCGATTAAATGTTTTCCTTTATAAGAGTTGCCATAGTCATGGTGTCTCCTCACAGCAATAGAAGCCCTGACTCTGACAGCATTCTACTCCTGAAGCTCGGTACCAGAGCTGCTCAGAAGAGAACACGCCACTGTAACAGTGACGCCTCCAAACCAAGCACGCTAAGAAGCAAACTGAAAATGATTAAAGCCAACTGATACATCACCAGTGATCACAGAAACAAAATGGCGAAGAGAGTGTGTACTATGAAGTTAAATGTTGTTTGAGGAAAATCTGAGAATAGTGAGCGAATGGAATAAAGAAATGGGGGGAGGGGGAAAGAAAGACCAAGACTATATAAGAGTGGAAAGAAAGGGAACAGCACAGTGTCACAGCAGGAAGAAGAGAACAAGAAAGAAAACATCTGATTGGCAAGAAGGAAAAGCCTCAGCAAAATCAGAGGAGCATGACAAGGCCAATAGAAACTAAAATCTTAAAAGAATAATAGGAAATAAAACTACGGTTAGGCATAGAGTCCCCCACCCCAAAAGGGTTGGAGTAGCTTTGGATGGGTCCTCTAGGATTGGAATCTACCAAGGGAGGGGCTCCCAGCTGACTAGAGTCTCCTGTCTTCTCAGACATTTGGGCCACTGCTGACTTTGGACTGGCCAGGTGTTGGACATCTTCTAGGAAACATACTTTTTGATACTTACACAAAACTATAGATCACATTATGATCTCACACTTGTCCAGCTTAATTATCAGTGTCTTGAAAGTAGAATTAGCAACTAAGACAAGAAGAAGTGACTACTATCACCCTCTCCAGAGAGCTAGCAGCTCTGAGTGTATTACTTATAATCCACAGAATGTGTTGGCCATATCACAAATACTTGTGTTTATTAGTTATGATTTTTTTTTTGAGATAGGGTCTTGCTATGTAGCTCAAGCTTGTCTAAAATTTGTGGTACTCCAGCCTCAGTGTCCCAAGAGCTGGGGTTACAGGCATGCATACAACACCTGGCTTATTGATGGAAAATTCATGAGGTAGTTAAAAAGATATGCTAATTCTATGTGGACATAATAGGTACCATACTCAATATCCAAAATAGTTAAATATAGTCTTCCCTTTTCGAATAATACTTTGCAGAAGTATTCCGTCTATTTGGGGACTCTCTTGGTTAGTTAGAAGGAACAGTCTTGAATTTCTAAATGACTGTCAGTGACTTTATTTCAAGTTCTTTATATTTAAAACCTAGCCTTCAAGCCGGGCGTGGTGGCGCACGCCTTTAATCCCAGCACTCGGGAGGCAGAGCCAGGCGGATCTTTGTGAGTTCGAGGCCAGCCTGGGCTACCAAGTGAGCTCCAGGAAAGGCGCAAAGCTACACAGAGAAACCCTGTCTCGAAAAAACCAAAAAAAAAAAAAAAAAAAAAAAAAAAAAAAAAAAAAAAAACCTAGCCTTCAGATTTCCCCCAATAAACCAATGTTTCCAAGCTCTTATCTTCTATTCCTGGTCCAGGCGGTACTGTATTAGTTACCTTTCTTACGACTGTGACCAAGTATCTGGCAAGGAGCCACTTGAGGGTGGGTTCTGGAGCATATCTTTTGGAGCATAGTTCAAGGGATAGAGTCCACCCTGGGGAAGGCATGGCATTGTTTGTGGTGGCAGGAATTTGTACCGTGTCTTGCTCACATCTTCGTAGATGGTAAAGCAGAGAGCTTGGCTGAAGTGGAGCTCAGATCTCAGGCTCAGCCCTGCCCTCAGAGCCCCACATCTACCAACGAGTTCCCATGGCCGAAAGGTTCTACAGTCCCTCAAAACAGCGCCACCAGCTTGAGACCCAGCGTTCAAACGAGAGTCTTTGGGTGACATTCCACATTCAAGTGCTGTTCTTTCGAATTTCAACCCATCAGTGTGTTTCTCAATCCCTGTCTCTACTCTGATGACTTCGGTCCTTACCATTTTCCTTGATTCCTTGCCTTAGTTTCTCTCGTTCATCTACTCTGTCCTTCAGTCTATGGCGTATTTCTCATTTTCCTTCTATTTTTATCATTATCTGATTAATTTGGCCCTTTCTGTTGTGAAAAAATGCACCCATAACTTGCCATCTTAGCCACTTAAACGGTAGAGTTAATTCGCAGTAAGTACATTCCTAGCACTGTGTCGATGCCCCGCCCCCTCCCCCAGCCCGGGCCCCACCCCCATCCTGTGCTCTTTTATCTCAGACACCTGTGCCCATCAAACAGCATTCCCCTCTAGTATACAGCTGTATACTAGTGCTGTAGTTAGTCAGAGGCTCTGACGTAAGAAAAAAATGAATTTAATTGTTAGCTGAAGAATCCACAGGAAGGCTAGTGCAGGGCTCTGAGACATTTCAACTTGTGACTTCTTTATATCACAGAAATGTTTATGTGACCCCAGATGCATAGTTGTATAAAATAAGCATACAAAGCAAATGCTCATAATATATCATAAAGAATATATTTTTAAAATAATGATTTGGTGCACATATAATTTTGCCATTTATGAAAGATAAGAGCAGACTTGCTTACGAATGGAAATGTATGTGATACTTCTTTTGACTTAAAGCATCCAGTCTTGGCAGGATGCTTGATAATGGAGGAAGTGGAGTATCTTCAGTACATTTCAAAATCTGTTGATAACTTTATTTCATAATTGTCAGTGTTGAGGATAGATACTTTTCTGCATAGTTATATAAACAACATGACGTGTTTAGGGCATTTTAGGAATTGTTGGAAATTCTTCCCTAATCCTCAGCTAAAATGAATTGATTTGTTTTTAATGAATCTCAAGTCAGCAACTCAAAAAGCCCTGCTCTTTCAATGCTGGGGATTGAACCCAGGGCCTTGCACATTAGAGGCAATTGCTCTACTATTGAGCTATATTCGCAATCCTTTAAAGGAAGTTAAAAATAACCAGAATATTCTAATACAATTCAACACAAAGATACAGTAATTTGATACTTTTATATACTGAGTGATGACAGTATGAAAATATGAAAACCCCTTTTCTTCGTAATTAAACAATAACGTTTCTGTAAGAGCAGGAACCTTTGTATGCACAGTAAAAACACCTCCATTTGTTGCACACGCAGTGGCCTCCAATCTGAATGTTTCAAGCAGGATTCATTGCATGTCATGGTGTTGTGCATGCACGGTGCAGTGTACACAATATACACTCAGAACCGAGGTTACAGTGAGGTCCTGTAATGCAGCATTAGGCAAATACAACAATGGGCAAACGCTGCTACAGACACCGTGGACTAATGTGTTTGATTTTTGAATTAATTTTTGGTGGTTGTGAGTTCAGAGGTCTTGTACTGTTGCCAGGTTGGGTTTTTGTTGTTGTTTGTTTTGTTTTTTTGTGACTCTGCATTCAGTTACGTTGTGACCCACTTTTTACGGAGTTATGGACTGACAATCACAATTGGAAAACGAACACGCACATGAGGGAGCTTGGCAGAAATGACCCGTCAGAGTCACGTCGGGTGTCAGGACGCCACTGGCAAGGATATTGTCGTCATCATTGCTGCTACTTTGAGTTTCTTCCTGATAGAGTCTTTGTGTCCTAGCTGACGTTCAGAGTCTGGGGTAGGCACAGCGGGGCTGAGTTTTCCTCATGGTTGGCAGGAAATCTCCTTTTGGTTTCTCCAGCTTGGCTGCACTCAGAAAGCCACAATGTGAGGAAATGGCCAAAGATGGAAATGGTGGTGGTTGGGGAGTTAGACTGGGAAGAATCAGTCTCTCTAAGTAAAGTTGAATGGATTCCTTCATGACCATCATTAACGGCTATTTCCGTTTTTACATTTGGGCATTTCTTTTTTTCTTTTCTTTTCATGTTTTGAGACAGGGTTTCTCTGTGTTGCCCTGGCTGTCCTGGAACTCACTATGCAGACCAGGCTGGCCTCAAACTTAGAGATTCTCCTGCCTTTGCCTTTTAACTGCTGGAGTTAAAGGTGTGCACCACCATACCTAGCTAATTTCTTTTTATTTATTTTAAGAATTTCTTAGCCGGGCGGTGGTGGCGCACGCCTTTAATCCCAGCACTCGGGAGGCAGAGCCAGGCGGATCTCTGAGAGTTCGAGGCCAGCCTGGGCTACCAAGTGAGCTCCAGGAAAGGCGCAAAGCTACGCAGAGAAACCCTGTCTCGAAAAACCAAAAAAAAAAAAAAAAGAATTTCTTACAGTGCCATTTTTATCATATTCTTTCTCATTCCCAACTCCTTCCCACTGAAGTATATTTCTAACTCCCCACTGAAGTAGATTTCTAAAGAATTCTGCACAGTGACAAGTAGCTATGTGCCTCTAAAATACAAAGTAAAAGAATAACTCAAGGCATGCGTGCCAATGCCCAGACAGTGTGCAGTTGTTTATGATTTAACAAGAGTCATAGTAGTTTACTAAAGAAACACACTTTTTATTCTTTTTAAAGAAATCCCTACCACTCAGAGTATGACAAAGGAAATATACCAAGTACATATTTTTCTCAGAAGCAGAATCACAAGGAACAGATTGATAGATGTTCATAGATTGTTTTTTCCAACATTTTTCTTTGGTGAGCAAAAACAACTTATATTTAAAATGTAACCAGGCTATTGTCACTGATAAAATAGATAAAAAGGAATGTGAGGAAATACACATCTTAACCCCTTTAGTGCACCTCAGGGAATCCAGTGTTGCTGACTCAGGAAACATTAGTGTTCTGCCATGTCTGCGCTGCGTCTCGTGAATGACGGTCTTTGGAAATGAACAAACAAGGTGAGACATGAAAACTTTTCCTAGATGTTTATGTACTGCAGGGTATTTGGGGAAAGGAATGCTTATTTTTTTTATGAAAAATCCTTTAAGGGATGTTTTACTACACACTTAGCTGCTTTTGAGTCCAGTGCTGGGCTGGGCTCCAGTAACAATGCATCCATTGTAACCACAGAAGGTAATGCGGAATGTGCACACATACAGACATGTGACTTTAGAGATAAATATTTTCATAGCCAAGCAGAACAGTTAGGCATATCAAACCTCCTAGAAGGTTCTGTAACCTGGTAATATATGGGTACATATTCCAAGACAGGAGAAGGTCCGGTTCTTATCTCAGAGTTCATATTTGAGTGATCACAGTCAGACACTCCCAGGTTTCCAGCTTTTTTTTTTTTTTTTTTTTTTTTTTCAGGACTTCTTTTGGTGCCCTAAAAACTTCTTTCTTTCTATTGCCTGTAATGAGAAAATGAAGAGTTTTATTTACTGGGTTGTTTTGTATCCTCAATAATTAAGAGCTAACCTGTAAAAACAGGGAGCAGGAAAAGGATGTTGCCATAACCCTGGACCCCTTAAATGCTTCATGTACGTTCTGTTGGGGTTGTAATGGGGTCTTCCTGCGGTTGCCTGTTTTCTGTGTTCAGAGCTCTCGTGGATGCAATCACAGTCTGACTTCAAGTCTGGTAACCTACCTGTCGTATTAAGCGTGCTTGCTTTGATTTGGGGTCCAGGCATGTTTGCCGTTTGTGTCCTTTCAGGGTAATACTGTAAGGGAAGACACAGAGAAGTCGTAAACCTCAGGGGGGAGCGTCAACAAAGCAAGACCGTCCACACCACTGCCCTCTCCAGCAAGCCCGTTACTTACATCACTTCAACTTTGTCACAGCCGTTACTCGGGTAAATTACGGAGACCGTCTCAATATCTGCCAGCTTGACTGCCTTCGCTCTGTGGTCTATGCAAAGACAGCGCCCCCTTTTGAACATACTGAAGCCTGGAACAGATCGCAGAACCGGTCAGTCATGGTTGTGGTTTACAACCCCGGCAGTGGACAGCAGACACATTTCTAGTAATCTCATGTGTGCAGATTGGAATTGAGTTTGAATCTCCCTATAATATTTCCCTCTGCTTTATGCTAATTTATTATATCCTTGATTATTTCATTCATTCATGTTTATTAACTATTTCATTTAGGTTTCAGATAAGACACACTTGCTGTTTGACCCAGGCTGGCCTCCAGCTCGCCGGAAAGCCCAAGATGACCTTGAACTTGAAGCAGGCACATAGCAGGCCCCACATCTTAGTATTATCATTCCTACCTCAACTCAGCCTCTCTAAGTGCTGAACTTACATTGTGCTGTGTGTACACCACCAGCTCAGCACAACCACACAGCGTACAGCAACACCAAGAACAACGTGGCTCTGTTCTTCTGTATTCACTTTCAATTATTTCATAGCTGGCGCAGACCCTGGTGATCTGTTCTTTATTAAATGAGCAAATAATGCAGATTCTAGATTAACACTACGTGTCAGAAATCGTGTTATCCTCCACAGCTAAAACACTCTTTCAGATCCCTCCAGGGAAACCACCAAGATCTGCTCTTTTAGAAGAGCAGGAAGAGATCTAAAAATGACTAGGTTTGTTTTTATAGACTCCGTATTTCCTAGCCTGGGTCTGCTGTGATAACCACAGAAGAACCAGCAGATCACAGGGCAGGTTCCAGGTTCAGCTTATGGGAAAATGTTAATAACGTTTCTATTTAGAGGCAACATTCTTTGGGGGAAGGGCCAACAGAGGGTTGTCGGTGTCCATACTGTCCTTCAGACACTCTTGTTCTCAAGTGAAGTATTGGTCAAACACATATGAAATGACCATGACCATCGCCCCAGTGAGAATTTCCTTTTTTCTATTCCGAAAGTATTGGTTATAATAAATTAGTGGGCTCATGCTTAAAAAACTAATTTTCCCAGGATGCCAACATAATCCCATATAAGATTCTCTGAACAGACACTGAGAGCTACCTCTAAAGGCTCTTGCTAGATAATTGTCAGAAAAGTAAGAAATCCATAGCATTTATCATTCATAGTTAAAACAACCATTTTATATAAAGAATTCCAACATTTCCTGCCATTGCTAGAACTTCTAATGTGTGGAATTAAGTAAATTGTCTGTGTATTTTAGAGAAAAGACATTTGAAAGGTAACCAAGTGAGCGTATAGGCTTAGAAGCAAAAGGAGCATCTACCTTGAACAGCTGTAGCACAGATTATCACAGCCAAGGCGATGGCCGTGCCCTTCATGTTCATCTCGGCTGCTGCTGCTGCTCCTCCTTGGCTTTGATGTTCTTTGCAGAGAGCAGTGAGCAGGCTGGACCCCAGGAGTGTGTCAGGAGCATTTTATAGCCAGCAATCCTTGTGTAGAAAGAGGAATTTCCCTTCTTGACTCATGTAGCTTTCTTGCTTCCTAGAGTTTCCCTTTTATCTCACGTCAGTGTCTCTGCCTTCCTGTCCACACAGGGAGGACTGTGGCAGGAATGTGAAAGTACCTGGGAACTAGAGTGCTGTATGTACAGTAGCTCACCCCCAATGCGAAGCAGCTGTCTGTAGGTGACTTTTTCTAGAAATGCCTTTGTCTGGTGATTCTGGGCAGTGCAATCCCAAGATCCACAGACTCAGGAAGAACCTTCGTGGGTCCAGTCAGCTCATCCTCCTCCTTCACAGAGTACGCAAAAGGATATGCACATTAGGCACATGTTATTTGCTAACAGGTGACCTTCATCTAACTTTATTTTGCTTTCAATCTCAGGTCTGAAATACTTTCCCCATACCTGTGCACTTGCATCTATTTCTGTTTGAATTTTAAAGCCGTGTGTGTGTGTGTGTGTGTGTGTGTGTGTGTGTGTGTGTGTGTGTGTGCGCTTTTTACTGCAGACATGTATATTTGCTGTTAAGGACTATAAAGACAAAGTCATCACCTCTTTCTGTCCCTCTTAAGTTTTCTGAATCATTTTTAAATGTGTCACTTTTAGAAACAGAAGGAGCTCAAATCCAGGTGTGTTTTTTGTTTGTTTGTTTTTGAGAACTTTAGGCTGGGGGTGGTAGCAGCACACACACATCTTTAATCCCAGCACTCGGGAGTTAGAGGCAGGCAGATCTCCGTGAATTCAAGACCAGCCTGATCTACAAAGCAAGGTCTGTATTTGCAGACCACTTAGATGATTGCAGGAGCACAGAATGAAAAAGGGCCCCTCCTCTTCCTCCCTGAGAATGACAAGGTGGTCTGTAGGGCGGCTGTTCTTCTGTGTCGGCCTAGCAGTGGAAGAGCCGTGCCCCCCGGCCCCCATATGGGTATGGCCATGTCCGCTTTCCCTCAGAAATCACAATGTAAATGCAACAGATGTGAAAGTGTGGCGAGCTGCGGGGGTGGGGGTGGGGGTGGGGATGGGCTGCTTGTGTATTGAAACTTTTGTACTTGATTTCCTGCACCTAAGGAAAGCCCAGCCTAAGGGTTGGCAAGTGCCTCCCCCCCCCCCTTCCTCTCAGTAATCCAGTTTCCTGGAAAGCGCCACCCTTTTATAGCAGGTTCAACAAACGTTTGCTCATGTTCAAATGTATGTCACAATCCTGGCAGTCTTACAGACTTTGTAACCAAAGCCCTTCCTGTAGAACTTTTGCCTTTCATGTATGATTTCTGCTGGCTCTGCAGATATGTGGGGTGGAGAGGTCTTTAGGTTTGGCTCTGCCTTGGTCTCCCCCGACAGTCTGTGGTGTCACATTGGACAGGGTTCTTTCTTTCAGAACATCCCTCACTCCCGGATGCCCTGCTCTCTGGAGAGTTTAGTGCTTCGGACCTGGACTTCGTCCTTCGTCTCCTGCTCTGAGTGCCTTAAGTCCTCAAAGCTTTGTGATTTCTTTTTTCGACATGGTCTTCTGCTGTGGAGCTCAGGGTGGTTTAGCCTGTGACTATCCTCTTGCCTCAGCCTTCCAAGTGCTGAGAATACAGGCATGTGCCAATATGACTGAGCCCCCACTTACTTCTTTTAAAAAGTGACATCTTAATATTCATATTACATAATGATCATTTCTTCTAATTTTATAGAACCGACTGCCCTGGCCTAGCTTATCCAGGAATAATATAAACTACACCCATGGTTTTAAATCCCCAGTAGCCACATTTAAAAATAAAAATAACTGAAAACAATTTAAGCAATATATTAATATAATTCAAAACATAAAAGATTATTTTGCTGCCTAATCAGCATTAAATGAGATTTATTATTATTATTATTATTAAGAACCAGTGACATGCCAAATGCTCAGTAGTCATATGTGCTTAGTAACTGCAGTACGAGACAGGAGGACCTGGCTAGTACATGCATTCCATGTTTAGTATATACTGGCTGCCATGATGCTCGCTCTAAACAGCTGAAGACAGCGGATGCCATGATTTTGCTTTATGGCAACACCTCTAATTTTCCCTAACAGTTTTCTGTTCACTGCGAATTATATCTCCTTGCTCTTTTCTTCAAGTAAAATGAAAGAAGATTAAACTATAGTTTGTTTTTCAAAATACCTTTATTATTTTTAGTTGTGTTTTTTCTTGTGTGTCTGTGTGAGGCATGTGTATGTGAGCGCAGGTGCCCTCAGAGGCCAGCAGCGTCAGGCCACCAGGAGCTGGAGTTACAGGTGGCCCTGAGCCCCCATTCTGAGTGCTGAGACGTGAACTCAGGTCCTCTAGAAGAGCCGCTTTGTTCTCTCAACTGCTGAGATATCCCTCCAGCCTCCTAAACTACAGATTCTGTCCTTTTAGAACTATTGCATTTTTGTTGTTGTTGTTGTTATTTCTCAAATTGGGCTATTTTCTGTTTTATATTCCAGGCCCACCTAGTCAGTGTCCCCTTGAATTTAAGGGATATCCCAGGAAATGAATCTAATTTCCGTCTTTTAAAAACTGAGTGGCCTAGTGAGTTTTCTGTTCTTGCGATAAAACACCATGACCAGAAGCATCCTGGGAGGGAAGGGGTTTATTTCTGCTTACAGGTCACACTCCACACTGAGGGCAGCCAGGGCAGGGACTCAAGCAGGACCTGAAGCAGAGACCGTGAAAGAATGCTGCTCACCGGCTTGCTCCTTGATAATTTTTTCATACACTCCAGACTGCCTGCCTGAGGAATAGTTCTGCCCACAGTGGACTGGGGCACATCAATCAGTTACCAAGACGATTGCCACAGATAGGGCCACAGGCCAGTCTGACGGGTGCAGTTCTTCAGTGGAGGTTCCCCCTTACTAGGTCACACTAGGCCGTGCGTGTCAAGTTGACGATAAAAGCCAACAGCATGGGATCCGTTTGAACCTTTAGTAATGCTTCCAAATGATTCTGTTCATGTAGACTTCAAAATGCTGGGGCTGAGCTGTAGCTCAGAGGTAGCACCTTTGCCCAGTGCATCTGTAGGCTCTATGACTGACCCCTAAAACTCCCAACGTAGTTTTCAAATTTGAAGAGATTAATGCAAGTCATTTAAGTGTAATGTTAACTCTCCACTCAGTAAGCTTCAGAAATACATACTGACTCCCCCACCTAATGTTAATACCAAGGATATTTTCTTCAGCTCAGCTAGTGAAAAGCAAACTGGAAATGGAAACTATAACATCTCCACTTATTAGAAACCAGCATGACATAACAAAATCCTGTTTTAGGTTTATAGAAGACAGATGACTCACTCCTGCGGGAGAGAGTGCCAGAAGTCTAACATAACATGTCCAGACTGAAGACGGTGATTCCCAAACTCAGCTCCTTAAGCCTTAGAGTACACCAGCTGCCCTTTTATCAAGCAATTCCATCATTTTAGGGAGCTGTTAGTCAGTTTTTATATTGTTAAGACAATGACACTATGATTTCCTTACAATGTTGAAAAACTGATCCAGAGGTCAGGAAAACCCCTACACCCTGTGTTCAAAGCATCTGTCAGACCCTCAGTAAGACCACAGGGAAGGAAACAGAAACTAGACATAAATCATATAAACACAGAAGTCCATTAAAAGCACTGAGAAATTGTGCATTTTATTGTTGCTGAAAAGAGCACCAGAGTGAGGAAGAATTTTGAGTAACACTGTTTCTGAACTTAAGCTTAATCTTCTGGTAATTTGACATATGAAAACATTTTTAGAAACTGCATTCTGCTTAGGCCGTCTGGTATTTGAAACAGATCTGCCCATATTTCGTAAGCACCGCTCCACGATTGATATGAGCGGCCCCAGATGTTACAGCATCGCGTATGTGCACCAAATAAGGGTCAGTTCCAGCAGCCGCCTCCATCTAAATGACTTCCCCACGCTGGAGAGAGCCACCGTGAGTTCTCGTTTCCTGCCTTGTCAGCGTGCCCGGGAGCGTGGAATCAAAACTGCAGGTCACGCGAACAGCACTGGAATCTGCCGGACTTTCGGTGCTAATGGGAGGCAGTGTCTGAAAGGCAGGGGAGAAACAGCTTTTGACTTCCATCCATCGGAGATTTTAAAAGCTGTTCATTTTGTGTACTTGACGTTCACATGTGAGTGGGCGCGCATATGTATGTATATGTGCATATGGAGGCTGTGTGTTGACATGCGTGTGAGCACACATATGTATGCATATGGAGGCCTGAACTTGGTGTTGAGTGACTCCCTGGATCGCTCCATTGTATGGACAGAGGCAGGTTCTCTTGCTGATCCCAGCCAGAGCTTGCCAATTCTGGCTAATTAGCCAACTTACCCGTGTCTGCCTCCCAAGTGTGTGTGGGGGGTGGGGGGACGGGGGACTGCCATGGCTTTTAGTGGGTTCTGGGGATGTGAACTCCAGTCCTCACACTTGCCAGGGAAATGTTTGATGCACTGAGCCAAGGCCTCAGCCCCTGATAAGCAGTTAATAAGAGTCCGATCTACTGTACTAGTTCCTTCTGGTCTGCCCACGTCTCCAGCTTGTTCCTGTCCTTAGTGGACTCTTATTGGCTGGGTTAAACTTAATGTGTGTTTTCCTCTGTTAAACTATAAGCAAGGTGTTTGTTAAGCTATCTGCTTTTATTCCTTTTGGAAATTGAGTTTGAGCTACAAAGATTTTGGGCTGTTTCCCTTCTGAATATTTCTCTACCTTTTTTTTTTAACATTCTTTTTTTTTTAAGATTTATTTATTTATTATGTATATAGTGTTCTGCCTGCATGTGTCCCTGCAGGCCAGAAGAGGGCGCCAGATCTCATTATTGATGGTTGTGAGCCACCATGTGGTTGCTGGGAACTGAACTCAGGACCTCTGGAAGAGCAGTCAGTGCTCTTAACCACTGAGACATCTCTCCAGCCCATTTCTCTACCTTTTTAGAAGAAAAAATATCAAATATAATAGTAGTTATTATTTGCTCTTTTCTTTTCTCGCCTGGCAAAGCACAGTGCCTCAACAAATATCTATAACCAGACTCGCTTGTCTTAGGATATCACTTTTTATGAAATCCACTGCCAAGCTAATTATATTAGTATATAATTAACACATGCCAAGGCTGTTCACTTATTTTTTTATGATTTATTTTTATTTTATATGCATTTACATTTTGCACGCATGGATGCATGTATGAGGGTGTTGGATCCCCTGGAACTGGAGTTACAGACTGCTGTGAGCTGCCATGTGGGTGCTGGGAATTGAACCCAGGTCATTTGAGCAGCCAGTGCTCTTAACCGCTGAGCCGTCTCTCCAGACCCACTTATTTTATTTTTAAGTAATTCTAAAGGAAAGAAAAGAACATGAGTCTGAAAACTAATTAATTTAGAATATTAGGTAAGTTCAAAAGAATCTTATGCCAAAACTCAGAACAAAGGGTTGGAGTGATGGCTCAGTGGTTAAATCCTGACTGTTCTTGCTGAGGCCTCAGGTTCAATTCCCAGCAGCCCCTTGGTGGCTCACAACCATCTCTAACTCCAGTCCTAGGGGATCCAATACCCTCTTCTGGTCTCTGAGGGCACCGGACACATACGCAGTGCATGTATGTCCATACATGCAGGCAAAACACCCATGCATATAACGAACCAGAAATAACAGATGCAAACACAGGGAGTGTTCGAGTTCTGTAACCTCGCTGGCTAGACTGGCCCTCTTTTCTGTGTCCTCCACACCCCTCTCAGGGAGTTTGCGGTCATTTGCATGTGTCTGAGCCAGGAACAGTGTACAGCACAAAACAACTTCAGTGTCCGCGTGAGCTTCAGAGAGAGCATTTTCCTCCCAACAAAGGCAGCTCTATGCACGGCCTTCGGTTGGCCACCCAGAACAGAACATGACCGCCGGGGCAATGTCGATGTTCATGTTAATTTTCCAAGTTGGGAAACAGCGTGGCTATTGTTAACACGCAAGAGAGTAGCAGTGAGCGGCATTCCAAACAACTAGTGGATTCAGTAACAGGGCACACTTGGGCAGTAGCTTGATTGCCGTTTCTGCATTGCCACTGATACCCCGAGAGGAGAGGGGAGGGGGGCAGATCCGAGTGACACTGTCCCGGGTCTAGTTGGAGGACCCTGCTTCGAGGGATGAGTTCTGCCTGTGAACATTAGAAGAGCCATGTGGGCAAGGTATGACATGGCACTGGCCTTCCTGGCATTTTAATGGGCTCTGGCTCAAATGACCGGTTGTGGAGGACATTCCGGGACATGCAGTTTGCCAGTTTGAACTAGAGGTTAACTAGGCCTGTTTAAGGCAGGAGATCTGCCCAGGAGTGTAAAAAGGGGGTTGGAAGGACATTTTTTGTCATTTGCAGATACTATATTATATTAAACTTAACTGACTTGTATTCGAGACGAGTAGCCTTTTAAATATTTGGAAAAGCTCCAAGTTTAGTGGTTTTTAAGGAACTGAGTATATTTCTTTTTAAATGAAGTGAAAGATTCCTGTCAGTTCCCCGTTTCCTGTTCTGCCTTAGATCCACAGCTTTGTTTTCTTTCTGTGGCCCCAGCTTCCCAACTCTTGATTTTAATGCATAGAGAGCTGAGTAATGAAGGTCTGGTCATCTAGCTCCCTCTGGGCATGGTTGTCCGCTCTGACCTTGCATCTGTACCTGTTGGTGGCTGGAACGATATAGGAGCAAGGCAGATGGATGGGGACCAGAATAATGGCTGTTGCTTGTTTGGTATCTGTGGTGTGCCGTGGAGTGGACAGTGTCTCCAATTCCGTAATACTTGGGTAAGAAAGAGCACATCTCTTTAAAGAAGAAAACAAGGATTCGAGCATGTATACAATGCTGTGTACAACCACTTATAAGAAGCAGGGTCGGGGTAGCAGAGGTGAACACCGCAGGGGAATGCCTTTCTACTCTGCTGCGATAGGAAGGAAAGGCGACCCCAGAGGTCTGACCCTAACTTGCATACTGAGGCCCCCCTGACAAAAGATGATTGGAACAGGAGGCGAAGTGTGCGGCAATTTGAGACAACGAGTCTGAGGGTCTCGGGGAAGAAGCAGCGAAGAAAGCTTGAGAAGGTCGAGGCCCTGTGGTTGACATTTCAGATGGTTATCGTGGGCCTGGTTAAAATAAGGTCTCTGTTAGTCGTGTTCTCCTTCTGTGTCACATCCTGACCAGCAGTAGTCACTCTCAGAACAGCCAGTGCAGAGCCCAGCGACAAGGGGAAGGGTGACAGACCCGTGGTCGGCACTGGGCAGTAGCTGATGTTTTTAGTTAATGCAGCAGGTCAGCTCCAGACTGTGGGAATCTGTAGCAAAGGAGGCCATGTGACCTTCCATGGCCAAGGGGGGAGGAGCAGGCAGGCGGCAAAGAAACGTTTGCATCCGTGAGGAAGGGTTGTTACACACTGAGAAACAACTAAATGTCACATGAGCCCTGGACCAAATCCTAGAAAAAGGACATTAGTGACAAGTCTGGTCTGAAGTTCGGTTAGTGATGTGGTGCCATTGTTCATTCTCTGCTCTTGGTAATTGTAAGGCGGTTATGAAGATGTTGACATTAGAGGAAGAAAGGAAGGGGATAAGGACCTTCTTTGTACCATTTTTTTTTTATAATTTCCTTATGTCTAAAATTAGCTCAGAATCAATATTTAAAAATTATCATACACAATGAGTGCAGAGTGCTCATTATGGTGATCAGTTTAAACTTAGAAACTATAAAAACAAAAGAACTTGGCCTGACACCTGGCGATTGAAATTTGTGGAAATCGTGTCAGACAGTTGTGAACGGGTGGTCCAAAGACATTCACGCTGTACATGACTTTAAAGGGAAGGAGATGCTGGGAACGAGGGAAATTCTACAAGTTACCTGAAGTAAAGGCCATTAGTGCAGAAAGGCTCTCCTAGCATGAAGCTGTGCGCTGCTAAGCTGCCTGTGACTGATTGCTAGAATGATCTCCAGGGGTGAAGTCCGTGGGTCATGTGTGAAGATGTTGGTGGCTGTACATGCCTTGGTGCCAGGTCTAAAGACAGCGTCTTTGCCTCGTTTTCTTTTTGAAGTTTTTATTTATTTATTTATTTATTTATTTATTTATTTATTTATTTATTTTATTATTATTATTATTATTATTATTATTATTATTATTATTAACATATATGGGTATTTTGCCTACACGTATGTCTGTGCACCAAGTATGTGCCTGATGCCTACAGAGGCCAGAAGAAGACATTGAATCCCCTTGAGCTAGAGTTAGAGACAGTGGGAGCCTCCGTGTAGGTGCTGGGAGTCACACTGAGGTTCTCTGGGAGAACAGCCAGGACTTTTAACAGCCAGGCCATCTCTCTAACCCCTCTGCCATTTCCTTTTGCCCAGTTTAAGAGTTCACTTTTCTAGGCAGCCACCTAATATGTACAGAGGCCCCGATCCTCTGATGCACCCCATGCCCATTTCAGTTTGAGATGTTCCCAACCAGTCGCTTTTAACCATAATTTTCTTCTCCTTGTCACACTTACTTTGTGCCCAGTATTCTCCCTGTCTCTCTCCTAACTCTTGTATTTCTTTTATAGCACAATGAGGGGATCCATTGTCCCCGTTTGATGTATGTGGGTACAGAAGGAAGAAGCATGCACTGTGCCATATGGCGATTGAGTAGTCACATGACCAGAACACAGATAGGTTGGGATCTGCACTTGGGCATTTGTGGCTTTTGGTTTTGGTTTAGTGACACAGTTTTTTTACATACTTAAAAAAACAAAAACAAACAAACAAAAAAAACCAGCAGAGCAGGAATACAATAGTAAGGCATATAGTTGGTATACTTGGAAATGATGAGAAAATGCAGTAAAATCAACATTGCTGTCACTTTGGGGAGCTTTGATCTCTATGCATGTCCTTTTATTAGTAAATCACCTGTTTATATAGTTTTAAAAAATAACCAGGTCTGTCTGAAGGCACACGCCTTTAATCCCAGCACCTGGGAGGTAGAGGCAGGGGGACATCTATGAGTTAAAGGCCAGCCAGACAGGATACATAGTGAGACCCTATCCCAAACAAATAAACAATGAACAAACCCCCCAAAAAAGCAAAACCCCCAAAGTTTGTCCAGCCCTGGAAAACAGTGCCTGTAAAATGTTTAGAATGGAAGAAACACTAGGGTGTGAAGTGGGGTAGAGTGGACCACTGGGAGTCTGCGACACTGAATGCGTCCAGCTGGTCTATGACGTAGACCTGAGCTGCCCTGAGCTGCCCAAGAACCTGCTACTCAATGCGCGTGACTGAGAATTAGTTAAACAGAAAGTTGGTAAAGTGCATATATTAACACTCAGAGACTCGATAATGTCACAATTTTAAGAATCAATCATCAATGACTCATTCATATATGTAGACACATTCATCTCTATCTTTCTGTTTACTTGGGTGAAAAAAAATCCCTAATTATTTAAGAGGTGAGAAAGTGATAGGAATTTTCCTGTCTATTTTTATACACAGCACAGAAACCATCTAGTTTGCCGTAGAAACCGCAGATTGTTACTGTTCAGTCTGTAGTTATGGCTTTCCCCCTATGTACTGATCTAAAATTTAAAACATTTTTAAATTTGTGGGGAGTGTGGGGTGTCATAGCACATTCCTGCTTTAGAACATCCAAAGGTCATAGTTCTCTTAGGTTGACCCTTCTTTCCGTCCTCCCTTCCTTCTTCTCACGACATAGTCCAGACTGTGCCTCAAACTCATAATCCCCCTGCCTCAGCCTCCATGCTGGCTTATGTTTTTGTTGTTGTTTGTTTCATTTTATTTGTTTGGTTTTTGAATCAGGGTCTCACTATGTAGCCCTCGCTGGCTTAGAACTCTCTATTTAGACCAGGCTGGCCTCAAACTCAGATACTCACCTGCCTCTGCCTCTGGGGTAAGCGCCGTGCACTCCCACAGCCGGCTGGCTTTGGTTCTTACTCTCTTCTCTTCCCTTTCTCCTGTGGGGGTTTTGCTTTTCCCCACGGTCTCTGCTCACACTTTGGGTTCCTTTCGTCTCTCCAGTCTTACTTTCTGATAGCAGGAAACTGAAGCGTCTTCTGCTAGTACTACTACTAGCTGTTTGCTTTGGATTTTTGAGACAGGGTTTCACTATGTAACCCTGGCTGCTGTCCTGGAACTCGCTACATAGAAGAGGCTGGCCTTGAACTCACAGGGACCTGCCTTTGCCTTGACAGTACAGGGACTAACATGCAACCCTATTCATAGCTTGAAGTTTTTTAAAGTACCTACACACACTCACACACACACACACACACACACACACACACACACACACACACACACACACACACACACACACATATATATTTAAAGATTATTTCTTGGCCTTAACTTTAAAAGACTCTAAGTTGGACATTTCTTGTTTCTCAAACCTGTAAAGTGGCATGTTGCTGCTGCTGTTGTTGTTTTATTTTGCTTGTTTTTTTGAGATAGAGTTTCTCTGATTCTGGCTGTCCTGGAACTCACTCTGTAGACCACCAAGCTGGCCTTGAACTCAGAGATCTGCCCGCCTCTTCCTCCCAAGTACATGGATCAAAGGTGTGCGCCACCGCCCATTAAGTGGCTTTTTGTATATCTGTTCTCAGTTCATTTCTCCCTTTGTAGATATTTCAAAGAAAAATGATATATCATCCCTTGCCTGCCATCCAGCCCTCTAATTGTATGTCCAGGCAGTCCCACATTGTGTGGACATCTAAGCTAATGCACTAAGCGACTTGAACAATTTAGCTAAGTTTAGTTAAGAGGAAACACAGGCAAACTGTGTTAGTCTCAGAACTGGCAGGTTTGCACATGCTTGACAAATGAAGGCTGCGGAGTAAGCCACCAAGCAGACGGACATTTGATCCATCACGCCGACACAAGATGGCCAGACGGGCTGCCGGCGCAGGGATGTGCAAGAAATACGGGAGTCGGTCCTTAGGAAATTAGAACCTGGTTTTGTCTAGCTGCTGAAATAGTGACCGTTCACTTTCTGGGGTCCTTTAAACGCAGGAAGCTTGTCTGATAAGTCTCCCCTCTCCCCTCATGTGCCTTGTATAAACTAAAGTGAATGGGGGAGGGGAGAGCAGCACAAACGTAAGCCGGAGGCTGGCACTGGGTGTCTTCCTGAGGCACGCTCCGTCTTAGTTTGTGCGACAGCGTCTCTTAGTGAGCACGGAGCTCATCAGTTCCTAGCTGACCAACAACCTTCCGTGATCTGCCTGTCTCCACCCCTCCAGCAGTACAGTCACAGACACCACCAGGCCCAACTTTTACCTGGGTGCTGAGGATCCGAACTCAGGTCCTTAGGTTTGTATGGCAGACCCTTAACGGAGTCACCTTCTCAGCCAGTATAGTCAAACTAGAAAGTTTATTTCCCTAATTCCTGTCTTACAAAATCCCCCCTTTTTCCTCTGCTGTTACTCCCTTTATAAATATATGGAGCTGAACTCTCCCCCTGCTCTGACAAAGGCACGTGACTAAATGTGCTGACCTGTGTCCCAGGTCTTTCTGACAAATGCTGTTCGTTTCTTATGAAGATACATAGTATAGAAGGGCTGAGAAGGTAAACCCAAAGACCCAAGTTCAGAGCCCTAGCACCCAAGGGAAAGGCCAGACCTGGCAGTGCCCTGACCCAGTACTGGTGAGATAGAGACTGGGGGTGAGGAGAGGGTGTGGCCTTTAGCTGACCTTGTCTCAAAAGACAAGGAGGACAGTGGTAGAGGGAGACCCCCAAATGTCAACCTCTGGCCTTTACACACATGAATTTTCTCTCTCTCTCTCTCTCTCTCTCTCTCTCTCTCTCTCTCTCTCTCTCTCTCACACACACACACACACACACACGCACACACACACACACACACACGTATCGGATGCTATGCTGAGACCCCTACAATGGTATATATAGAAGGACACCAGCTTTCTCTCTGGGTGCAGCTCTTGATCCGCCTGATCTGGAGCTTGCTAAGGCTTCTGTTAGGCAGGGTTATGAAGGCTGACCTCAGCAGAGCTTCCTAAGCATTTTCCGGACTTGGCAGAAGATAGTGAGTGTGACGTACAAGCCAGAAGTTTGGTGTAGACGGAGGCTAACAGCATCCTGGCACATGCCTGTATTCCTGGCAGTCAGGAGGCAGAGAGGGGAGCCTGGCCACAAGTTCCCTACCTTGCCTGACATTGGTCCTATGCATTTGGATACCTGAGATGAAATCCCGTAGTCCATGTCCTGTCCTCTCTCTAAGCGCCCCCACTCTACGTGGTTGTTGCCATTCATCTTCAGGGTCCGTCACCACTGATTTAAGTCAAGCCCTCGCCACTCCATATTGACTGTGCCCCATACTCCCCATTGATTCCACTTAAAGGTTCCTGCCGGGTCACCTTCTCCTGTACGGCATGGCCTTTGAGACGGGATCATTTCCTCCTCCACTTGATGTCCATTGCCGTTTCACTGAAGTGCCGCCCTTTGAGCGTCATCTGCAAGGCTCTTGGTTACGCCGCCGTCATGATCTCCCTGCCTTCTCTGACTGCACCCTAAACTGGAGTGTCCCCTGTGAGTGAGGCAGGCACGTCCAGCACAAACACCCTCGCCTCGGCACCTCCAAAGTGTCCTTTATTTCCAGCTAACGTGCAAGCTGAAATGCCCAGATGCACTCCCGCCTGCTGTTTTAACATTGTAAACATACTTCACGACTGCAAGCCAAGCATGCCGCCATGATGTGTCTGCTGTCTTTGGGAAATGTATGACCATCAACTGAGCATGCTTGGTAATGGATTCTCCAATTGAGTGTGCTCAGGGATGTTCCTTCCTGGGGGATGTGCATGGGCTCCCCAAAAGAAGAGAGTGACTTGCTTTTTTTTTTTTTTTTTTTTTTTTTGGTATTTACTATTCTTATGTCATCAGTGCCTGTAATTTTCTCTGTCTTTTTTTAGAGGGGTGGGGTTGGTGATCATGTGGTGTAGTAGCTCTTTTCTATTGCTGGGATAAAACACCATCACCAAGGCAACTTGTAGAAGCATTTCTTTGGGCTTGGGGTTCCAGAAGGCTGGAGTCCTTAGTGGCAGAGCGAGACAACAGTGGCAGGAGCTGGAAGCCAAGGGCTCCCATCTTGAACCACAGGCACCAACACACAGAGAGAACAAAGTCAGACGGCGCAAAGCCTACCTCCGGTGACACGCTTCATCCAACAAGGCCGTACTCTAGCTCTCAGCACCGTCAATTAGGGGCCAAGTGTTCAAACGCCCGAGAGTACCGGGGACACTTCCATTCAAACCAACACATGTGTAGTGTCCTCTCTGTACAAATTAAGGGATTCGAGGGTAGCACACCACCACCACCCCCTTTTTGTGCTGAGCATATGTTGGACTCTGTAAGCGGGGTTTAAAGACGGGTGAGCAGAATGTCCATACATAAAGTAAGCCCCAGAGTGGGTTTTGATCATCTGGGACAAGCTGATGTATAATGTTTCTGGGGTAGTTCCATGGCAGCCTTTTTATTAACTTTCAATAAGAGCGAGTGGAGCAGCATTTACATCTGAGGGAGCAGACAGCTTGCCCTTAGGGAAGTTACCTTAAAGGAGAAAGCTGCTATGGGTCCTGAGACATGAAAGACCGCTCAGGTTACTGTCCACCACCCACACACAGGGATTGTCCCAGACGGTTCTGCTTCCTCTCTTCTAAAAGCTAGCGTTTCCTGTTTCAGAAGGGAATACATTTACACTCTTAAAAGGCAGTTAGTTCCCTTTAGTTTTCTTTTAAGTCGGGCTGATGTTCCCACCACAGTTACTTCATGGGGGTTTCCAGCCTTGGGAATAGAGGTAATAATTCAACTTTCGATTACAGCCCCACCATGCCACAGCGAAGAGCTCTATCCTTCCCTTCATGCTGTGATGGTTCACTTATTTAACTGTGCGGCAAAGAAGAAAACGTCCTGGCTGAAAGTGAAGACTCCTTTCTTTCCCCTTTCGGCTCCCAAGATCCTGTCTCCCCTTACTTTTTTACCTCAATCCACAAAACCCTGTTTTTTGTTTTTTGAACATCTTACAGCTGAAAACAAACTGCAATAACTTGTTTCTCATCCCATTTTGTGTTGTGTGGAGAAGGAAAATCGCAGATTAAGAAATGATGGCATTGGAGCCAGTATAGTGGTATGCACCTTCAATCCTAGCACTCAGGCAGAGGTAGGTGGATCTCTGAATCTGAGCTAGCCTGGTCTACAGAGCAAGTTCCAGGACAGCCAGGGCCACATAGAGAATCCAGCCTTGAAAACAAACAAGCAAACCAATAATAACAACAAAAACAACAACATTTCATTGAAGAGGACAACAGAATAGACAGTGTGGAGCGAAGAGGAAGGGACCAGCCTGGGTCAGGCCGGGCCTGCTGCTGCCTGTGGGCGTGGTGGCAGAGGAGTGTGAGCCTGGTGGCACAGGAGTGTGAGCCTGGTGGCCCAGGAGTGTGGGCCTGGTGGCACAGGAGGGTGGACAGCCTGCCCTTGGTCCAGTTCTTCCTTCCTTGTGGCAGGTTCCATCCAGTGCATTGGTTTCTAGAGGCCCCATTATAAAGGCCTCCTCCTCCCGTGAGACACAGACATCTTCAGCTGTGCCCAGATGGGCCCGGTTGGGCACCCGCATCTTCCCGTGAGAGACCCCACTGACAGTTCACTTCAGAATTTCCCTGCGAGCCAAGCAAGTGACTTCGCACTTTTCCGTGTTATGGATATTGTAACTTCTCCTGCCACACGGGATGAATGAACAAGGGCTTACGGACCCTGAGGGTTACCTAGGAGACATGTCTAGCAGGAAGGTAGGGATTTCCCATGGCAATGCCACGTCCAGGCTTGGATTCAGGTTACTCTAGCCCCAGAAAGGGGTAAAAGACACAAGAGACCCCGACCGACCGACCGACCAGAACAAGTCCTTTGCTGCCTGCCACCCCCGGCCTGGCCCTCACTGCCCTGGGCTGCACTCGCCACTGAGAACAACCTGCTTGTTTTCCTCAGCCATAGCAGGCAGACGGCTCCCTCTAGCCCAGCGTCATCTAAAGAAACCCAGTGAGCTGGGTCTGGTGACACACGGCTTGCACTCCCAGTACTCGGGAGGCTGGGTCAGGATTCCAACTTTGAATCAACCTGGGCTGCATAGCAAGACTCTGCCTCAGACAGACAGACAGACAGACAGACAGACAGACAATCAGAAAAGAGCTACAAAGGTGTCTCGGGTGGGAGAGGGCTTGCTTAGCAGGCATGAATCCTTAGGTTTGATCTCCAGGACTGCGTAAACCAGACTCCGTGGCACATGCCTGTAATCCATCACTGGAGAGCTGGAGGCAGGGGGATTAGGCATTCGAACTCATCCTTAGCTACATAACGAATTGGAAGTCAGCCTGGGCTACATGAGAAAAAAAAAAAAGTAGCTAGCGTTAGCTACATGGATAATTTGAAACTTCCTGAGTCAGGTGTGGTGACTCACGCCTGTAATCCCAGTATTTGGCCTTAGCTGGGGGCTGCCCCTGGAGGCCAGGGTGGTCAACAAAGCAAATTTCACACCAGCCTAGACGACAAGGACCCTATCTCAACAAGCCAAAGGGGAAAAAACTGTCTTGTAGCCACATTTCAGGAACAAGAAACAAGTGAAATCGACATCACTAATTTTATCTTATTTAACCCCTTGCATCTAAAGGGCACACTTTACTTTCTTCCTGTGTCTGAAATCCTCTAAGTGTTTTATACTGATAGCCCTTAGCATTTGCATACCAAATTTTCATCGCAAATAATTGATCTATATTTAGATCGCACGAAATGTCAAGTGCAAAAATAGATGCAAATACTTCCGTTCTTCCAAACATTGGAAACTTTCCAGTCAACCAATCAGGGGTTTAAAATTAAATACAACCAAGCGCCCTGACACATTTCACTTTCCTCTTCACCCAGTCACTTTCAAAGCGCTCCATAGACATCAGGTGACTGGGAGCTGGAAGGTAGTTCTGGCTCTCCTCTGAAAGAATTTCCCTCCATCTTCCTCCACCGGCTCCCCCCCTTCCGCCTTTGCTTAGATGGTGCCCTGTCAGAGAGTCTCACTTGGCCCCTCTGTTTAATACAAGATGCCCCCGGTCCCCACACGGCACACCTCTGATCCTGCTCATTCCACAGGACTTTCATCTCTCCTGCAGAATGACTGCTGACTTATCATCTGATTTGCTGCCTGCCCCCCCACCACCACCACTTGGTAGCTGCAGGCTCCTTGGAGCAGGATCTGTTTCCTTTGCTGATAATATCTCAGCCTTTACAACTCAGGAATTGAGGGTTTAGCTCAGTGCCTCCTGGCCTTGGAAATAGTCTCTGGCACTGAAAAAAAAGTGGATTAGATCGACTAGGTTAATCTTTATAAAGGCTTGTTGTTAATAAGTAGATGCTACATTCAGCAAAATGTGTAAAGATTTAAAAGCATGTTGATGAAATCTCTTAAACGCAGCCTGAATGTGTTCTTTGCAGTTCGTGCTGTTTAAGCTGGGAGCAGTGGACAGTGGAATGAATGAGCAGCCGGGAAGAAACTTGCCATTTAGTTAGGAAGACAAGGGTCGCGACGCAGAGCGAGGATGTTTCAAACACTAGACATTGACTCAGAGTTGGTGCTCTACGTACCCTTTTGAGTGAGGATTTCTCAGTCTGCATTTCAGTCACATGCTTCTGTATCGTTAACTTTTTGGCGTGGGTGACATGGGGAAAACAGGGAACAGGAATGTAGAGTCTCTAAAACCTGCACTTAAAGATGTGTTTGGAACAAGAGACAGGGAGAGAGAAAGTTAAGTTCCGAAAAGGCGACTGACCCAAATTCTGTAGTGATTAATTTATTATACAAATTTTCGAAGCAAGTATTTTGAAACTAGAATTATATAGAAAACTTTAAACATTATTACATTTTTAGAGTGTGCCATGGTGCTGTGTGGAGGTCAGAGGACACCCTGGTGCTGGAGTTCCTTCCCTCTTCCTGTGGATACTAGAAATGAAAGCTTTTAAACCTTGGCAGCAAGCAGGTTAACCTGCTCAGTCAGTTCAGAACTGTCTATGAAATTTTAAGTGTGTTTACATTCCAGTGCATTAGCTCAGCATCCATACCGTAGATGTGGTAAAGTAGCATCATCGTCAGGCTTGGCTCTAGACAAGAGAGGGGCGCTGTTTTCTCTGGACGGGACCCTAGAATAGTGCTGGAGCAGTGAGAAGCCCCCGCTAAGTCTCAGGAACTCTCAGCACCGGGCAGTCTATGTTCTAGTTTTAATTTTTTTCTTTTGCCTGTTTTTTTTTTATGGAGAGAGCCAGAGAGGTCTCAAGGACTCCTAGAAAAACACTTGGTCTCACACACAGGAAATTGCCAAGCAGCAGAATCTGAGTGAGGACAAAGGCTCTTTCCAGTGTTCTGGAAATGGAGCCTTGTGATGGAGCAGCTAGATTTCCTTATTTTTCTTTTGTTGAAAATGGATTTTTAAAAAGTACAACCTATTCTGATTACGGGTTCCCCTTCCCCCTCCTCCTCCCAGTTCCTTCCCATGTCCCTCCCCATCCGGATCCACTCCCTTTCTGATTCTCCTTAGAAAAACAGGCTTCTAAGGAATAATAATAATTTGTGTCCATGTATGTGGTCAGGTTTGGAGAAAGTTCCATGAAGTGCTGAGAAAACGGTGTATTCTTTCGTGTGGGTTACCTGTTCTGTAAGTATGTTAGGACCATTTGGTTTATCACACTGGTTAACTCCAGCGTTTCTCTGTTTAGTTTTTGTCTGGAGGACCTGTCTATTGGCAAGATTGCGGTAGTGAAGTCTCCCACTATCAGTGTGAGGGACAAAATGTGATTTTTAGCTGTAGTAGTGGTGTTTTTTGTTTGTTTGTTTTTTATTGATATGGATGTCCTTGTGTTTGGTGCATCCAGGTTGAAAATTCACTGTCCTCTTGGTGGATTTTTTATTTGAGGAATATGTAGAGTCCTTTCTCACTACTTCTGATTACTTTTGGTTTGAAGTCTATTTTGAGGCTGGCTGTGTGGCTGACTGGTATGACTGGCTGGTGAGGCTGGCTGGTGAGGCTGGCTGGTGTGGCTGGCTGGTGTGGCTGGCTGCTGTGGCTGGCTGCTGTGGCTGGCTGCTGTGGCTGGCTGCTGTGGCTGGCTGGTGAGGCTGGCTGGTGTGGCTGGCTGGTGTGGCTGGCTGGTGTGGCTGGCTGGTGAGGCTGGCTGGTGTGGCTGGCTGCTGTGGCTGATGGATGTGCTGGCTGGTGTGGCTGGCTGCTGTGGCTGATGGATGTGCTGGCTGGTGTGGCTGGCTGGTGTGGCTGGCTGCTGTGGCTGGTGAGGCTGGCTGCTGTGGCTGGCTGGTGTGGCTGGCTGCTGTGGCTGGCTGGTGTGGCTGACTGGTATGGCCTGCTGGTGAGGCTGGCTGCTGTGGCTGGCTGGTCCCAGAGAATTCTTGTAGGAGTTAGCAGTTGAGACAAAGGGATGGGGTGGTGGTGGTGAGGGAGCCTGTAGGAGAAGATCTGTGTAATTTCCTGGCAGGCAGCAAGCAAGGGGAGGCCATAACAGCAAGCAAGGGGAGTCTCTATGAGGGTGAGCCTAGGAAAGCTGACCAGCAGAGCCAGCTTCCAATCTTGTATGAGAAGACGGCCGGCATGGGAAGGGAGCTGTGTAGAGCTCGTGGGGAAAGCACCTGATAATGAGGTTGAGGGGAACGTGAGAGACAGTTTCACTGCGAGTTCCCAGTGGGGGAGGCTGTGATGAGGGCCGTACAGGAGGGTGTCCATGAGTCTGCAGAAACATTAAGACGCTGAGCTGTCCATTAAACATCACCAGTGCAGAGATAGGCTAATATTCCAACTACCAGGAAACAAAGTATTGTTTTCCCTGTATCAGAGAGGCACAGGGTGATGGGGGGGGGGGGTATGCAAAATGGAAACTGCTTCTCCCTGTTGAAATGAGCTCGGTTCAGAAGCCTCCCCGTCAACTCATGCTAAGAAACATGCATTTTTACAATGAAAATGGAGTCTGGTGAAACAACCTTCTTTGACTAGGACTTAACTTCAGAGTTCTTTCTGCCTAAGAGTAGAGCCTGAGAGTCCAGCCTCTCGGGAGTGGAGAGATTGTGTTCTGGTGCTGCCCTCTGGTGGCCACAGGTCTTCACGGGGTCATTTGGTCTGGCATGCTCTTCCCAGGAGGAACTTCCTTTCTTCAGGGCAGTGTTCTGCTTTGCCATCTCTTAGATTGGTGTGTTCTTCAGTCACCTCATCTTACCCCAGGGTCCCCCAGGCTCTTCTCTGCGCTACTGAAGTATTGCAGGCTGGGGTAGTGTTTTGTGTATCTGTGTGGGTACCAAAGGAATTTCAAGGAGTACCCGAGCAAGACCTTGGCTTTTTTGTTGTTCTTGTCTGTTTAAAAGGATCTGAATTTGGATTTGCTCTGCATCCATAAAATTCATGAGTTGATTGTAAGCTCTACGACTTTTGAGAAATGCATATTATTGTGTAGCCGCCACTGGAGTTATGATTTAAACATGGCGGAGAGAATCTAACGCTTCTCTCCTTACCAGCAATCCAGCCCTTAAAAGTAAAACCAAGATAACATGCCAGGGAGATGGGTCAGTAAGTGAAGTACTTGATGGGCAAGTCTGACACCCCTAGTTCAATCCCCAGAATCCACAGAAGAAGTCAGATGCGATGGGTGCATCTGTAATCCTCAAACTTCTACAGCGAGAGGAAAGCCAGGGACAGGACAGCCATATGGAAGCTCCAGCGCCAGTCCGCTGGGAGGATACAGACATTGCAGAAACAACAGAGACCCTACGTCGACAACTCCCATGACATACCCATGTGTGTGTGCTCACACACTAATACTAAATAAAATAAGTACAGATTTTATCTTAAACATCTTTTTATTTGAGATAGTATTCACATACCATAAAACACCTAATTAAAATGCATAGTTCTTAGCTGGGCATAGCTGGGCCTTTGCCTGTAAACCCAGCACTCAGGGGACCGAGGCAGGAGGATTATGAATTTGCGGCCAGCCTGGGCTACACAGTGCACTTGAGACCATTGCTGCCATCATTTTTAGAGGCACGTGACGTGTGTGCATTTCAAGGCATTGCGTGTGCTAGGAAGCCGATCACCACAGACCACACACTGACCCTGTGATCATATTTGACACAGAGAAAGGCAAGGCTGTGATGATAGGGAGCGGGTGAGTGATTGGCAGGCCGAGGTGGAGGGAGGGGGCGGAGGGAGGAGGTGGAGGCAGAGTTCCCGGGAACTCCTTCCTTGCTCTGGAAAGGAAGCCGCCTGCATCAGCAGCGGTCCCACACCTTTAGAAACGGTGTCTTCCCGTCTCTCTGCTTGGTTACTGCAGCACTCGGTGTAAATATATCAGTACTTCCTATTTATAACGGTAGGATAATACTCTGTCTATCCGTTCATTAGAGGATGGACATGGAGCTGAAATCTAGAATTATAGATAACATTTATTATAAATAACTGCTATTGAGAGAGGGGAGTGAGGGTGAATATGAATGAGGTACATTATGTGCACTTAGGAATGTGTCATAGTGAAGCCAATTATTTTGTGTAGTTCATATAGCTACAAAAATAGTCTGAACATTTTTTTAAAGCCTATGTAACATTTTACTACCCCCTAGATTTTGAATAAAGCCCACCAAGAAAAGCCCAACTGGTGTGTGCGTGTGTGTGCATGTGCGTGCGTGCGTGCGTGCGTGCGTGCGTGTGTGTGTGTCAAGGGGAGAGAGAAAGGGGAGAGAGAGAGAGAGAGAGACAGAGAGAGATCGATTTTACTGGCCTCAGTAGCCGTCCTTTGAAGAGCCTGCCTCCCGCCTGAGACTGTACTTTTGTTTACAGTAAAGCCCCTCCTCTCTGGGCTCATCGTATTTACACATGTGTCTCCCCAGCATCCCTCTCACATGACCATCTTCACACACACCTCACGTGGGAGCCAAGGGCTCATCACTGTAAAGTCCTCAGTGTTTGCAGGCTGAGGTGCGCCCTTTGGTTTCTGGACAAGGTCTGAAGTTACACCAAATGGTAAGAGCTCTGGGAGGCTGTAAATAAGAGTCCATATGTTCCTTAATAATACACCAGTTAGGAATGATCACTTCGTTAATGACTGACGGAGAGACTTCAATCGGTTAAGTCTGGTCAGAGTCAGACATGCATTTTACAATAGGAAATAAAGTATGTATACAGTGTGTAACCGAAGTGTGTAACCGAAGTGTGTAACCGAGCACCACAGACCCCTCATCTGCCGTCAGCAATTTGCTTCAGAAGTGTTCGCCAGCTAGAAGCTGAGGAGATGGCGGCACAGTGGGTAACTACTCTGCACAGCACAAGGCCCTGAGTTTGGGTTCCTGGCACCCACAGAAGAAGTCGGGCCCAGTAGCTTGTGCCTGTAACTCTAGCCATGGGAAGGCAGTGACAGGAAGTCCCCTGGGACCTGCCGGCCAGCCTAGCTGAGTCGACCAGGCCCGGGTTTACTGAGAGATTCTGTCTCAAAAAATAAGGTGGAGAGAGCAGTCGAGGAGAACCCTTGACACCAACCTGTGGTCTACACACACACACACACACACACATGAAAGAGAGAGAGAGAGAGAGAGAGAGAGAGAGAGAGAGAGAGAGAGAGAGACTTGACTTACTTCCTGAAGTCAAGTCCAATTCTTTAAACAAACAAGCAACAACAAAAAACCTCTTTAAAAATAAATGTTATAGTTTATATAAATACTTTGTTTACCCATTCTGTGAAGGTTTTATCCTAGAAATCAAATACAAAGCTTCTTACTTATCACAGCTGGGTCAAGTAAACCAAGTCAGGCCCAGTGCCCTTGTGCTGAAGTGATCCCGTTCCGATCTCCTTTGACCGTCCACTCCAACCCTGTCACAAAAGTGTGTGCTGTGGGAGGGTCTGTATGGCAAATGTGTTGCTCTGATTGGTTAATAAATAAAACCTGATTGGCCAGTAGCCAGGCAGGAAGTATAGGCGGGACAAGGAGAGAGGAGAATTCTGGGAAGTGGAAGGCTGAGGCAGAGAGACACTGCCAGCCGCCGCCATGACCAGCAAGATGTAAGGTACCGGTAAGCCATGGGCCACGTGGCAACTTATAGATTAATAGAAATGGGATAATTTAAGATATAAGAACTAGATAACAAGAAGCCTGCCACGGCCATACAGTTTATAACTGATATAAGCGTCTGTGTGTTTACTCTGTTGGGTCTGAGCAGCTGTGGGACTGGTGGGTGACAGAGATTTGTTGTAGCTAGAGTTTTCCTGCTTTGCCCACAGTCAGGACAAATCTCTGTCACCCGCCAGTCCCACAGCTGCTCAGACCCAACCAAGTAAACACAGAGACTTACATTGCTTACAAACTGTATGGCCGTGGCAGGCTTCTTGCTAACTGTTCTTATAGCTTAAATTAATCCATTTCCATAAGTCTATACCTTGTCACGTGGCTCGTGGCTTACCAGTACTTTACATCTTCCTTGTCCTGGCGGCGGCTGCAGGCAGTGACTCCTGCCTTCCTGTTCTTTTATTTCTCCTCTCTGTTAGTCCCGCCTATACTTCCTGCCTAGCCATGGCCAATCAGGTTTTATTTATTGACCAATCAGAGCAACTTGACATACAGACCATCCCCCAGCATAGCCAAGTGCAGATCATCTCAGACACCTGCACTCAGGCCCATGGTCCTAATCATCCTCTATGCGGACCTGCTGGGTAAAGCCACGAGGAACCTAAGAACGGTCTCCCACAGGACATACAGAACATCCCACAGCAATTTGTCCTGACCCTGGGCCAGGCAGGACCAGGAAAACTCTAGCTACAGCGTGTTGTTGGCATCTTTTGAACTGATACCTTAACCTGTATTATGGTATGAATCATCCCATTTTAGTAGCAGTAAAAGCTATTTGAACATTAAATTTACAGAACACACAGCTAACTAAATTCCTCAGTGAAAAAGAAATCAACTGTGAAGGAATTAGAGTTGGCGCAAGAGGCCCCCCTGCAGGTCACAGTCGGAAGCAGGCAGAGGCCCCTCTGCTCCCCGCTGCGGGAGCACTACCTTTCCTAAATTGCTCCTAGGGACAGCCCTCAAGTTTCTGAAAGTAGGTCCATGTTCTAACCAGAATACCAATCACACCACGAACAAAAGAGCTCAGACGTACCCTGGTGCCACGGATGAGCAGAGCAGTTTGTATGTGGTCACAGGTCACAAATCAGGAATAGGAAATGAAGGTAGCAAGCGTACAAAGTGTGAATCAGTGCACGAGGAAAAAAAAGCTAACATCAAATAAAAAGCAGGGTGCAAATTTAGTGCCATTATATACTCCTCAATTTTCCTGTACTCTGGACAAAACTAAGTGATAAAACTATAAATAATAGTGCTGATAAGTAATTTAAAGACCAGTTTTTGGTCGTCTTTTTCTCCCCATTATTTTCTTTTATGTGTATGGATGTTTTGCTTGCATGTATGACTGTGTAACACATGTGTGCAGTGCCCTTGGGGGCCAAAAGAGGGTGTCAGATGCCCTGACTTGAGTTACAAATGGTTGTGAGCATCTATCTATCTTAGTTACATTTTTACTGCAGTAACAAGACATCATGACCTGGGCAACTTACAAAACATTTCATCTGGGGTTCATGGTTCCAGAGGGTAGAGATAATGGCAGCAGACAGGCATGACATGGGAGCAGTAGCTGAGAGCTTATAGCTGATCCACTAGCACGAAGCAGACAGAACCAACGGAGGTCAGAAGAAGGCATTAGATCCCCTGGAACTGCATTGTACAGGCAGTTTTGAGCCACCATATGAGTGCTGGGAATTGAACTCGGGTCCTCTGCAAGAGCAGGAAGAACCCTTAACCACTGAGCCATCTTTCCAGACTAGTTCCCCCTGACTTTTGAACTCTATATAAGTCATATAATGTGTATGCTTGTGTCTCATGTAAAATTTTGTTTGTGAGATTTACCCTCATAGTTATATAATGTTAGAGTTTATTCATTTTAAATACTAAGTAAAATTTCAGTATATAAATGTATTTCACAGTTTATTCCATTTGGAGATATTCTGAGTAGTTATGATCAGCTTTCTATTCGTGTATCTTGATGTAAATATACACTAATGTCTCATGATATCTGTACTGGATGGTTTTATGACAACTTGACACAAGCATTTCCTCAATTAGTGATACCAGTGTGGGTGGGGCCACCCCTGGGCTGGTGGTCCTGGGTTCTATAAGAAAGCAGGCTGAGCAAGTCATGAGGAACATGTAAGCCAGTAAGTAGCACTCCTCCATGGCCTCTGCATCAGCGCCTGCCCCATACTGGGTTCCTGTCCTGGCTTCTTCCAGTAATGAACAGTGAGTGATTTGGAAGAGTAAGCCAAATAAACCCTGTCCTCCTCAAGCTGCTTTTGACCGTGGTGTTTCCTCACAGGTACAGTAGCCCTAACTAGGGTTGGTTTTGTCTGCAGTCCCTGGAGGTTGTACATGTTCTTCAGCACTGTTGACTTTGCCATGAGTGCTGTCTTAGGGTTTCTGTTGCTGTGATAGAACACCATGGCCAAAAGAATCCTGGGGAGGAAAGGGTTTATTTCATCTCACACTTGCAGGAACAGACCATCACTAAGGGAATTTGGGGCAATAACTCAACAAGGCAAGAACCTGGAGGCAGGAGCTGATGCAGAGGCCGTGGAGGGGTGTCTTTTACTGGCTTGCTCCTCATGGCTTGCTCGACCTGCTTTCTTATAGAACCCAAGAACACCAGCCTAGGGATGGCAACACTCCCCCATCAATCACTCGTTAAGAAAATGCCCTAGAGCAGGATTTTATACAGGCATTTTCTCACTTGAGGCTCCCTCCTCTCAGATGACTATAGCTTGTGTCAAGGTGACAGAAATCTTTCCAGCACCGGTGCCTTACTCAAGAGTTGTAGATGCAGGCATTCCCAGCATTCCCAGCTCCCTTCTGTAATCAGACATTTCCTGTCCCAACAGCCCAGTCCCAAATAAACACACAAAGGCTTGTATGAATTATAAATGCTTGACCAATAGCTCAGGCTTATTACTAACTAGCTCTTACATTTTAAGTTAACCCATATTCCTTATTTACGTTCTGCCATGTGGCGGTACCTTTATTAGCGTGGCATGTTCATCTCCTGCTCCCTCTGCTCTGGCAGGTGACCCCTTACTCTGCCCTTCTCCTTCCCATCATCCTGAGTTTGGTCGCCCTGCCTATACTTCCTGCCTGGCTACTGGCTAATCAGTGTTTTATTAAACCAATTTGAGTGACAAATCTTTCCAGTGTACAAGAGGATTGTTCCACAGCACTCTTCCTCCTCGGCATTCCTGTTGGACCGTCACTGGACTTGTTTTATTCTGAGCAGTTCTTTCCTAGTTGTGTTTGGTGCATCCACATGCTGGTGTATTTTATTAGATTGTGAACGTTCTTCAGTACTTTGTTTGTATACCTCAGCACCTGGCACGGTCCCTGAAATACAGTCAGCTAGTTGAGTGGGTGGTGCCAGCCATCACTCTTGACGGTGTTTAACAAACAAGCCCTCTTCATTATGGGTATCATCTAATGGAGGCCAGTCAAGCCTTCGCTCTGACACACCAGTGTCAAAAGTCAGTGTTGGGAGGTGACTCTCTCTGAAGGGAGTCCATCGCCTCATGCTCCGTGGCAGGGGCATTGCTGTGGGTTCTCGGGCCTCTTGCAGGTTTAAAGCGTTAACAGCAGTGGTTCCAGGGCAGAGCTGGGGACCGGATATAAATAGCAGGACACAAGTGGGGTAATGTGCCACTGCCAAGCCACCGCTAGGGGTGTTATAAAAAGAAAAGCATTCCCAGGCAGCTCTCACTGTCAACAACATCCCATCCTGGAGGGACTATCACCACAGCTGAGAGGGGGAATCAGCGTGAGCCGGGGCATCATTTAAACCTCCTGCAAAGGCACAAACGCCAGGTAAACCTTTTGATTTCTTTGCACCCAGACTGCTGAAATGAAGACCAGGAAAACCCTGGCCCACAGCTGACTGGGCACAGGCTGCCTGGGTTCTTTCTATTCCTTTTAAGTTTTTTGAGAGGGAAGTTTGACACAGAGTAGCATTTTAAAGTACCTACAGATATATTGATAGAGCTCGACCAAAGAACTGCTTTTGAAGAAAGACAGGAAGCCAGGCCAAAATGAGTTGCAAAAAGAAAGGCCATTCATTTCCTCTTTCAAAATCCAGACTAAGATGACTGGCAAAAGAGAGGGAAGCAGGGATTTCATCTGAGTTACAGGAATGGCAGCTCTGGCGAAGCGTATGCATGTGAGAGACGGGAGGCCAACAGCCTGCGTCACTTCATTGAGTTGGCTAATGGCTCTGGATAGCTTCGGCCGGCCGTGAGGATTCTTTCCCTCCTGTCTACCCCTTACGTTGCCACACGCACCGGAATGGGCTCTAGTTAGAATCGCTGTCTTCCCGGGGCTGCTTAGTCGACCCCCAACTCCAGAACGTTACGCACTTGCTCAACCTCTGGCTTCGGTCGGTTGTGAGGAGTTGGAGGAAGGAGGTCACCTCAGGTAGCCCACCCTGTCCTGCTGCTGACCTCGCCTCTTCCCTCCCATCCTAACGGGCATGCTCTAACTCGCAAAGCAGCTGGAAGAATGGAAGCTGTCCATGGGGAATTTTCTAGACAGCTCTTAGAAGCTGGGGGCTCGGGGAGCAGTTTGAGAGCGTGGTGGTTTTCGTGTGCGTTTCCTGTGTGGCCTCAGGGGAGATTTAGAGATGGGAAACTTGTGTCTCGGGGCGGCTGTGGTGGGAGAGACGAGTCTACGGTTGTGTGGAGGTGGACGGATTTGATCCTGGAAGCAATGAAGTTCCTTAAGGTTTTGTTAGACCTCTAGATAAAATCGAATGGCTCTTGCAGCCATAGGAATGTATTCCATAATCTCTTCTACCATCACAGCGTCTGCCCAGAATGAAACTATATATAGCACGTTATCTTGCTCTCCTTTTTTCCTAAACCTCTTTGTTAATCCTACTGAAATGAAATTTGTCATTCTAATTTAGAAGAGAAAACTGAAGATGGGACATTTCAAGATGGTCACCGCGCTGCTGGCTGCTGTGACCCTAGTGGACCTCTTCCAGGTAATGTTGGGAATGGGAAGCATGTGCTCACTGGGATGGGAGCCTGTAACATTGCCTGGGGTGTCTCTGTGGACTGAGAGAGGCCAGACTAGGCAGTAGCTTGTAAGTAGCTTCTCCTTCATTTTGCAGGTGATGCATATGTTAAGTGTAGAAAGTTATATATAATTATAATTAAATGAAGAGAACAGAGAAATTCAGCCTCTGAGAGAGAGTCTTAGGGGACAGTGTAGATAGCTTATGTGGCTCCTCTTTCTCTCTGTGTGTATAATTTATTTAAAAAGTAGATGAATGCTGTATGTAGAGTACTTTTAACCTTGTCTTCAAACAATACTGCACAGCATTTCCAAGTCAATAAATATTCAGGGAATATCGTGTGTTCTCCAAATACTGCCGCAGTGTTTGATTCCATGTTTGTTATTAAACTACATAATGACTGTTTCCTTGTCTTTTTACGGATAGAAACTTTATGATTTTGTTTGCCATTCAGTATTTAAAAACTAATATACTTTGTGTATATATTGTATGAAACAGGTATCTCACTTTCCTTCTTTAAGATACCTTAAATTTTAAAAACTATCCATTTTTAGAGCTTTGACCCACTTTCTAGAGCATTATCGTATGTTTTGTTTCCTGCGCATTCTGTTGTTGACTTTTTAACTTGAGACATTATGGTGTTTGAGAGAAAATGGCCCCCAAAGGGAGTGGCACTATTAGGAGGTGTGGCCCTTGTTGGAGTAGGTGTGGCCCTGTTGGAGGAAGTGTGTCACTGTGGAGGCGGGCTTAGAAGTCTCATATGCTCAAGCCACACCCACCGAGACAATCTACTTCCTGTTGCCTGCATATTGGCATGTAGCAGCTCCTTTTCCAGCACCATGTCTGTGTCTGCCTGCTGCCATACTCCCCGCCATGGTGATAATGGACTACACCTCTGAAACAGCCACCACCTCAATTAAATGTTTTTCCATCATAAGAGTTGCCATAGTCATGGTGTCTCTTCACAGCAACAGAAACCCTAACAAAGACAGAAGTTGGTACCAGAGACTGTTGTTGTGATAGGTCTGACCATGCTTTTGTTTGAAGGAATATGGACTTTGTGAGTATGGATTAGGAAAGCAGTTGATCACTTTAAGTGCTGCTTAATGGGCCATCCTAGTAGGAACATGGAAGGCAGTGGCATTGAGTGTGATTTGAACTGTGAGGGGCTGGATCAAGAGGTTTCAGAGGGGAAGAATTTTTAGTATGTTGCCTAGAAATCATTCTTATGGTATTTTGGTGAAGAAAGTGGCTGCGTTTTGCCTTTGTCTGAAGAGTCTGCCTGAGGCTAAAGTGAAGAGTTTTGGATTAATTCTGTTGGCAGAGGAAATCTCAAAACAAAGGCTCTGTTGTGTGGTTACTAGTGTTAACTCTAATGAAGATATATAATAAAAAGGATCAAGCTGAACAAGGAAAAATATTTGAGGAGAAAGGGAGTACCAGAAAATGGAATGGAGCTAAGCTCTGTATTCAAGGAGATAAACAGATTAAGAAATGGAATAAAGGGAGTGGTGATCTCAGAGCAAGATCCCACCCAGTTGAGTTTCCAATTTGTGAAAAGGAATTAAAGAAAAGCTTAGAGCTGGGTGTGGTGGTACATGCCTTTAATCCCAGCACTGGGAAGGCAGAGGCTGGTGGATCTCTGAGTTTGAGGCCAGCCTGGTCTACAGATCCAGTTTTGGGACAGCCAAGCTTAGGCAGTGAAGGCCAGAAAGCTGATGAAGATGTAATTGAACAAAAGCGGTGGTCATGTTCCAGCCCCAGCAAGCGGCAGAACTTGGCAGCTTCAGCCATCTGTTTCTAGCTTTAGAGTCAAGGATAGAAGAAAGGCATTGTGAAACCTTCCTCCCTGGCAAAGGAAAGCCAATGAGGCCAGACATGTGTCAGGGGTGTCCATGAATGGAGGCCTAGAGAGGCCATTGCATGAAGCTGTAAAGTTGAAACCTAGATTGCCTTGGAGAACCCAAGATGTTGGAGATGCCAGAGCTGTGGAATACCTGCCAAGGAGAGCTGCTACTAGTGAGTGGTAACAGCCCAATAGGAAGAAGTGTGTTGCAAGTCAACAAAGCTGAAAGGAGCTGGAGATCTGAAGATTGTTTTGACATCAGACATGGAGATGCAAAGTTTGCCCAGCTGGTTTTCAGTCTTGCTTTGGTCCAATATTTCCTCACTGTGCTCCCTCCCCTGCATTTTGGAATGGAAATGACTATCTTGTGCCATTGTATGTTGGAAGTATGTGATCTGTTTTTTGATTTTGATTTTATAGTGGATTACAGTTAAGAGATTGCATGAATCTCAGAAGAGACTTTGAACTTTAGACTTTTAAATAAGTTTGAAACTGTTGTAGACTATGGGGACTTTTGAAGTTGGACTGAATGCATTTTTGCATTTTGAATTGGCCACAAGCCTTTGGGGGATCAGGGAGTAGAATGTGGTGGTTTGAAAGAAAATGGCCCCCAAAGGGAGTGGCACTAATGGGAGGTGTGGCCTTGTTGGAGTAGGTGTGGTCTTGTTAGAGGAAGTGTGGAGGTGGGCTTTGAGGTCTCATATATGCTCAAGCCATGACCAATGAGACAGTCTACTTCTTGTTGCCTGCATATCAACATGTAGCAGCTCCTTCTCCAGCACCAGATCTGCCTGCATGCTGCCATGCCCCCCTCCTGCCATGATGATAATGGACTAAACCTCTGAAACTGCAAGCTGCCACCTCAATTATATGTTTCCCTTTATTTACCATAGTCATGGCGTCTCTTCATAGCAATAGAAACCCTAACAAGACAGACGTATAATTGAGATACCCTTAAAAGCATTTTCAACCACACTCGTCATTGGTTTCTAGTGTCTCTACGATGTTGTCCCACAGCAGCTGTGGGGTGGCATTTCATCCCTCTCTAAAGAAGCACTTTGCTTATTGGAAGTCAATGCCACTGCCCGCCTCCCCCATTCTCTGGCAACCAATGAGAGTTATGGACATTTCAGCAGAGTGGGATCTTGCAGACTCTGATCATTTGTGCTTGGTTTCTTTTGTTTAGGATACTGTTTTTAAAGCCCATTCATGGTGTGTCAGATATTAGTGTCTCCTTCTTGACATCTATGAACACTAATGCCACCATGGCTGGCCAAAGTTTATTCAGGCATTTGGCTCTTGCCACTTTATGGTAACTATGGATAGTATTGCCAAGAACAGCTGTGTATGGGTTTCTGTATGAATGTTTTCAATTCTTTTATATAATTATTCTTCTCTGGGCACTCATCTAAGCACTGCTGCTAGCCTTATGCAGTATTTACTTGAGTACCTGGTTTTACCTATGTAAGTGAACGTGAATTAGCCAGGACTGTGCTACAGTGTATGGCGGAATTGTGCATTATTGTGAACATATGCTTCACGTGGTGTGTGTCTAGAGTGAGGTCACTGGGTCATGCTACAGCTTCATGTTTCACCCCTTGAAGTGCTGCTGCAGTACCTTCCATGTTGGCTGGGCTCCACAACACTCCTTCCAGCATGGGTCAGGGCTCCAGTCGGCTGCCTCCTCTTTGCTTGGATTTTCCTGTTTTGCCCTTGTTTTGGGTTATCATTATTTTCTTTTAGTGGGTATGAAGTGGTGCCTTGTGTGGTCTTAATGTGCCTTTCAAGTACTGGTTTGCAGCACATCATTTTAACATACTTCGGCTAATGTTGTTCCATTTCATTGGTTTCTCTTCTGAAACACGAAGGTCATTTCCACATATGTGAAATGAATTGTTGGTAGCTGAATGGCATCGCTCTGAGCTTTGGTTCAGGTGGAGACGCCAGAGGAAGAAAGCATTATCAGCTCATTCACCCAGTCTTCCCTGCTCCTTAGTGTCCATTCCTCTGTCCTGAATGGCGAGGGCATTTAGGGGCTTTGCCACCGCAGGGCACGCACTGTACGGAACACACAATCAGCTGTGGTGTCTGGCCAGGAAGCCTTGCTGTCTAAAATTAGACATGTGAAGACTGCTCTGAGGCCGAGGGAAAGACGGGAGCCCACTGGATCAACTCTGGTATGGTGTGTGGAATGTGGGAGTCGGTTTCAGGTCTGATGGCTTCTGTTGCAGTCTTCAAGATAAATCATGCTTTGGTGCTCAGGCTGAATTCTGGTACATTCTGTGCCACAGAGCAAAGTGCATCCCTTAGCCATGAAACCGAAGGGACTTGATCTCTGCAGCTCAAATCCCCATGGCAAGAAACTGACCGACAGCCCCCAGGGTGCTGGGGGCTCGGTGACTCCCAGCTCTAAGTACTATGGTTAGGCAATGGTTTCTGGTGCTGACCCACTTACTTACCTCAGTGGTAAAACGTTTCCTTTTGTTTAGCAAAATTAAACTCTTTTAAAAGTGTTACAGAATAAATGTCAGTGGGCCTAATGTTTCAGAAGCAACAGAACACTTTGCTTAAGAAGGTAGAACTCTGGACCCAGAGTGTCTGGGGTAAATACCATAACCATGTCTCAATATCTTAGTGTCCTTGTCTTTAAAGAAGAAGGGGGGAGGGAGGCTTGGAGCTGGAGAGAGGACTTGATGGCTGTGAGCACCTGCTGTACTTGCGGAGACTCGGGGACCAGCTGCCAGCACCCACAGAGCTCACCTGTAACTCTAGTGACACTGTCTTCTGATTTCCTTGGTTTTGGGGGGTTTTCTGGGGTTTTTTGTTTGATTGTTTTTTTTTGTTTTGTTGTTGTTGTTTTGTTTTGGAGAGGGGTGTTCTGATTTCTGGGCCTTAAGCACCTGCTTTTACTTGGCTGGAGGTGCCAAACCAGCCCTCCCCATGTCCTAGGAATGAGGGAGTGTGTCCAGAGGGAAAGGTAATATCTGTCACCACGTATTTCCCACCACGCGCAGTATTTTATACATGATACTTCCAATGATCCAAAACAGTCCTGAGAGTTCTCAGGACTGAAGGGAAGGACCGTTCAGCCTGGACTGCCACTGGGGTCTTTAGTCTCTTGTGCACGCACCACAGAGCTCAGGCAAACGAGTTACAGGCAGAATTCCTACCGGTATCTTGCCACTGACATTTACTTTTTCATATGAACACGTCATGGCCGAGAAAAGCTGCCCATAGCGATGGGGTGTAACTCGCAGTTCAAGGGTTGTGGGGGTGGGATGAGAGAGTGGGCATCGTCTGTAAGAGAAAATGAGATCAAATAAAAAGTTGATGGCAAGAGCACCCCTTTCCTTTTGCTTTGAAGGTGAAGGCGGAAGTGTTAGACATGGCGGAGAATTCGTTTGACGATGAATACCAGAAGTGCAGCAACAGGATGGAGGGGAAGTACGTCCCACAGCTGTTCAGGGAAGAAAAGGCCAGCTCTGACCTCCTGGAGACTGTGTGGGACAATGCAGAGATCCTGTGGGAAGCCCGGAAGGCTAAGATCTCTCCCCCAATGAACTTCAAGGATCCCTATGGAATAACCCTGTTGGCGTTTGTGACCGAGGCCCGGGAGCAGACTCCCTTTTACCACGATTTCACCAGAGCTGTGAAGATGGCCGGCCAGTCCCGAAAAGATTACATCTACAACTTTCCGTTCAAAGCTTTTCATTTTTACCTGGTGAGAGCCCTGCAGCTGCTGAGAAGACCTTGTGAAGACAGTTATAAGGACGTGGTGTACCTCACAAGTCAGGACATTTCCTTCACCTTCGGAGGGCCAAACCAAGCCAGGCTGGGCAACTTCACGCTGGCATATCCAGCCAAACCCCCGACAGCGAACCAACAGCCAGTGCTAACCATCCACACCTGCTTTGGGGTTTCCGTGGAAAGGTTTTTGGATAAAGCAAATGAGAGAGTTGTTTTAATACCTCTGAGTGAGGTTTTTCACGTGTCCCGGGCAGGAACTGGCAATGACCTTATTCTTGAGAGCATAAACAAGACCTGCAGCTACTACGAGTGTGCCTTCCTCGGAGGTGAGTGTCTCAGTCATGGTCTGGGTTTGTCTGAGAGGAGAGGGGGGGTGCAGGCCCTGAGGGGTGTCTGGGAGGAGAGGAGAGGGGTGCAGGCCCTGAGGGGTGTCTGGGAGGAGAGGAGGGGGGTGCAGGCCCAGGAGAGCGATGTGTGTTTGCAAAGAGAGAGAACACCAGCAGTTTTGAGTCTCAGGCCGTTTCTTTACCCACAACTCAGGTGTTGTCAAGCACAATACCTAGTTACTAAAGCTGAGAACAAAACCAGTACTGGGAAATAGAAGCCAGGGTTTCTGCAGGGTTTGGCGATGGTCAGAAATCCTTTTGGTTGTCACAACTCAGGAAGAGGTGGGGTTGCTATTGGCCAGGATTGGCTAAACACTTTTTAGGACCCTGTCAAAACAAAGAATTATCTGGTCTAAAATGTCAGGAGTACTGGTGTTGAGAAATCCCATTACAAGTCATTCAGTAAAAAGAGTCCCATCCCATTTCCAAGCCTCACTGTCATCCATCCTAAATCATTTTAGCTGTTTTTTTTTTTTTTGTTGTTTTTTGTTTTTGTTTTTGTTTTTTTCGGGTATACACTATCATGTTTGTAAGTGAATAGCATGCTTTTATTGTTTCAGGATTTAAATTTTTTTAGACATGGTCTAAATATTTCCGGTATTCAGTTTTCTTGTGCCGTGTATCATTTAAGATTTCTTTGTTGTTGCTGGGCCAGTGATGCAGGCTTGTAACCCCAGCCACTCAGGAAGGAGGCTAAGGCAGAAGGGTCCGAGTTCAAGGTCTACCTGGAGTACAGAGTGAATTCAAGGCCAGCCTGGGCTACTTAGTGAGACCCTGTCTCAGACAACAGTAGGTCAGTGACAGAGTGCCGGCCTTGCATGCACAAGACCCTGGGTTGGATCCATAAGGAGTCTAAAGATTCATCTTTCTGTCAGCTTTAGCAGAAAACCTAATAGTTCTCACTGCTACAACCAGGCTGTTGGGTACCACGGCTCCTCTATGGCATTAGTAACTCAGGCTGCCTTTCTGTCCCACTGGTTTGGGAATTCAGATTTGCCTTGTGGTCTGCATCCAGGCATCAGTTTGCATCCCAGACAGAAACAGAAGGGGGACCGACCGCCGGATCTACCTGTTTCTCAGGAAAGTGAAAGCTAGCCTAACCTCTTAGTAGAACTGTTTCTTGGTCACTTACAGCTGCAGGAAAGGCCTAGAAAGGAGGAAATCAGTTTTGCAGGCTCTGTCACGCAGGAAGAAAGGGAATCAAAGTGGCCTTGGGATGCTGCTGCACATTTGTGATTCCAGCATGCAGGAAAAGGATGAGGATCTTGAGTTTGGATCTAGCCTGGGATACTTAAAGAGATCATGTCTCAAAAAAAAAAAAAAGAAGAAGAAGACAGAGTTGTTAGGCCAGTAGCCACAGTGTCCGATGACTACTGTCTCCTTCCTAATAGGCCGGTGACTCACCTTCCCTCACGTGTGCTCGTGGTCCAGTTGATTGGTGTTTCTGTTGTTGGTTTTGGTTTTTTACCCATGAAGTACTTCCTTTGCTGGGGTGATTTTATGACTTCCTTTTTTTTTTTTTTTTTTTTTTTTTTTTTGGTTTTTCGAGACAGGGTTTCTCTGTGTAGCTTTGCGCCTTTCCTGGAGCTCACTTGGTAGCCCAGGCTGGCCTCGAACTCACAGAGATCCGCCTGGCTCTGCCTCCCGAGTGCTGGGATTAAAGGCGTGCGCCACCAACGCCCGGCATGACTTCCTTTTTAAATGTCGTATTAATAATTCACCCCAGGTCCTTTGACAGAAATAGCAACCTCTCCGTACATTCGTCTTCCCACCCCTGGATATACCCTCCCGGATTCGGATTCTGCTCTGGGCTGTGCTCCTGGGCTCACTGAAGGTTGCGCACTGTCTCCACACCACCAGCCCGAGGCTGAGATTCTCCCCACAGCCCTGTTCTGGATTTGCGCCTCTTCCCCGAGTTACTCCTTTGTTTGGGGTGAGGCTAAGTGCTGACCACAGTTTTCTGAGGAATGGTATCTTGAGGCAAATTTTCTAGGACCGCATGTGTGAAAGATCTGCCTTTAAGATCAAGTTATAGGTTTTCCAGTTTACCACGTCCTTGCATGGTTCTTGGAACTTGCACCTGACTGGGAGGTGGTGAGGGAAATGAGACAAGACAGGTAGCCAGGCAGACAGACGACAGACAGACAGACACAGATAAATAGCTAGAGTGGAGTGGTCTGGCTCTCAATGGAGAAGCCTCAGCACCCCAGAAACTCTGCATGTTTAGTATAGATTGAACAGAGGGATGGGGATACTGCATGCAGCTGAACCAGGAAGCAGGGTTATTAAATGCTGATAAACAAGGAGCCGGGGTGTATGGTGTACAGCTGGATCAAGAGGGCCGGCATAGCTTAGCTGGGCTGGAGCGGTCTCTGTGGGAAGTAAACATCTGAGGGGAGGAAGCTCTGGCGGGCATTTCCTGCCCACACTGTTAACGTTCACACTGGGTCCCCGGGGAAGGCTTTGCCGTCCCTTCCGGTTGAGGCTGTGGGGTCCCTGTCATGGCTCTGATGATTCAAACTTTGGATGAATCCCGGTGTGGGTTTTGCGATGTTTGGGTTTTTGCTGTTATTGTTCTTGTTTCATTTGGGTTTTCTGCTGCTGGGGGTGAAACCTAGAGACCAGAACATGCTGGGCAAGTCCTTTAGCACTCAGCGACATGTATCCCAGCCTGCGAGCTGATCGCTTCATTTTGCAAGTCTTGGGACGTAGTCTTTGTTTGCAGCGTTCTGAAATGCTAAGGGTTTGTGCCTTGCTCTGTGTGAATACAGGGTTAATAAAAACCCGTTCTCCCTCCTCCTATGAAAACCACTGCAGCGTTTCTTTGTTAATGGGCTAAGGGCAGGGCCGGCGCCCTAGATGGTGAAGTACATGCACAGCACAGGAGGGTTAGGACGGGACCTGAGTTCCTGGGGCAGAACGCCATGGTTTCCAACTTCCTCAAGGTGGTGCGGCATGTCCAAGTTCTCTCCGTGTGGGGGCTGGAGGCAGCAAGGGACTCTGGCTCTGATCTGCCCGACAGTGGTCGATCCGCTCAGGAGTTACTGCGTCTCCTGTTGTGGTCTCCTAATTAAGGAGAGTGGGGCTAGAGGCCACTTAGAGGACTTCCCTTGAGAGGACATTGACTGCTCCTGTCGTGTGCACAGTCTTGCATTCTCCTGCAAAACACGGTTAGTGAGGACCCGGCCTTTGGGTCTGCGTGATGGCTGACTGGACCCAAACCCGCTGCTGGGTCCAGCGGTGACGACTACAGTTGGCCTCAGACCTAGGGGAAACTTCCGACCTTGACTCAGCATGCCCAGTGTACAGCGGTCAATGGGTGGGTCGGACGGTCTGGGTGCTGGCACGATTGCTGGCTGAAGCCAGGCAGTCCTCGCCGTGCCAAGGGTGCAGGCTTTCAGGAAGTGTTCGCAGGGCCTTCCGATTTGACCTCCTGCATTTCCTTGATGTTGAGGGTGAATGACCCCTTAATCACTCGAGGCACCTGTCTGCCACACTCCTGACCGGCACTGGAGTCACATCTGATTCTGAGCGATCTTCTTGAGGTGATGTCAACACAAATGAACAGGTTGCAGGTTATGTTAAAAAAGCACTCATTCCCGTCACCCACCCCCCCATCTATTGGCCATGACCCCAGGACAGGCCGAGCCAGCTTAGACCAGAGTTGCATCTTTTTCCTGTTCCTCCTGCATCACACTGGCTTAAAATTGGCCACGGTTGAGTTGTTATTTCTCCCTTATGCATGGGGGTGACGTGTTCCAAGACTCCCAGTGGTTGTCTGAAACCACGGATAATATCAAACCCTGCATGTACTGGGCATCTTTCTATACGTGCATACTTATGAGAAAGTCTTAGTTTATAAATGAGGTACAGTAAGAGTTTAATAATAATAGACCAATTCCAAGTGTGCACTGAGAGTTCTGCAAATGCCGTCCCTCTTGAGGAATATTTGCAGACATCCGTTGACCACTGGTGACTGAGACCATAGACGGTTAAACTGTGGAGAAGGAGGGAACGTGGAGATAAGCAAACCATAAACCACGGTCTCCCTGCCTCCCCCCACCGAGTGTGTTTAACTTCTCAAGAACATCACAGTGAGAAACCCAGGCTCAGCTGGACTGTAGAAATCATACCTATTTTGGTGCCCCTGATGCATTCAGGCAAATGCCATTTAAGGAGGCCCTGGTTGTATAAAAGGTCTGGATACCGACCATATTTAGCACTAGTACCTAGCTGATGGGGTGCGGAGGGCAGTGAAACCCACGGATTCCATGTTTGTGAGTTGAGCTGTGATACGACAAAACAGACAAGGAAAAGTGAGCAGCTAGTGGACTGAGTGAGCCAGGGAGGGGCTGGAACCTCTCATGGCGCATTAGGAGCCTGTCTGTACAGGAGGAGCGTGAGGCTGAGGGCAGGCCATTTCGCAGGTTGATGTTCACCCCAGCGAAAGGAGGCATTTGTGGGGGCTCACACGGACCATCAGAGCTCTGATCAAGTCAGCTCCTGCTTTTGAGAGCGAGGCTGGAGTGCAGGGTTTGACCACACACTGGAGTTCTCTGCTGCCACCTAGAGATAACCAATGGGAATGCACGGTCAAAAACTTCCTAAGGCCGCCTTTAGGTGTGGCTGGGTGGTGGTCGCACACTTGCCAGCAAGCCAGAGGCCCCTGGGTACCAACATCCTCCAACACCGGGGGTGGGGGGCGGCGGTGTGCAAACAACCAAACAACTGTAGTAGTTCTGGATGGGAAAGGGCAATGTTTCTAGAAGGTGTTTAAATTTACTAAACTCAGAGTGCCAGCGCAGACCCTGGTTACTGTTGAGAACTTCCCTGTGATTTCTAACAAAAATAGAGTGTGGATCTTACAAAAACTGGCTAGCCAAACAAACAAACAAACAAACCAAAAACCCAGTTCCAATTGTTAGGAAACAGAGAGACCTGGTTAGCCTTGCTGTCAATCCAAGGAAGGAACAAACTCCTCCTTCCTGAAGAGAGCCTACAGCAGGTCAACCAGCTTAGGTTTTTTTTGTTTTTTTTTGTTTTTTTTTTTTTGGAATTTTTGATAACGATGGGATGTCAGCTGTGTAGTCAGACTAAACTCCTTATCATCCAAAATGACATCATCGGATAGCTGTAACTGGATTTGGAGGGCTGTGGGTCAGTTATGGAGTTCTGAGAGAAAGCCCCAGCCGCAGGGTTCCTCGTGGCCCTGCAGGGCAAACGCAACAGGTCTACAGAGGATTTACAAGCCGAGAAACAGCACACGCCATGTAGATGTAACCAATCGTATTATTAAAATAAGAAACACAGAGCCAAGGTAAAAGAGAAAAGCCGAGAGGTCAGAGCTCAGAGATAAAATCTTACCTCCTGCAGTGCTCCTAGCTTCCCCGAGAGAGGGAGGTACTTCCTGTGTCCCTGTTTAAATAATCTTTCTCTTCTGCCTTCTCATTGGTTGTAAACCCAACCACATGACTGCCTCATCACTGCCTGTAAGTACCGCCCTCCAGGTCTTAAAGGCGTATGTCTCCAATACTGGCTGTATCCCTGAACACACAGAAATCTACCTAGCTCTTCTAACCACCACGCTCTCACTATGGCTCTAATAGCTCTGACCCCAGGGCAACTTTATTTATTAACATAAAATTAAAATAACATTTCAGTACAAATAAAATATCACCACAACGCCATCCCCCCAACCTAATCGCCTTAACCAGTCCTCAGGGCATAGATGGCCTGGGTTTCAGCCATGTTTCTGTTGGCGGGGGTAGGATGGGGCGGCAGTCTATATAATGCTCTGCATACTTGTAGAGTCGGGGGATCGGGACATAACAAGTGTCCCTAGTTGAAATGGGCCTTGTTAGGCAAGAGAAGCTCCTGGACCCTGGTAGCTGCCATTTTTGAACTCACTGAGGCGTGCTGAGCCAGATCCCTGCTACGCCATCAAAAGACCAAGAGGAGTTTATTGGACTGTTCACACTTATTTCTTACTCATCCACCCTGAGGCTGGGAATATAGGCAGAGGGTTCACCTGGCATGGCTAAGGCTCCGTGTTCCTTCTGCGCTGAGAAAACACACACAGTTCCGCCCAGACCAGAGTGGTTATTAAATGCACGTGTTTCACTGTTTCTAACTGATTCCTGTTAGCATTTCCTGGGAGTCTGGAAGTTTCTGTTTGAAATGATCTGGGATTGGGCAGCCGTTCATGTAGTGAGGACAGGTGGGAAGTGACCCATGACTCACCATTGTGAGTTGACCTGTGCACCAGGTCCTCACCCACCAGGTTTCCATTCACTGCTGTCTCCATCAAGGTGAAGCATCAGGGCTGAGAGCCGGAAGGAAATGCACATTTGAATGATTCCTGCAAAGAGTCAGTTGCCCTGTTAGGGGTCTGGCCAGGCAGGTCTGGAGTCCACAGCTTGGGCTGTGAAGCGCTGTAGCGGGAGTTTAGAACATGACCTTGAGATGCCCTTCACAGGCAGAATTCCCTTCAGGAAGCCCCAGCTCCCCTCTTAGCCTTTCTGCTGATTAAAGGCTGCCCAGAATGTTCTGGATAATTTCCATTACTTATAGTTAACTGCATATAGACTTAGATCTTGTATATAAAATGTAACTTCATAGCAGTAGTTAATTCGGTGTTTCAGTGAATAGCTGAGGACTGGCTGGGTCCAACCATAAAATTATTTTTGTTGCTATTTCATAACTGTAATTTTGCTACTGTTATGAATCACAATGTAAATATCTGTGTTTTCTGATGATCTTAGGTGATCCCCAAAGGGCTCACAACCCACAGGGTGAGAACCACAGTTTACCTTGAGTTGCTGGGGGTTGGCTGTCCAGGTGCAGCTTGCCTGGGTCCTTTGAGTAAGCTTCTCTTAGCTCTTCAGTCAGGTTTGACTGGAAGAGATCTGTCTCTCGGTTCATTCACATGGCTATGGGTAGGACATGGTCTTTCCTGAGTTATTCAACGAAGGTACGGTTCTAGTCAGCAGCTGGCTGCAGGCCTCCCTTGGTTCCTAGCCACACGGGCCTCTCAGGCTCACAACCCAGCGATCAGTTTGTAGAGAGCAGTGTCGGTGTCTTCATGGTTGAAGCGATGTCTCTTGTTTTCTAGAAGCAAGCACCCCCTATTCAGCACACCCTCCAAGGGAGTCACACAAGAATGTGAACAGGGAGGAGCTTCAGGAGCTAGGTCAAAGCTGACTGCCATAATCCAGCCCATTGTATCATCACTTCCTTTGGCGATGATCCACTGTGTCCTTTACCCATAACAATGAGTTCTATCTATCTGGGAGAAAAGAACTGTCTTAGTCAGGGTTTCTATTGCTGTGAAGAGTCACCATGACCATGGCAACTCTTATAAAGGAAAACATTCAATTGGTGGCTTACAGTTCAGAGGTTTAGTCCATTATTGTCATGATGGGACATGGCATCAGCAGGCAGACATGGTGCTGGAGCAGGAGCTGAAAATTCTAACATCTTTGATCCACACGCAACAGAAAGTGAACTGAGACACTGGGCAGTATCTTGAGCATAGGAGGCCTCAGAGCCCGCCTCCACAGTGACACACTTCCTCAAACAAGGCTACACCTACTTCAACAAGGCCACACCTCCTAATAGTGCCACTCCCTATGAGCTTATGGTTGCTAATTACATTCAAACTGCAAGAGTATTTACCATAGAACTGTCAGATGTCATTTTTATGAACAAGTGTTTCTGGCCTGGTTACTGTTACTGTCTGAAGCCATGTGAAATGCGTTTTCATTCACTGAATTAAAAGCAGGCATTATCTGAATGGCCAGTGCACGCACGCCAATGTCCCAAAGCAAGTATGCCCACAGCAGCATGTTCTTCCTCCAGTTACCCTCCAGCTCCTGACGCCCAGGAGCCTGGGGCCGCAGCCAAGGCAGAGAAGTTAGCTTGGATGAATTCAGGTTACAGACAGCTGAGGACAGCCTTCAGCTCCAAAGAGAGAGATTCCTCGGGAGGCCGGTACAGTCGGGGTCTTCTTATAGTGGCTTTTGTTGTGTGTGTTTTGTTTTGAGATAGGGTCTCATCATGTAAGGAGGGAGGAGACATTCTCCTTCATGCTGAGGCTACGTGTGTGTGTGTGTGTGTGTGTGTGTGTGTGTGTGTGTGTGTGTGTGTGTGTGTGTGTCCCCAGATGCAGCCAGGTGGGTGACACTAGGAGGAATTTTCATTTGGCAGCCTGGTCCTTTACAAATGACCTCCTCCCTGAGATTTGCTTCTGGATCCACCGGCTGTAGCAGGCAGTGGCACTCGCTCTCTGTGCCTCATCAGTCTCCAAGTGACTTCTTCAGATGTGGCCATGCATACCCACAAGGCACACAACTGTGTCTGCTGCCTGTGTCCACGGAGAAACACTAAATGTGGATTTCTCTTCGGGAACGCAGTTCTGAGTGTCTCAGGAGACTGATCGTCCAGCGAGGGCACCCATGTGCCAGATGAGACTGGATGTCAGTGTGATGGTGTAGTCTCCTCCAGGACCACCATTTGTAGTTCAGCCCAGCAGCACGCTAAGGCAAAGAACAATTAATACCATTGCAACACATGGCTGGCTGTTTTATCATCGGACCATGTTATTCTTTTCAGATGCCAAGCTTTGTAGCAGGGCTCCCATTGAGCTAGTTGTTGGGTGAAGTGGGAGGTAAGGATGGTTCCACGTCTGCTAGCTCAGAGATCCTCAGTTTGTAGTGCCCCTTCATGTCTTAACGTTATTCACAGGGACCCCTAGGCTGAAAGGAGTACCTGGTAGTTTTATTTATTTTAAGTGGGATCAGGCAAATTAGATATGCCTAACATTTGAATAAGTATTTGAAAAGACAATGCATAGGTCATACAAAGATGTGTTTTTATCATGAGTATGATCACTAGGTACAAACGGACAAATCTCTCTTGCCTGCCTATTCTTGAATAACCACTCAGAGGCTTATATTAATTATAAAAGTTTGGCTAATGGCTCAGGCTTATTACTAGCTATTACAACTTAAATTAACCCATTTCTATTCATCTATGTATTGCCACATGGTTGTGGCATTACCAGTCTGCTGGCATGTTGCTCCTTGGGCAGCTGACTGCGTCTGCCTCAACTTTTTTTCCTCTCTTCAGTTTGGCTTTCCCACCTAGCTGTATTCTGTCTGGCTATAGGCCAGATCAGCTTTATTTATCAACCAACAAGATCACCACATATTCACAACATACAGAAAGACATCCTACAGCAACTAGGCATCTTTTAAAATGATTATTGTATGTCTGTGCATGATTGGGGCGACATGCATGTCACAGCTGTGCCAAGAAGGCCAGAAGACTACCTCCAGAGTGGCCTTTCTTCTTCCATCTTTACATGGGTTCCAGAGATTGACCTCAGGCCTCTGTCTCAAGTATCTTTACCCTGTGAGCCGTGTGTCTGGCCAACCAGCTGTCTTAATAGTCTTGTTCATGGTAGGTTAGTGTAGTTTCTGTGTAGCGTATGATCTAGTCAGTGGGTGTTGAAGCCTTTGACTCAGTAAACAGACCATGTAAGGTGAGTCCATGTAGGCGACAATGAGAATCTCGCTCCCTTTCCATATCCCTTCAGCCTTTTCCTGTTTCCCTACCCTGATTCCCCTGCAGTGACTAGAAAGTCTAGACTCTTACCATCTCCGTTTTCCTGATTCTCAGCTAACCCCCAGGGGAGGTGTGGCCCACCTCCTCCTGCTTAAATCCGGATGGTGCAGTAGTCTCCAGAAGGAACTGTTTTCAGCTTTACCTTAGTTTGTTTTAGACAAGCGAGTGAGCTTTGCATTACAGTGTTGCTGAGATTCTTACCTGTGGTGATAAAATACTCTGACAGAAGCGGAGTAAGTGGGAAGAGGTATTTCAGCTCACAGTTCCGGGCAGCAGCCCGTCACAGGGGAAGTGAGGCCAGAGGGGCTTGAAGCAGCTGCTCACGTGGCATCCTCAGTCAGAAAGCAGAGAGATGAAGGTTCGCTACTGTTTGGTTCCTTTTCCCCGTTTATTCAGTCTGAGACTGCTAGCCAGGGAATGGCGCCGCCCCCAGGGGGTGGGTCTTCCCATCTCAACTGACAGAGTTAAGATAACCCGCTACAGGCAAGCCCAGAGGCCTGCCTCCCAGGCTGTTCTGGGTTCAGCGGAGTTGACAGCACCGTCATGGGCATCAGCCAGATTCTGACAGACCTGCCATTTCCTGGACAAGTGGAAATAGACCTAGTTACCTGCGTGTCTGGTTCAAATTCTAAACCATGAGATGGGACTTGAGAGTAGACTGTAGAGGAATACACCTGTCATTGTGGAACAGGTCTTTCAGGGCTTATCCTTGGGGAACTAGACTTCAACATTAAGTCAGTGAATCAGATACACAGAGACCAAGGCATTCACACCTCCATAGGCACCTGGGCAGCCCTCCATGGCTCACACAGACACATGTCCATGGAGCACCTGGGCAGCCCTCCATGGCTCACACAGACACATGTCCATGGAGCACCTGGGCAGCCCTCCATGGCTCACACAGACACATGTCCATGGAGCACCTGGGCAGCCCTCCATGTCCTACACTGAAATCTCCCTATTTTCTCACCGACCTACAGCTCTTAGGCAGACCGGCAGAGCCCTGTTCTGTCTTGTCTCGAGGTGAGGGGGAGCAGGGGAACATTGGTGAGAACTTCCTGTGGCATTACCAGCGCAAGTGTCTAGAGCCATTAGAAACACTGACTGTCAAATGCCATGTCCTGTTCTCCCGGGATTGTAGATTGTTTTCACATACCGAAATTGTTTGGGAAGATACCAACTATCTTTTGATGTGACTATGAGGAGAATCTTTGCTCATATGTTAAACGATCTTGAGAATATGATTGTGATCCCTTTTCTCCAAAGGGTAGGAATAGTCAGCTAGAAGACTGAGTGATGCTTGTTATCTGCAGAGAATTGAGTTAGACAAGTACATTTCTCTCTAACTTTTGTAACTAGCCATAGATATAGCCTAGAAAGTAAAGTGTTAGCCATGTAAGGGCCCGCCACAGTCATTATATGTAATTTCTGATAAAATTGAACACCTCAGAAGGTATGCATTTTGTCAAAGTTCATACCATTGGTTCATGGCTCTTCTGTGAATACAAAACTATGTTCCTGGAATTGCGCATCCCACTAAAGCATGGGTCTGATAAACTAGGACTTTGCAGACTAGATTGCCAGTAGCCATAGACCATTTGAAACTTACTAGGGTAGGTTATGTCTAAAATTGTATCTTTGTGTTTCAGGTCTAAAAACTGAAAATTGCATCGCAAACCCAGGTAAGACGTGTTTCAATGATCATCTCTGTCATGGGAATTTTATTAGTTTTTTTTTTCTCATGAGTATGGGTCAAAGGCCACTATTGCCGCTCCCTCCCCACCCTCCTCCCCCTCCCTCTCCCTTCCCCCCACCCCTACCCTACACTGTTATACTGTCATACTGCCGTCGTCGTCATATCTAAGGCTAAAGTTTGCTTTTGTTGGAGGCTCTGAGTCCATTTGCTGTCCACTCAGAAACCAACACTCAGGAATTAAGAGTCATTAGAAAGAAAACCAGGTTATACAAAAAGGTCAGCACCCTGAGAAGGTGGGGAGCAAGGTTGTTTGGGGGGCCGTCTCAGGTACACAAAGAGACTTCACCGGAAGGGGAGGCGCAGGGGATAGGCAGGCCAAGGGATGAGTGAGTCATACACAGGCCTGACAGCCATTGCGTCTCACAGTGTGCCTTTCCCGTTTCTGCCGGGGTGTCCTTGGCATAAACACAGACTTTCCGTCTCCTAGGCTAGTGCCTGTGACCATTTTACCAACACATCATTTCTCTGAACATTAAACATGATCCTACTTTTTTTTATTTAAATTTTATTTTACAATACCATTCAGTTCTACATATCAGCCATGGGTTCCCCTGTTCTCCCCCCTCCCACCCCTCCCCTTCCTCCCAGCCCACCCCCCATTCCCACCTCCTCCAGGGCAAATCCTCCCCCCCCCCCCAGGACTGAGATCAACCTGGTAGACTCAGTCCAGGCAGGTCCAGTCCCTTCCTCCCAGACTGAGCCAAGTGTCCCTGCATAAGCTCCAGGTTTCAAACGGCCAACTCATGTACTGAGCACAGGACTTGGTCCCACTGCCTAGTTGCCTCCCAAACTGATCAAGCCAATCAACTGTCTCACCTATTCAGAGGGCCTGATCCAGCTGGGAGCCCCTCAGCCTTCGGTTCATAGTTCATGTGTTTCCATTCATTTGGCTATTTTTTTTCAATAATTGAGTAAAACCGAAATTTATTATAAGCCACAGTCGTCCTAGGGACCTCCATGCTATATATATAGCCTCCATGGTTTTATGGGTTGTGGTCTGATTGTTCTTTATTTTATATCTAGAATCCACCTATGAGTGAGTACATACCATAACTGTCTTTCTGGGTTTGGGTTACCTCACTCAGGATCATTTTTTCTAGTTCCATCCATTTGCCTGCAAATTTCATGCTTTCATTGTTTTTCTCTGCTGAGTAGTACTCCATTGTGTATATGTACCGCATTTTTTTCATCCATTCTTCCGTTGACGGGCATCTAGGTTGTTTCCAGGTTCTGGCTATTACAAATAGTGCTGCTATGAACATAGCTGAGCATGTTATCTTTATGGTATGAATCAGCATTCCTTGGGTATATGCCCAAGAGTGGGATGGCTGGGTCTTGAGGTAGTTCGATTCCTAATTTTCTGAGAAATCGCCATACTGATTTCCACAGTGGTTGTACAAGTTTACATTCCCACCAACAGTGGAGGAGTGTTCCCTTTGCTCCACATCCTCTCCAACATTGACTGTTGTTGGTGTTTTTGATCGTAGCCATTCTGACAGGTGTAAGGTGGTATCTCAGAGTCATTTTGATTTGCATTTCTCTGATGATTAAGGATGTTTAGTATTTCTTTAAATGCCTTTCAGCCATTTGTAGTTCTTGTTTTGTGAATTCTCTGTTTAGCTCTTTAGCCCATTTTTTAATTGGACTGTTTAGTATTTTGATGTCTAGTTTCTTGAGTTCTTTATATACTGTGGAGATCAATCCTCTGTCAGATGTGGGGTTGGTGAAGATCTTTTCCCATTCTGTTGGCTGTCTTTTTGTCTTATTGACTGTGTCTTTTGCCCTGAAAAAGCTTCTCAGTTTTGAGAGGTCCCATTTATTAATTGTTGTGCTCAGGGTCTGTGCTGTTGGTGTTTTATTTAGGAAATTGTCTCCAGTGCCAATGCGTTCAAGAGTGCTACCTACTTTCTTTTCTATTAAGTTTAGTGTAACTGGATTTATGTTCAGGTCTTTGATCCACTTGGACTTGAGTTTTGTGCATGGTGACAGATATGGATCTATTTGTAATCTTTTACATATTGAGATCCAGTTATGCCAGCACCATTTGTTGAAGATACTTTCTTTTTTCCATTGTATAGTTTTGGCTCCTTTGTCAAAAACCAGGTGTTCATATGTGCATGGATTAATGTCAGGGTCTTCAATTCGATTCCATTGGTCCGTATGTTGGTTTTTATACCAGTACCAAGCTGTTTTTATTACTATAGCTCTGTAGTAGAGTTTGAGGTCAGATGATCCCACTTTTAATTAAATAATAATACCATCAAGCCCTTGAGGTTATCTGAAGACCACCCCGCACACCAGGTAACGGGAAACTCAGGAAAGATGATGGCCCAGGGCCTTCCAGGACAAGTGTCTTTCTGTCTCCTTTTCCCACAGTATCCAGGTGACTCTGGCAGCTGTGTCTGGGTCGTTTACGCGCAGTTTTCTTGAGAATTTACAGGGCTGGGTAGAGGGGAACGGCAGAGTCCCCTTACACAGGGCACTTCGCAAAGTGAGTCAGTCCGGATGGCATGGCCAGATTACTGTCACACCGCCTGTCATGGCTGTGTCCTGTGGAGAGCTGTCTCCACCCCATCCTGACCTCCTTGTCCTGGGCAGCCCGGGACATACCACCCTCACTCCGTCCCACCTTACAGGACTTATGGCTTTCGCCATTTCCCACGCGGCTCCGTGCAAAGAGCTAGACTCCAGTTCCTGTATTTTGGTATCTCAGGAAATAAGATTTGGGAAAGGAATGGAGGAATGGAGTGAATGTGGCGTAAAGGAGAAAAGAGGCCTGGTGGAGCCTCGATGGGCCCGCTTCCGCTTCCTTGGGGGGAAATGGGGAGATGTAACAATAAGTAATGTCTGCCAGAGAGGGTGGGAGGGCTGGGAAGGTACACCCGGAGTCTCTACGTGTGTGGAGGCTCAGCATTGTCGTGTGGGTCGCATGCTGTCAAAGTGCCAAAACACTTCAACTAGCGCATGCTGTCAGGGAACTGTCTGGAAGACTTCCTCGCTGAAATGTTCGGAAACAAGAGTCCATTTCTAGCTGTCTTCCTGACTAGCTTTTCTATGCATTGTTTTTCTTAATTGAAATTTTATGTTTTTTTGTAACCATGCTTTGTATATTTTTTGAAAGTAGGTCAGCTCAAATCCTCATTATTATTAAGTATTTAAAATAGGCTGGCCTTGGCATGGCATCTAGGCACAGTAACATGGATGTTAATGTTTGCATTTCAGAATATATGGAACCTGTGTATGTCTACAACCCTGGTGAGTATACACTTTTACAAACAGTCCAACAAGCATGTTTATTAGCTCTTTCCTGTGGGGCAAATGCACTTCCTACCCAAGCGAAGCTGGTACTTGGCAGATCCAAGAGGGAGGGAACCAGTGTATTCTGGGAAATACCCTCCTTCCCTGCAGCTGGTCGCTCTGTGGCCCTTGGAGCAGCCAGTGTTCTGGGGGGTAAGGGCCGGGGTACCCGAGGAGCTCACTCAAGGCCAGTCTGTGGGGCACCTGTAGCCCTATGTTCCTCTGTTGGAATTAGCACAAGCAAGTGACACCCACCTTCAAGTGGAAATTAAAATTCTCAGCATATGTGCCTCTCCCAGAGGCCAGATGTTTGATGCGTCCATCGAGCATCTTGAGCTAATTAGTATTACCATATAGGAAAACACAAGTTCAAGCCATCTTGAAAGTGTGCTCTGAGGTGTTACAACCTGTCCCCACAGAGGCAAAGCCGCTGGCTGGCCCACACCCTGGGGACGTGCCTACAGCGCCCCCTACTGGCCCTTTGCATTCACAAAATTCTGACCCTTGTACAGGACCTCGGCCAGCTATTAAGTCAGACATTGTTTCCTGTCTCCCAGGAGACTAGTAGTGTGGAGGCGCAGGAGAAGGGTCCCGCCCACTGCCCACATGCACTTGAACTCAGTGATGTGCCTCCTGGTCCTTTACAGTTCTTCTGCTCCCTTGGTAAAACTGATGCATTTTGCTTGTTTGTGACGTAGATCTGGAAAGTCAGAAGCTTGAAGACTCTGGTAAGACACTCTTGTAAACTCTGGGCTGTCACATTTGCAGGCTGTGAGCGGGTGGGGAGAAGTGGGGAGAAGCCAGAGCCCATCTTAGCTTACTAGTTTGATCTATGAGAGTGAATTCTTTGTAAAAACTATACAGCACCCCTGCCTGTTGTCACCCCAGAAAGCAGAGGAGAGTGTGGCTGGTTATTCCGCGAACTTTTGTGACCCAGAGTTGTTGACAAAACAAACAGCATTTATTTTCCCTAAGTTAAAATGATGATTCTTTGAATGTGTATCCTAGTAGTATGTGTACTCACGTTCATTTGATGAGTTCAAGTCCAAAGTGTAACTTACTCCAAGGTTTTTAATTAGAAAGGGAAGAAGGAAGGAAGGGAGAGAGGGAGAGAGGAGAGAGAGAGAGAGAGACAGAGAGAAAGAAAGGAAGGAAGGAAGGAAGGAAGGAAGGAAGGAAGGAAGGAAGGAAGGAAGGAAGGAAGAAAGAGAGAGAGAAACTATGGGCTGGAGAGATGGCTTGCTGCTCTTTTAGAGGACCCAGGATCGGTTCCTAGCATCCACAGCAGGTGGCTCACAGTTACTGTCTGTAATTCCAGTTCAGCAGCTGTGATGCCTTCTGGCCTCCACAGGTACCTGTGGACAAGTGGAACACATATACACACTCACGCACACACATATACCCACTCACACAATACATATACCCACTCACGCACACACATATACACACAGAAACAAATGTTTTTCTGTTTGAGTGTGTGCGTGTGCGTGTGTGCGTGCGCGTGTGCGTGCGTGCGTGTACATGCCTGTGGAGGCCAGAGGTTGATACCAGGTGTCTTCCTAGATCACTCTGTGTGCTGAGGCAGAATCTGTGAACAGGAAGCCCTCCAATTCTGCTAATCTGGCTAGCCAGCACGTTCCGGAGCTCCCATCTCCACCTCCCACACGCAAGGGTTATGGGCTGACCATGACACCCACCCGGCTAAGATGTGGGTTCTGGGGACCCAAACCGGTGCTCAGGCTTGTGGTGTATGGCAAGCACTTTGTCCAGCATGCCATCTCGCCAGCTGCCAAGTTTCTCTTTTTTAATAGAAATTGTTATTGTCTTCAAGTGCTAGGACAGTTTCAAGTTACTGAAGAAATTATTGGAATACTTTTCTATTTTCTTTTTTTTTCATGGTGCCTGGAATCAAACCCTGGGCCCCCTGCAAGCTAGGTAAGCACACTCTTGCTGAGATATTAAACCCCCCGCCCCTGGGACAAATTTTCTAGTGGTTGATCCAAGAGTATGTGTCACTAACCTTAAACGTGACTCTGCGTTTAACCGGTTATAACTTGGAAACCAGGAGAGCATAAATGTAAAGCTGTTGCTCCCTGTCTCGGCGGCGTGGTTAGAAAGGACAGCAGTGCCAGCAGAGGTTGGTTTTTTCAGGACTAGGCTTCCTGCACTCGAGAGGACTGCCTTATCACTGAGCTGTCTCAGCCCTCTGGATGTTTTAATTTTAAGACAGACTCTGAACAGAGCACGACAGTGCACACCTTTAACCCCAGCAGAGACAAGCAGATGCCTAGTATGAGTTCGAAGCCAGCCTGGTCTATACAGTGAGTTTCAGGCCAGATAAGGTTACCTAGCGAGACCCCGCCTGAAAACCAAAACAACAAAACAAACCCCAGACAGGGTCTGATTAGATTAGCTGGCCTTGAACTTTCAACCACAGGCCCCCCACCAATCCTACCTTTCTTTAAAAGAGGCTCCACAGAATCAGAAAGAACCCAGTTGTGGATGAGCCCTGACTCAGTGGCTCTGCCCAGCAGCTGACCGAACTCAGATAAGCTCTGGCCAGACCCTACTGGCTGACCAGTGGCCAGAGACCCAAGGCATTGTGCAGCTCGCCAGAGCACAGTGTGACATTCCTACATACACTACCCGTGCGGGGTGGGTACTATTAAACAACACTAACAGTATTAAACACTAAACATAGAAATGAGGCTTGAAAAAGCATTTAAAGATGCAAGAAAGCACTTACAATCCGATGTAAACCGTAAGAGCCGAGGGTCGGGCTCAGTAAGTCAAGGCTGGACTAGCATTCATGCAGACCTCCAGACGGACAGACACATGTACACACATGTGGATGGCAGATAAGAAAGGGTCATGGGAGAGGAATGTGATCAATGCATGCATGAAAAGATCATACTTGAAACCTATTTTTTATCACACTCTTTAGTGTGTGTACATATGTGTACATGTATGTGTGTCACAGCACATGTATGGAGGTCAGAAGACAACTTCCACGAAGTGGCTTCCCCAGGACTGAACTCAGGTGGCAGAATCTTGACCAGCTGAGCCATTTGTCAGCCAAAACTCATTATTTTGTACAATCAGTATAAAACAAAAAAGTGTGGGGGCACAATTTATAATCCTAGCACTTGGGAAGTTGAGGCAGGAGGATGGCAAGTTTGAGGGTAGCCTGGGATACACAGAAAGACCCTGTCTCAAAATTTTAAAAATCCAAACCAAAAACTTGAATTTGATCCCCAGTACCATATTTTTTTTTAAAGATATATAGCCGGGTGATGGGGCCAGCCTGATCTACAAAGCTAGTCTCAGGACAGCCAGAGCTACACAGAGAAACCATGTTTCAAAAAACAACAACAACAACAAAAAACCCCAAAAAAACAAACAAAAAGTTAAAAAATAACACAAAGTATCTATAATTAAAATGTATATGTGTATATATATGCAAAAAGATTCAAAGTAAATATACCAAAAAATGTTACAAAGTAATATTTGAGATGTGAGCTTTTTAATTAATTTAATCTCCAATTTTCCATTTCTACAGTTATCACGTATTATGTATATAACCAGAAAATATTATATAAAACACCATATAGAAGATAATGTATACATAATATTTATAGCACACACATATACACACACACATACAATACAAAATAAAAACTGTGTCAGAGACTTTGGACAGATCTTCACACTACCATTTCTGTGTGTGTGTGTGTGTGTGTGTGTGTGTGTGTGTGTTATGGGGGCACCCCCACATTGTAGCACACCCGTAGACAGATTTTCACACTACCATTTCTCTCTCTCTGTGTGTGTGTGTGTGTGTGTGTGTGTGTGTGTGTGTGTGTGTGTGTTTTATGGGGGCACCCCCACGTTGTAGCACACCCGTGGAGGCCAGAGGACAACTTGCAGAAGTTTTCTCTCTTCACTGTGTGGGTTCCAGAGTTGAGACTCAGGTCGGCAGCGGGGGGCAAGTGTCTGAGCCTGCTGAGCCGAACTGCTGGTCCTGGACTGACTGACTGATCTTAGGGAAGGATCCCTGCTGGCCCTGGACTGACTGACTGATCTTAGGGAAGGATCCTCTGCTTACCCCAGGTGCTCTCCGAGTGGCGAGCCATAGTCCTCCCTGTGAACTAAGCTTCAGTGTTTAATGGCTCTGCCCTTCTCTTGTCATTTTGAAACATTGTTTCTCGAAGCTTTCTAAGCTTTTCACTACAAAGAGTCCAACATAAACCTAAATTAATTTGGAAGCTGAAGACTTCACCTCACTTTGTAACTGGATCTCATGGAGCCCAGGCTGCCCACTGACTTGCTGTGTAGTAGAGAATGGCCCTGAAGTCCTGATCTTCCTGCCTCCACCTCTCAAGACTGGGATTCCAGGCACCAGCTCCCTGACTCTACCCTCACCCCCACCCCCACCCCCAGTACACATACAAGAAAGCTCTTATGCTTAGCTTTAGAAATAAAAAGCTAGGGGCTAACCTGGCAAATGAATTCTCTTTTACTCTGTCAGATTAGCTACCAGGTTATGATTAAGCCTCTATAGGTAGGACATTTATCACTTTTGAGAGTTTTTTTTTTTAATGCTCTGTGCAGCAAACCAAGCATTTGATGTAATATTTTCCATTCTCACTTCATATAATATGCAAGCTATTTCTTTTGCATACTCAAAGACTTCAAAGTCAGAGCTAATACCTACAATGAGACGGGCATACAAGCAGAGACTTCAGCCCAGTACGGTTTCATTTTAAAACGATTGACCACGTCAGCTAAACGTGGGGTGATGAGAACTAAATCGTAGATGCTCCTGAAATCTCGCTTAATGTTGCTGTTACATTTCTGACTTACCTGTTTAAAGTTTGGAGATGGGAGACAAAGGGGGAATGTTAGCAGTGCCACTAACTGATAACCACCACCAGCATTTATTTCTGCCTTTAGGTAGGAAAAGCTTCGGATCGACTGGCATACCAGGTAAGGTTGTTTTCTCTTTACTAAGAGCATTACAGCCGATGCCAGGGATGATACTCGAAGGTTTCACTTAAGTCTCGTGCTAGTCATCTCTACGGCTTTCTCTGGGGAAGACCATAGACTGTGCCCACCCAGCCTTCCCAGGTTGCTGGGCCACTGGCTCCGGGGCAGGACAGCTAAGCTCTTCGGAACACGGTTCAGGGCCCGCTTGCTGGGACCTGCCTGCAGGGGTCCAGGCCTTCCTGAAGCTCTGTAGACACACTTGGACAGGCCAAGCATCCAGGCTCACGGCTGTTCTGGGACCTGCAAGTAACAAAACACGGTCCTCTGCTGGTGCAGACACAGCTCAGTGAGGTGCTGTCCACAAGCTCCCCGAGTTTGGTGTGGATGTGCCCAGTGAGGGCTCATGGAGCCAGAGCTGCGCCACCCTAAGTCTGAAGCCATAGTGCGGTGGGACCCTGGGGTGGTGTCCAGTGCTCATGACGCAGAGCTCAGGAGCAACCAGAGGCCACTTAAGCTCTTTTCTTGTTTAGGAAAGAAAACTGCAGGACCTTTTCTACTTCCTGGTGGGCAATAGTAGGCACACCCAAGGGCAAGAAATGCCAGCGCAGGGATAGAGACATACCTGTCATCATTACACACGTGCCAGGAAGTCTTTGCACACGATCGCATGCGAGTGAAGGACCGGGGTCTTTTACTGTTCTTTCCTCAATGCTTGCATTTCCTTGGTGTTTTCCACTGTATTTACCATGGCAGATGCCACCTGCCTTTCGCAGCAGCCATGAACCAGTGTCGTTTTAAAAGTGTGAGGGCTGGGGGCGGGGGGGGGGGGGGTGCCAAGCACTGAGGGGCTGAGCGACTGTGATCGGAGAAATGGAGCTGAGACTCTAGGAAGAGTCCTCAGAAGTCCCTCGGCACTTTATGCTGACGGGGGAGGGACAAGAGGGCACATTTTCTCCCCCTGCTCAATGGTCTTGATGCCTCTGTGCCTCAGAACCGCCATATTCCAAATGTGACCACCTTGTCCTAGCAACTTCACGGGAATATTGGTAAGGAGTATCTAACAACCAGTTCGTAATATCCTTCCCCTGGGTTCATTCAGTGATTTGAAACTTTTTTTTCCCCTATGGATTTTGTTAATTACGGGCATGGTTATTTAGTGGGATTGAACCTAGGGCTTATGCATGCTAGGCAAGTACCCTACCACTGAGCTACATTCCCAGCAAGTTTTGCCTGTGCTAAAATCACATCCATGGTTCTGACCACTCTGGACACTGCTGTCTGTTTTAAACAGTAGGCCATGTAGAAACAGCATGCCACAGCTAGCTCATAGAACAGACACACAAAGCAGGTCCAGCAACTGTTTCCTACGGATCCAGATCGGCATCGTTCCCCTTACATCACTTCCGGTCTTGGGGTCTGAGTTTGCACAGTGCTCTCCCAGGGGTCTTCACAGTCTACTCTGTGGCCGTGTGAAAAGCAGCTTCTAAGCGGGGTGTGGAGGACACATGTGAGCTGTGCAGACAGACCTGGCATTGAGTCCCCCTCTGCTGCCTGCCTCTGGTAACTTTGTGCAATGACTGACTTTATCCCAGCATCCTCCATTGTAAGGTGCGGACGGTTCTACCTTTCAGGGCTGAGGATCTGATATCACAAACCATCCAACAGCAGTAAAACAGTGCATAGAAGCTGCCTTTTTTTATTAACTGAAAATCATTTTCTCATTTAGAAATTAAAGTGCTACAACCAGATGAAAACCTTCTCCGGCCAGATGAAAAGCCTGGTAATTCTTCATGGGGGGAGGCGCCTGGAGTTCTAAGTTCTTTCTCATCATCATTCAGACAGCTCAGGGTCTGGGGGAAGTCACCTGGGCTGTACAGTTCTGACATACCATCCTGACGTTAGAATGGGCAAGCGCTGAGAACTCATTTCCGTGTGCACAGGTAGCTAAAGCCTAGACGAGGGTAGGTGGCCTGATTCCGGACAACGGTGTCCAGCTGCACCTGTATTCCAGAGCGAGTCAGGAACTGGGCCCAGGGTGTCTGTAGATGCAAGAATACACTGTGCGAGGTGGAAATGAGAACCCGCAGCCCTGCAGGACCCGCTTTTGTGTGTCAGCATGCCTTCTCTTTCTGCGAGAGCCAGATTTCCTGAGGAGACGATGCCTTGCGTCTCTCCTGGAAAGATGATGCGTTGTAGTGCAGGCTGTTTAAGGCTTGACTCATCGAATCCAGCAAGGTAGATGCTGTCGTTGCACAGCAAGATTAGGAATCTGGCGAGGGCAGAAAGAGACAGCCAGGCTGACACTCATCTATTCTGGACTCCTGAGACACAGCATTTAGATTTAAGATTATGAAGATGTAGCCGGGCGTTGGTGGCGCACGCCTTTAATCCCAGCACTCGGGAGGCAGAGGCAGGCGGATCTTTGTGAGTTCGAGGCCAGCCTGGGCTACCAAGTGAGTTCCAGGAAAGGCGCAAAGCTACACAGAGAAACCCTGTCTCAAAAAACCAAAAAAAAAAAAAAAAAAAAAAAAAAAAAAAAAAAAAAAAAGATTATGAAGATGTGAGTATCAGTATTCCAAGGCTAGCCACACACATGGTGGTGGCAGACCACAGCAATGGAGCAGAGGCCAGTCAGACACGGATCCCATGGATGCATGAGCTCTGATTCCATGCACACTGTGTCTCAGACAGTGCAGGTGGCTGCAGTGTTCTTGAGGTGCTAGCTGTGCCCAGTAGGATGATAAAGTGCTGATCTCATAATGCGCTGGTACTCAGTAACTGGGAGACGGGGTGGCTTGTACTTGGCAGTCAGAGTTCAATATATAGAAAAGGGTTCTTTTTGGTAAACACACTTCACATTTATTTTAACGAAAACACACATTCAGGGGGGACCTTTTCAGAGAGCAGATAGGTCAAATTAAAGCCTTCTCTAGCCTTACATATGTCCCTGGACCAGTTTACCTTGGCCCCAGGCCCAAACCCAAGGGGAGAAGAAGCTTGTTCCAGCTTTATGAGATCTTTCTGGAGAATATATAACGCAGTAACCCAGAATCTCTTTATGTTCTAGAAGGCAAAAGTCAAAGAAATGCGGACAACCCCAGTAAGAAATAGAAAACCTTCTTTTCTTCAGATGATAAATGCTGTGAAATATAAAAATGTGAAGTTAATTTTTTTCTTATTAAAAGTTGCATGTGCTTATGTGCATGCAGAAGAGGCCCCCCCACCGCCCCTGTTTACTTTAAATGACCATTAACTGTCTAGAGACTGTACTTAGAACATTTTCAGCTCTCTTAAGCCATCCTTTTTCAAGAAAAAAATTTTCATAAAACCATCATAGCATCCTGAAATAAGATTAGTGGTACGATGTACCTTACCTGTAAAAGAATTGGCATGTTCCGACAATATTTGTAGCTATATGTCTCGATGCATAAACGCTAAATTCATAAAGTGGACATACCCTCCATGAAAATGTGGGTGAAGGGCATACTGGAAGCTATTCCTTGTACGATCAAAGTGAGATAGCAGCGGACAGTAGATAAACTGTTTAGTGATAATTAAAACAATCACAACAGCAGGTGGTGGTGGCGGCCCAAGCCTTTAATCCCAGCACTCGGGAGGCAGAGGGAGGTGGGTCTCTGTGAGTTCGAGGCCAGCCTGGTCTACAGAGTGAGTTTCAGGACAGCCAGGGCTGTTACACAGAGAAACCCTGTCTTGCAAAAACCAATCGGAAAATACTTGGTTTACTGGCATGGCAAGCTGCTCCAGGTTGTGTGAGCTCTGGGAGCAATTTTTGATTTCCATGTGTCTGGAAGCATACTTGAAAACTGCAGAGGGTAGGTCCATGCTTCACTGTGGCAGGCTATCCCGAGCATTTCAGATCTAGCTCCCAACAGTAAAAAAGTTTCCTTCAGTGGCAGAGCTGGCACCTGTAAGGCCCAAGTTCAGTCATTAGCACCCCCATCCCACCCTGGACAGCTTCTAGATTGTTCTCAGGTGCAGTACTGCCCACATGTGAACGCTGGTCTGCAGAGCATCCTGGTGCACGGGTGGCCTGCCGGTCCACCTCGAGCCACGAGACTGCCATGTCTGCAACTCCGGCAAGCAAACTGACAGGCAGCCCTAGAAAACTACGGTTTCTCTTGGCTTCCTGGATGAAAGCTGACTGGTTCATTCATAAACTCCGAGAGAGTGCTCCCTTCCCTGTGCACTCTGCTTAAACAAAAAGTGTAAGCAAGTTACCCGGGTTTAAAGCAGAGTAAAACAAGCTAGTTTTCCCCAAAGCCATGTCCGTGTGGAGGAAACTTTTTTCCCTGTTTGTAGGCTGTGCTTTAAAAACGCAGTTATATCCAGCTACACTGATATCCGTGTGAATATGCACACACACTGTCTTGTTTGAAACACGACACTTGAGGTAAACTTGACAATTCTGGTGCACTTGAACAAGAAATAACTGTCTTGGTTGCCTAGAGAGATTTAAAAGCCCTGTGAAATCTGAGAAAACAAAAACAAAACCCTCCAACAGTATGCCCTGACGACACATGTAGAAATGTAGCTTGAAGCTTTGAAGCTGCGTGCATGTGCAACGTTACCTGACTTGTTCCAGTGGGTCTCTGCCACAGCCTGCCGCAGCACAGTTGTGCTGTCTGTGGTAGGCGGCGGACACTCAAGACATACCACGAAGTGATGTGTCCATGACTGTTCTCTCCAACAGCTCCAGGTCCACGTCCAGTTCCACGTCCCAAGACCCATCCTTCTGCATCCTTCGGCAGAAGACTCCTCCCACCAGTCACAGCATCCATTGTTTTAGCGGTCGCTTCTGCTGTAAACATCCTCACTGTTCTAGAGCTTGAGACGGGATCTTAACCTTTATTGGAAAGGCGCTGAGGGGATCCCACAGAAGGTCACGAGAAGAGATGTGACAGACTCACTGCATAAAATAAGAACTGTGTATCTCTTCCCTGTTTTACAGTTTCAAAAGCTGGTCCAAATAGTGTCATAGGATTCACTTTTCATTTCTGATTAATTTTAGGATTGCAAAAATCCCAAAGCTGTATACTTTTGACTGGATTCAATAAAACTTTTAAGTTTATTAAATGTCTTCCTTTAGAATTTCCAACTATTAAATTACTCATGTGATTAACATGAATTTAATGCCAGAAACAAAATGTGAATGCTTGTTTCTTTCTGAAGAATCAAACTTCAAATAAATAGGCAGACAGGAAAGCGAGTGAGCTAAGACGGTGGGCAGCCTCTTGTTCCCAGGGACAAAGCCGTGGAGAATTGCAGGCAGGAAGCAGCCCCTTGGGGACCCTGTGCGACTTCCCACTGGGAGCTGTTACCTTCCGTCTCCCCTTCTCAGCAACACCCCCTTCTCCTGGCAGTGTGCACATGTGCTCCAGGGGAGGTGGGATGAGTGAGAGCCTCGATCAGCTACCCACCACTGAGCCTGCACTCAGCAGTCACCGTTCAGGTCTACGGAAGGGTACACAGGGCAGCAGACCCTCCTTCCTGCACTTGGCTCCAAAGACGGGAATGGTCCTAGCCTCTGAGCCAAAGTGAGAACGAGCTCATGCAGAGAAAACCCTCTCCCCAAACCACGGCCATTGCAACAAGCATGAAATTAAGATGAAAACCCCAAAGCCCCAGGGGAGAGCGGTGTTACTTAAGCATGCTGCGCTCAGCAGCAGCGACTGCTAGCAGCCAACTTGGAAAGAAGTTTTGAAGCGTCTGGTCTTTACGGTGTAACCGCCTCTGCGTCAGCAGGATTCTAGACCCAGCCCTTTCCCTACCCACCCACCACGTTGGTACAACGGCAAGTGTTCTCTCGTATAAGCCAAAGTATAAGCCAAAGCACCACACAGAAGCGTAACGTAGTTGCAGCATTTGGGAAGGTGTCAACAGCTGCATCCCAGGTGAGTCCTGCAGTCAGAAGTCGTATTTAAAAGCGGTGCGCTGTGCAAGAGTTACATTGTCTACTCAGCCACTGTTTCAGATGCTGATGTACAAGGGAACTCTTCATCCTAGATGATTTCATTTATTATATTCTAGCCAAAATGTCAGCACTGACAAGTCCTTAAACAAAACACCACAGGACAGAACTACATGAAATTGCAAATTAATAATTTATTTTAAAGATTTCATTTTTAGAAATAAAAAGTTAAAAAAAAGTTTGCAAAAACGGTGATTTTTGTTAAATCCTAATTGGTTAGGTATGTTCTGTAAGTTCCAAATAAGTAAAATAATATAAAAATATATCTTCAAGTCTTCATAGAACCGAAGGAAAACCACACAAATCAAATGAAATACTTGGGATTCTCTTTACTCTCCACCGATGATTTCCCAGCTCTAGAAGCTGAAATGCAGTTACACTCCGGAGCAGTCTCCAACAGCCACGTAATTACAGCTTCCTTTGTTAGGTAGGAAGTAGCCATGTTTCATTCTGTGCTATGGAAAAGGAGAATGGAGACTAACCAGGAACCACTGTGACTATGCCTAGTGCTGTTGTAAAATGTACAACAGGGCATACACTTTGGGTAACTGTGTACTGTTTTTTTAAGTAAATATAGATTTTAGATATAAATTTTTCAAAGATTCCCTTTGAAGAGCTTTGTGGTGTCCATTTCCGATTTAATGTACAGTAATTTCTCAAGAACCTCAAACATCCCAGTGAGGAAAAGGATTCTTTTTCCTGTCCATGTGGTCATTGTAAGGAAGGGCTGATGGACAAGATGCACTTTCTGAACCTCTGAACAAGTCTGTCAATGGTCAGCTAAAGACAGCACCTCTGCTGTGGATGGTTTCACTCAATCCATGTTCTACCAGTTTTATGTCTTCTAGGTCATCTTTTATGATGCTGATCAAGTGGCTGAGGCCTTCCTGTTGTTGTTTCAAATGCTAGAATGAATTAAAGAAAATAAAAGATGAGTGTACTGTCCTGTTAAACTGAAGGCTACTCACAAAGTACTCACAATACAGCACTTAGTGACTAAATACAAGCAGCATGCACAGTGGGACAGTGATCATCAGCACAAGACCACTCTAAAACCAGGTAGAGCAGACAAGTATGCATCAACAGTATCTTTAAAACGTGTTTTCTGTATTTTCACAGACAGGGCCTCCTGAATGCTGGGACTGTGGGTGTGCACTACCACAGTGTCCGTCTGTGGTGCTGGGGACTGAACCCATAGTTCCATGCACAGTAGGCAAGCACTCTCTACCAGCTGAGCCGAATCCCCAGTCCCAGCTTCTCAATTTCACATACATACAGACCATCTAGACTGTGATAAAATGCAGCCGAGAGGATATGGAGGAAGCCTGAGATTTACCTTCCCAGTGACCTGAGTTCTGCCGCTGTCTGCCCGTTGGCACTTCTATTCTATAGATATCTGGCACTTTCCTGTGGCGTAACAATACGTGGACCATGTTCAGTGTGCAGGGATGTTGTGTACATTCACATCATTGGTTACTGCTCCACAGAAGGGCAATCATACAATACTTTTCCTTGTATGGCCACATATTTCAAGATCTATCCATGTTGTTGCATGTGTCAGAATTTCCTCCTCTTTAGGAGGGAGTAACACTCTACTACATGTGTAAGTACACAGGTGTGTAAGTGTCTGTGCAGATTGCTGCCTTCAACTTCCTGGGGTGTATATACCCAGAAATAGAGCTGGCTGGGCATGGTGGCACACACCTTGAATCTCAGCACTCAAGTGGCAGGGCAGTCAGATCTCTGAGTTCAAGACCAACCAGGGTTACATAGTGAGACCTTGTCTTTCAAAAATAAACAGAACTGCCATATGATATGGTAATTCTACTTTTAATTTTGTTTTTTGTTTTTCGAGACAGGGTTTCTTTGTGTATCTGTGGCTGTCCTGAACTTGCTCTGTAGACCAGGCTGTTCTCAAACTCACAGAGATCCGCCTGCCACTGCCTCCCAAGTGCTGGGATTAAAGGTGTGCACCACCACTGCCTACTTTTAATTTTTTGAGGAAGCATGTTTTTTTTGTTTGTTTGTTTTGTTTTTTGGTGTTTTTTTTTATTTATTTTACATTACTTAAAGGTGCCTGAAGGTTACAATTTCTCCACATTCTAATTGGTGAGTATTTCTGCTGTTGACCAGCACCCACCCTGATGGCTACGAAGCTGTGAGCTGACACTTACCTGCTTGATTTCTCGTAAGAGGTCTGCATCTATGTAATACCTTTCTTCAGATTTCACAGCTCCAAAATGATTCTGCATCCTGATCTGGGACATCAGTTCATTTAGGCGACCCTAAAAATGAGTCAGAAACAAGCGCTAACAATCACAGCTACTCCTAAAGATGATGGCTTCAAAACCATTAGTTACAACTCCCAGGTCTTTGATTGGAAGCACTAATGCAAGCCAAAAGTACCATGACTGAGAATTTATTTTAGGAAGTTTTAACTAGTGCGAACAAATGCTTAAGACACACAATGCTCCACGTTCCTGTGTGATGGCTCAACTCTGTTTAGATCACCTCAGACAACCTCTAGGGGGATCGACTTCCAAGTGCTTACTTTGAACTGAGTAGGTGCATTGAGTTCACCCTGGATAGTATCTAGCTGGACCCGCAACTGCTCTTCATCAGCCTGGATGGCGTAGCCACTCTTCCTTTGGATTTCCTGTCTGATTAGAACCTATAAAAGACAAGACATCACACCATCACACGAGCGAGCAGAATGCTCTTTAAAATCCATTACGGACTTGCTGATAAAAACTGGCTGAGAACTGATATAAGGGCGCTTGGAAATGCTAGCACTTGGGAGGCTAAGGAAGGCATGAGGACAAGTCTGAGGCTGGCCTGAGGAACCAGGAGAGTTCCAGGCCAGCCTAGGCTGCAGAGCTGAAGCCCTGCCTCAGACAGTAAAAACCCAAACATTAAAAAAAATCCAAGTGCTTCACGCTTACTCTGAAGTGCTTTTAGACATCTGCTACATTCCAAAGAAAATATCTTTGTATAAAATGTAACACAGCTAAAATCAATGCTGTTTGTAAATTTACCGTTTTTTAACTCAAAGACTATTGAAAAAAATAAAAATCATTTCTGTGTTTTTAGACAGGACTCACGTAGCCCAAAGTGGCCTTAAACTTGTCTTGTGGATAACCTTAACTACACATCCTCTGCCCTATCCAAAGTGCTAGAATTACAGGCATGTACCACAGCATCCAGATTTGGTCAGTCCACTGTAGCCTCTAGCCTCCTGGTCAGGTGAGCATCTCACCACTCTCCGAGTTATACAGGCAGCCAAGCACTGGCAAAAGGCTGCCCAGCAGGAGTAGCTGTGGGCTGAATGGGTGAGTGACTCCCACTGACTGAGAGGCATGGACATTCTCTGTAGCATGATAAAAATATCCTAAAACTCCTCACCGGAATGGCTGCATGGGACTGTAAACACTGAAAACAGACTACTCACTCACAAATGGTATACCCTATCCTTTAAGTGAGGTAAGTGTATGGTATATGAATTATATCCCAATGAAATTGTTCAAAAAGGAAAAAAGGAAGCCATCAATGTAAAATAACACAAAAATTAGCTTTTTATTAGCTCGACAAAATTCAACAATGAAATCAGCTACACTGGGGGTTTTCCACGTGGACTTGAGTGATTCTCCCCCTGCTTTCTGGGCAGGTACCAGCTTCCTCACTTTGCTGCCCATTACTTTCAGTCATTTTTATTTGTTAGAAAATCATCTTTTATTATTTAGGTCTATGTGTGTGGCACTGTTCCTGATTCTGGATGTTTCTCTCCCTCTGAGATGGTTCTGTTCTGATGGTCTTCCACAGGACAGCTTTTCAGGTCTGTCTACTGTTATTCTGATGTATCGCTGGTTCCTCACCTCTCTCTCTTAGAGGTTTTAAGCTTACTTCAATATTTCTAAAATCTCTTAACAGTGAGCTCATATTTTTATCAGGTGTTTTTGATGCAGGCTTTTGCTCGTGTCCCATCGAATCTGGTACGTAGCACTTGTTTTCATCGTTTTGAAACTACGGTTTCACCTTTTGTTGCTGTTCCATTCTGTCTGTTAAACTGGGTTTTAATCATTACTACCCAGCCACATTCCTTTTCCTGCACTCAAAAATGCTTTCCACTTTATGGAACCAGGAATCATCGATTTCATACCTTCCCTTGTACCCAAATTGTTTCTGTCACCTGTCACTGAGATGAACTTTATACTATTTTCACTCTTATCTCCCACCCAGAGGATCCTCCAGCTTTTGGGTCTTCTTCCTATTTAAAAAACATTTCCTTATTTGGTATATATTTCACAAATAACCCCTCTAAACACTGAGGGAATTCCAAATTACTACCTGTAAGGTCCTGTGGGAGAGATCCATGAGTTTTCGCTTGTATTGTGCTATTTTGGCCATAGTTGTAGTTTGATTCTTTTGTAGTTCACTAATATCTTCAGATATGATCTGTTGAAAGAAATGTTTCTGAGGATAAATCCAGTAGGACACAGCAGCTGTTTACCAGGCCCACCTACATGGACAACCTGATTCTCGGATAACCTCGAGCGCCATCTCTCAAAACACTATCTTTAATTTTATTATTTCTACATTTCCTTTTCTTTGTATATGTGTGTATGTCATGTCTGTGTAGATGCACTAGAGTCCAGAGAGGGCACTGGATCCCCTAGAGGTGGAGTTAGTTACAGGTGGCTCTGAGCTGCTTGATATGGGTATCTGGAACCCAACCTAGGCCCTCTGAGGCAGTACAAGCTTTTAACTGCTGAGCCATTATCCAGCCTCATAATTCTGTATTTTGTTTCCTTCTTTACAAATCTATTCCAAGATTTATTTACAGCTTTAAGATATTTAGTGAGGAGGCAACACACAGAAAAAACAGTAACTTTTCAGAAATAAGGAATTTTAAATAGTACATCAGAATAGATCCAATAACCAGGCCTGAATGGAAAAAGTTAAGATCTATGAACACTGTTGGGCTTAGGGTTCACAGATGACCAGTCTGAGTTGGTAGAGCTGGGAAGACCAGTAGACTCCATATCCTGGTACAGAATACCTGGCTAGGGTAATCAGAGCAGAGAGAAAAAGGAATGATATAAGTCCTAAAAGTGAATACATTTCCTTGTATCCTCTGGCTAGTGATGTTTTCTGTCTGCCCTAGGCTATCTTAATCTTGACAGGGTGGGCTTCATATGTGTGCACACGGTTGTGTTCTGAGAGTACAATGCATATGCTTGTATGGAAGCCAGAGGACAACCTCAGGTGTCATCAGAGATGAAGGGTCACCCAGTGACCTGGAATTTGTCCAGGAAGCTGAGCTGGCTGGGCAGTCCCTGCCTCCCTAGCAGCACTATCATGCCCGGTTTTTTCCTATGGGTTCTGAGGACTGAAATCAGCTCATAATGCTCAGCACTTTAACAATGGCACTACCCCCTAGCCAAAGACATTCTATTCTCTCCATTACATTAAAGCATTCCAATCCATTCCATTCTAGAGCTGTCCCTATCATAATTCATTTCTATGCCACTGAGTGTTAAAGAGGACAAAAAGGTTGTATAGGCTATTTTACTGCGCCCACCTATGTAGACCACCTTCGTTTGGGGTGAAATGAACTGAAGGCCTAGCATATAGCACACAAGCACTCTACCACTAAGTACAGCCCTTTCCACATTTTATTTTGAGACAAGATCTCACTACACTGCCCAGGTAGGTGGGCCTTGAATTAACTCTGCAGCCCAATGTGGCCTTGAACCTGAATCTTCCTGCCTAAGCCTCCCAAGTAGCTCCAATTACAGGCCTGTACCACCAGGTGTGGCCTCCATTACTTTTAGTGAAACACCAGGACATTATGAAGGGTCAAAGGACAAAATTAGGTGTTTGTGTTCATCATACAAATTTATTAAAAATTTGGGAATCAGCCAAAAAAGGATGTCTAAGATTTTTGAAGAGGATATCTAGTTTAAAGGACAGAGACAGGCCTCACTGTTAAAGGCTGTACCATATTCAAGGATAAAATGATTTAATATTAGGAGTCAATTCTCACCAGGTGTAGTGATGTGCACACACCTGTAATCTCACTACTTGGGAGGCAGAGGCAGGGGAAGTTCAAGGTTATCCTTGGCTACATAATGAGTTTGAAGCTAACAATTCATTTTTTTAAATTATTTTTATTTTATGTACATTGGTGTTTGGCCTGCATGTATGTCTGTGTGAGGGTGTGGGATTCCCTGGAGCTGGAGTTACAGACAGTTGTAAGCTGCCATGTGTACTAGGAATTGAACCCAGGTCCTCTCGAAGAGCAGCCAGTGCTCTTAACCAGTGAGCTGTCTCTCCAGACCCCACTCATGAATTCAGTGTGTCCAGCCTAACATAATAAAGTGTCTGGAATTTAGGCCCAAGAGTAATCACGCTGGAATTTCTGGACAAAGAAACACTGAAAAGGAAAAATAATTACGTGTAAATATTTGTAGGGCTTTTCCGGGACACAGTGGCTACACACACAGAAATGCTGGATCAGTGTAAGAGAACTTCAGAGAACTGGCCAACAATTAAAGGGACCACGCTATAAACGGTGAGCTTGCTCCTCTGTCTAATGAAATTGGAATTGCATATAAGAGAACCTGGAGGTAAATCCATAGTCAGAACACCCAGATCTTGTTTGATTTTAGAAGTTAATCAGGATTGGGCTTGCTAAATCCTTGAATTAAAAAAGATGACTTTAGATAAATCTAAACTCATAAAATATGTCAAATCAAATTTATGGGGCTAGAGAGTTGGTTCAGATGTTCAGAGCACTGGCTGCTCTTCCAGAGGACCCAGGTTCAATTCCAAGTTCACACCAGTCTGTAATTCCAGTTCCAGGGGATCTTATGTCCTCTTCCGGTTTCCAAGCGTACTGCACAAATTTGTGGTGTATAGACCATGTATACACAGTCATACACACAAAATTGAAGAAAAAAAAGTGTATGTGCAGGGGCTACTACCATAAAGACGGCAGGTGCATGAAGCTGTCACTGTTGATCTCCAGCGTACCAGCTCCCCATCAGAAAAGCTAGCAGAGAAGATGCTAAAGACATCTCTGACTCCCCACTGTCAGGACAGAGAACGCAAACGGAATGCTTACATCTAATCTGGTCTGATGCTGCTTAGTCATCTGGTCTTGAACCTTCAGTCTTCGAAGCAGCTCTTTGAAACCCACCATCGGCACAGGGATTAATCTAAAATGCAAGGTCACTTTTCAGAACCTATTACTAAAGCCAACAAGACACATCTCATTATAGACCTCATGCAATTTTACAATGAATTTCTAAATCCACAGCATTGAGATCAAGAGTTACCACGCTATTTACAACCTCCCTATTTTACCAATGAAGAAATATAGTTCCGTTAAAAACTTTCATTATAAATGAAAGTGTAATAGCTGACTAGGAATCCTACCGAGTTTCACCTCATCCTGCTGCTTTATCATGGCAGAACTGTTTTAAAAAGCAATGAAACTAACTCTTCAAATGTGAGAATACAACTGAGAGCCCACATCTGTCTGCCTCCTTTCTGCTAAGTGTCAGTTTGTGTATAAAGTAAGACGGCGAAACACTTACTTTTCTGAATCGGGGTTATCCACCTTGGCTTGTTCCCAAATTATAGGATCAACACCTACCACAAACAAAAATATTCTTTTAAAAAATGATTTTCTGTGTATGGGAAACACTTTCTTAAAATCAGACACTGAGTTCAGAAGCCATATTGAGGAATTACTTTTAAAAAATGATCATTGCAAAACTGATTTTATAAATATGGATTGAAAGGAAGTATCTGCAACAGACAGTGTAACACATCTACCTCTAGAACACAGAAGAGCCCACATAACGAAGAGCGCAATGAACTGAACAGGAAACAAAGGACATAACAAGGCGATTCTGGAGTATGAAAAGATATTCAGCCTGCTCATCAGGAAAACACAGACTAAATAGCAATTCTTTAATTTCCTGCTACAGCAGGTGGGGGAGACAATACTTTACAATTTACAACTGTAAATACAATTGGTAGAAAGTCCCTTGAAGGGCATTTTGCCAGTACACCTAACAAGCATAACCCAGTGACTCAAGCCTCCTTGTCAGAACTGTAGTCTAGTGGACTTCCTGGTGTGGAGGAGAGCATGGGTGCCACTGTGTCGCCTTGGCCGCCTTCTAATTCACTATGCAGTCCAGGTTATGGCCTCAAACTCATGATCTTCTGCACTCCATCTCCCAACGGCTCAGAGTCCAGGTACCAGAGAGCTTATTCTAAAAAACTATATACACGTGTGTTCTACGATACATCTCTACAGATATTAGCTGCTGCTTAGTTTGGAATGGTGAATGCACAGAAACAATATTGAATTAGGTAAAGTAAGGTATACCTATAGAATACTATAGAATGTCTAAATAGAATAAAATTCATCTTCAAGAATGAACATGAGAGATACTAAGAAATGCTGTAAGTGAAAGGCAGGCTGCAGCAATGTACAATGCAGAACCCTTTTGTATTACATGCACATATGCCTACATTTCAAACCACAGACACAGATCAGTGGAGTCCAGTGCTACTAACAGTTACCTCTAGGGAAGGGAGACAAGCTAGAATTATCAGGCTACTTCATTAGGGTATCTAGACTTTTTCCCCCAAGACAGGGTTTCTTTGTGTAGTTTTGGTGCCTGTCCTGATCTCACTTTGTAGACCAGGCTGGACTTGAACTCACAGAGATCCGCCTGGCTCTGCCTCCTGAGTGCTGGGATTAAAGGCATGCGCCACCGCCGCCTGGCTTAGACTTTTTTTAAAAAATGCAATCACATTTAAGTCTTACTTAAATAGTTAAAACAAACCCCAAACATTTCAAGTGAATTATCTACAAGCAGATGCATTATGAATTATTTTTATTACCTCCCCAAATTTCTAATAACTGTATTAGCTATAGAATTTAAACTTACAACTGACTAAAAGACAATATTCAAGAATACATTCCAAATAAGCAGACATGTGACAAACTCCAGCACATACCAGCAGGAGGGTTCTGCAAGAGCTGTTTGATCTGCGCAGGAGACAGTTCCGTTCTGGTCATAGAAAGTGTCACCCCGAGCTGCTGCAGCTGTGTTTTGATGTTGGCTTGCTCGAAGTGGGCATACAGTGTGGTCGCTGGGACCCTTCTCGAGGTGCCATTGGGAGACCGTTCAACGACATAAATGACAACTTCTGTCCTAGAGGAAAACAACCGGATTATCACACACCGACTTCGTGACCCACAGCCACAAATACAAACACAGCACAATGATGTTTTAAAAGAATGCTGTCAGAAACAGGTTTTTAACAAGAAGTCTTTTTTTTTTTTTTTTTAATCTTGAAAGTAAACCTCTACGTTAGGCTAATTTGTAAATCAACTTTAATGACAAAAAACAAAACGAGGTGGCTAAATAAGATAGAACTTATCTTTTGAGAAGATCTGCTCAGCAGTATAATCTTTATCAAATGTCTCTTACTGTTCCCCGCCCCTATTTACTCTGATGGTTCTGCCAAAATTTTTGGGCTGCTCGCTGCAGACAAGACCCCAGAAGTACAACCTGAGTCAGTCACCGGATATTGCTAGAATAGCAATGACATAATCCATCCAACCTTACATATCCAAAGTAGAGTACCCACCACGAGAAGAAAAGAGAAAGGACAGGACGAGAGCCGTCACATGTCCATGAGTGAGCAGGGACCGGGCTGGACACGGCACTGCCCTTTTCAACTCTAGCCTGGACTACAGAATGCATTTCTGGATAACTAGCACTACACAGCAAGACCATCTCAAACCCACCAAAAACAACAGCAACAAAATCCAACACAAGCAAAAGGAGTCAGTTATTAAAATGCTCCGTTCAATCTGTGTACAGCCACAATGCATCCTGCTGCTCCTGAATGGAAATCTACATGCTAAGTTATCTACAAGCTACAAGCTAGCATCGGATAGGAAATCCAAACTAAAGGAAAAAACTTTTCAACATTTCTGTAATAATCACCAACTAGAGAAAACAGTCCACTGAGATTTATGTTTCAGCAGCAACAAAAGCCACAAGGGAACAAGCCATACGCTTGTATACTTACTGATCATCTGGCAGTGTCTTAATGCCCTCCACATTGACAGTAAGAGTCTGGTTTCCACCCAAAACCTTATGCAAGGATTCTACCAGCTGCTGTTGCTGGCTTCTAATATCGGCTTCTTTTTTGTTGAAAACTAAAACCACTAGTCCGTCTTCATCTTTATTATTGGGCATACAACTATAACCTACAGCCTGTGAAATAAACCAAAGGATCAAAAATCAATGCAGATTTTTAACAATACCAAATATTTGATAGCTAGTATCTGCTAAAATGATGGAAATGGTAACCCATCTGTGAGACATCACATATTATAAATAAACTTCATTTCCCCAAACATAAGCAGTGAAATTTCAATTTCTTCCCCAACATAGTAACTAAAGAATTTCCTCTTAAAGACTTTGATAGTTCTTCATTTTTGGAGGTTTCTGATACACTGGAGCAACTCCTATATCATAAACATAACTGCAGAAGTAATGGACTGCATGTCCTTACTTCAGTATAGAGTGGACTCATGAATCTTGAACTAAATTTTAAAGAAACAATTTACAAATAAATTATGTTTAAAGTACAATCACACTGTCAAGATACTAATGATATAAAGAATGTCTATTGTTTTATGATTACAGATAATAAAACTTGATAAAACAAGTTATTAGTGTAATATTAAATGAGTAAGAGTTAGACTACATAATATTAAATACAAGGAGTTACACATTGCTAAAAACAGCTTACATCTAGGAATGTTTTGTCCTTTGTTACCACTTACATGCAACTTTAATAAAAGTTAGTTCACGTGTATGTTTATACATTTTACTATGTACATTATATAGCAACTTTTTAAAGAAAAGTTAAAACACTTAAACCGATACTTCTACCTATGTTTACTACTGCATATCTTTTTTTTTTTTTTTTTGGTTTTTCGAGACAGGGTTTCTCTGTGTAGCTTTGCGCTTTTCCTGGAACTCACTTGGTAGCCCAGGCTGGCCTCGAACTCACAGAGATCCTCCTGGCTCTGCCTCCTGAGTGCTGGGATTAAAGGCATGCGCCACCACCGCCTGGCCACTATTGCATATCTTATTGCTAAACAATATTAAAAATTTCAACTAATGCACTCAGATTTTAAATAACCCTCGTGTGCAAAACTAAACTACAAAGCGCTCCATATTCTGTAACTTTCTGGTGCCAATATGATGTCCCAAGTCAAAAAATTCTACAGCTGACCTTGTATGATGGGTCGCAGCACACAAACATACTAAAAATATTGTATAAAATTACCTTTACGCTATATGTACAAGCTAAAGCTACATAAATGAATTTCCTAGTTCCCCAAAGTATGTCATTATGTATATAAATACTCCAAAAATCTGAAAAGTCTAACATCTGCACTACTTCTCTGGTCCTGAGGTGCTGGAGTGAGGTTCAGCATACATGTGACTTGCATACACGAGGTTCTGGGTTTGGTTCCCAAGCGTCACCCCCCCCGCCCCCCCCAAAAAAGGCAGGATGAAGTATAAACTTGATTGTAATATATTGATTTGTTATGTGGAAAATACACTGCCAGCTGGGTGTGGTGTAGCCCTACCATCCCAATACTCAAGAGGCTGAGGCAGGAGGATCATTATGGAGGTCCACAAAGGTTCCTAGACTTGCTTTATCCAGCAGAGCTGTATTAGAGGATTGCTTGACCATGTGCATGGTTTCTAGGTGATTGGGCTGAGCTAGGTGGAGGTCTTTTGCTCCACCCCTTGGCATTCCTCTAAAAAAGAGACAGAAGGGGCTGGTGGATCAGGATCCAGGTCCTCCGGAGGCTATCCTGTGTTTCCATCTGTTTCTCTCCCCTCTATCCTTCTATCTAAATTTCTTACCCCTTTCTCAAAAGTATCCTGGGGTAAAATGTGGGAGCCACAGATCATGAGTTTGAGGCCAACCGTGGTTACATAATGAGTTCAAGGTCAGCCTGGACTATTACAGCAAGAGCCTCTCTTCTGTGAGTTTTTCTTTGAAGGAAAAAGGGGGGGGGTAGAGACCACATATATACAAAAAGCAAAAACAAAGAAGGAAAAAATAAGCAGTCAAGGAGACACTCCACTGTCTAAAGCACAGACTACCTGGAGTCAAATTTCAATGAGAGTTGTTTACAGACAATGAGGCGGAACACAGCAGACGGCCATCATTCTTCGCTTGCCTTTGGCATCCAAATCTAACAGTAACAGGGTTCTACATGTAGCCTAGGAGAATCCCGTGCACTGGCTGGGAGGCACTTCCCTGACCATTAAGGAACACAACCTAAGTCTAGTACCTTTAAAGTGACAGGCAGACCATGCCTTCTTTTGTTTTTTGTTTGTTTTCATTTATTGAAGGGGGCATGCCTTGCACACACAGGGAGGTCAGTCTCCTGCCATGTGCTTTGGGGAGAGGGTCAAACTCAGGTCATCAGCTCGGGGGGCAAGCACCTTCCTCCACTGAGTCAGCTGCCGGCCCTGGGTTGTTTGTTTGTATTGAGACAGGGTCTACTGTAGGTGGGGCTGGTTCCACCTTGCCCGGCAGCTGAGGAGGCCCGACTTCCGGTCCCTCTCTGTCCACCCGAGCTGAGGAAGGATCAGGTGTGCATCACCACAGGCAGCCTGCCACTGCTCCTCTTCTGCCGACACCTTCCTCGGTCCCGTCACACTCCGAACCACACAAAACACTTTTTCAAACATCACTTTAATTTTATAATTTTTGTTTAAAATAAAAAGTGTAAACACACCTTTCTCAAGAAATACTAAGGAACCATGAAAACACTTTTAAATGTCATTTTCATCTGAAAGTTACTGTCTCTCTTATAGTCACTCTTTAAATGAAGACCAAAGACACAACTGGTACCTTAAATCGGCAGAAGGGGTTTTCCTGTGTAAACTCCACGGGAGGAATATTGTTGTTGAAATACCCTTTTCCTGTTCCCCAGAAGGCCTGGAGCTGGTTCCACTTGGCCAAGATGGCATCTCTCTCATCTCCCAGTAACGTCGGGGCGGAAAGAGCACTGGCAGTGTTGATGAGCTGGTTGGACTGGGCGGGGGCTTGTGCAGGCTGACTGAAGAGGCCGCCCAGAGCTGAACAGGGACAACAAAACACCACACAACCAAGCCAGAACGCTTAGATTCAGGGATGGGGGGCAAATCCCTCCCAGCTGTCCACACTCTACCTCAGGAACCGATTTCTGTATTTTCTTACAAAGGGAGGGGTGTGCAGCCAAGACAGGACAGAACCCAGAGGAAAAGCAAGCGAGCGTCAGCTGTCCAAAGCCTGAGACGTCAAAGAGGACCACGGTGGAAACAGCCGAAAGGCACACTCAATGAGCCACAGCTTGTGGGAAGCTCGCCTGAGCCACTGTCAGGGTCTCAGGTGTAACGGACCCTCTGGAGTGCAGGGCAGAGGGCACGGCTGTCTGAGAAACAGCTCTGCAGATGCCACAGAGAACTCAAACGGATGGCAGAGTTAGGAGAAAGGCCAGACTGCTGACCCGCGCTTCAGGAAGCGCCGCAGCAGAGAGCACCTCAGGCCAGCAGAGCTGTGAAAGGAAAGCAGCCAGCAGGGGGGCCCCGCCCTTAATCCCAGCCCTCGGGAGGCAGAGCCAGGCGGATCCCTGTGAGTTCGAGGCCAGCCTGGGCTACAGAGCGAGAGCCGGGACAGCCAGAGCTGCACAGAGAAACCCTGCCTGGGAAGGAGGGAGACAAAACAAACAAAATAAATAAATAAAAATAAAACAATAGTGCCACAATCCACAAATGAAATTCAAACCCTTTAAAATAGCAATTAAGACCCCTAATAATCTGGAAATTTCTCTTCACATTTTATATCTGAGAGGGTTAAACAGAACACAGTATGCTCAATCATGTGTGGGTAGCTCACAGCTATAATACCAGCACTTGAAAAACAGGCCAGCAGTTTGTGGCCAGCCTGGGCTACAGAGTGAGACCCTGTCTTTCGAAAAGGAAAAAGAAAAGAAAAACAAGCAAACACACACTATGCTCAGGGACAACCAGATTTCACTTAAGGCAAGTGTCAAGAATGCTCGGTGGCCAGCAAAGACCCAGGGGCACTCGACAGACCTTGTTAGAACCGATGAATGAGACTCAGGAGCAACTGAACAGACAGTGCTCAGCCAGCCTGCATGTAACTGTCAGTAAGGACACAAATGTAAACAGTCGTCTCTCTCTCCTCAAGGCAGATGCAGACAAGGCGAGGGGCTGCTGTGGAGAAAGTGCTGCCGCACCAGCACAGAGACCTGAGGGGGCAAAAGCGGGAAGAGCACACACCGGTGGTCACGGTGCTGGGGAAGAGGGGCGTGGGGGGGGGGGACGGACACGGATCCCAGGAACTAGCTGACCAGTTGGTCTAACCAAACCAGCACATTCCAGCTCCAGTCAGAGACTTGATCTCAAAAAATAAGACAGAGAATGACAGAGGAAGACATCCAGTGTTGACCTCTGACCTCCACATATATGTACACAAATACACATAAACACTGACAAGTGAGATTATGTGACATTAAGAAGCTTCTGTATAGCAAAAATAATTACAAGAGGGAAGATAACCAACAAAATAGTAGAAAATCTTTGACAATTGATCCAATAAAGGAGTCACATCCAAAAATATATAACAAAACCTCATAACATTAAATAAAAATCAAACAAATAATCCAATCAATAAATGAGTGAATGAACTAAAACAGACAGTTCTCAGCAGTTACCAAGAGTGCTTGTTGCTCTTCCAGAGGGCCCATTTTTACTCACAGCAGACCAAAGTAAATAAAGTTTAAATGCTTGGCAGCCTAATTTTTAAAAAACAGAGGACCAAGAAGGCTGAGCCTGATGAAGCAAGACTTTGCTGACCCACTCCTAGGAAAAAAGGGTTGGAGAGACAAGCCCTATTGGGGGTCGGGGAGAGAGGAGAAATCACAGGGCTGACTGTATCACCCAACATTTAAAAAAGATCAGAACCACGTAAGTGAGGTGAAGTTCTTTTCAGATGAATTGCGATCAACATTACTTCTTAACCCCTAAAAAATGAACTGATCTAAGGAACGGTTACCAAAAAAAATTAGACATTACACCTCTTGACAAAGGCTATCCTGTGACAGTGTGACAAATAAAAAAAAAACAAATCTATCTATATACACAAGCCCCTAGATCCCATTCAACAAGTGAGATACAGACGACAAGCACTACGTTAAACTAGGGAAGAATGACCGGTAAAGAACTGACTGAACTCCTCGGAAGGATAGAAGACTGGATTTCTTCCGGAATCGATAACAGGAAAGAAAGCCTGCAGAGATCTAAGAACGGCAAAGCTGAGGAGTTATGATCACACACAGGAGCGACAGAACTACAGGGGATGAGGCAGGTTGTAAAGGATGGGACAAGAGTTCTTCCAATGGAGCAGTGCCCAGGAGTCCGCTCAGGGTCTGTCCTGACATGCCAAGGGTGTGCCTGCCCCATATGTATAATATAATAAATTATACCTTACACAGATTCCTCCATTTGTATTACTTTTAGAAACAACAAAACTTTTAATGGAATGACCTCAAACACAGGGCCCTTACAGTTCTAATCATGCCATCAGGCTTTTCTCTAATTCCTATCAAGCGTAAGCATGAAAAGCAGCTTTTGCAATTCTTTGGAACCTATTTATAGTCCTTAAAACAGACAATCTGCATTTGAAGCAATGGTGCTGACTGTTACTGCTACAGTTTTACCTCTCAAGATAAAAACCCCACTTACTAGTTTGCTGCTGCTGCTGCGGCTGCGTATTAAATCCTCCAAATCCCAGGCCGGTTCCCAAACCAGTACCTAAACCAGTACCAGTTCCCGTCGCTGTGCCAAAACCAGTCCCGAAGCCAAAACCTTTGTTCTGGGTGCCACCGAGAAGGCCTTTCAATGAGAAAGCAGAGTTGCGTAAGCTACTTTTACCGGCGCTTTCACCGGCTCCCGATGACTTCAGACAGCCTCTTACCTGTACTGCCTGTGTTTGTTGGGGCAGAGAAGCTGAACGCAGAGCCTGTACTTGTAGTGGTTGTTCCAAAGCCTCCAAACCCACCTAATTAAGAAAAGGATAAAACATAAAGGTTCTTCTTTTGTGTATGCACAGAGGGAGTTTCATCTTCAAATGCTTTTGTAAGTAGTTGCTAAATACAAAGAACATACTGATCTCAATTTTCCCTTTTTCCAACATCATTAAAAAAAAAATCTACACTATTACTAATACACTGCAAGAAACAAATGAAGTATTTTAAATAGAAATAACACAATACAATACATAGTCCTTTAACTAAATGGGAAACATGATTGAACAAAAATACATTAAGACTTTGGTCCTCCTCTAAAATGATATGTATGTGCCTTTAGACTAGCTATTACAAATTCAAGTGTCTCTATGCTTTAGACTAATCAAGTTAATGAGACTAGGTGTTTACTGACAGGGGAGCTGTTTAAAGTGAATTCTGTTTAAAAAGTAGCTCTGAGTCAGGTGGTGGCGGCGCACGCCTTTAGTCCCAGCACTCAGAGGCAGAGGCAGGCGGATGTCTGGGAGTTTGAGACTCTGGAAAAACAAACAAAAAGAAAAAAACAAAAAAGGTAGCACCAGGCATGTTATGGCAGAGGATGGCTTTGCCAGCTTGCAACCTTAGTTTTCATGAATCAATTGCATCTACATTAGCTTACATGTCTCCTTAGTCTGTGTGAAGCAATTTTCCAAAGGAAACATACCGACAGGCTCACCTCTGTAAAGAATGTCTTTCTAGAAGGAGGTTAAGAGGAAAAAAGTGGAGTGGCAGGAAAGGTAGCCGAGGCTACCATGGGCCTCGGAGCACACTGTGGCAACTCTGACAGATTTTATTTTTAAGTAAGTCTAGAAACAAAGTTAATCTTAACATATCTAACACTGTATGAATGGAATGAAATGCTAACCCAATTTTTAAAGAGTATTGATAGTAGTTACCTAATTATAAATATGCTGTCAAAGACGTTCAAAACATTTGAGCCATGAATGCTGAGTTATACTCCAGGTTGTCTGAGATTCTAACTCAAACCTGTATATTCCTTGTAATCAGAGAGCCTCATCAAGACTGTAACATAGGATGGGCGTGGTGGTGCATGTTTGCAATCCCAGAAGCTGATACAGGATTACAACTTCTAAATGAGCATGAGCTACACAGTGAAAAGCCATCTCAAAAAAAAAAAAAAAAGTTTTAATCATTTTTGTGGTGCTGGGTATTAAATCCAGGACCTTGAACATGCTAGGTAGGAAAGTACTCTAACTTCTAGGCTATAATGCAGATTTGGAAAATTAGTGCATAGGTATTGTACACATGGAACTTATAGATTCTACTGCAATACTGCCAGCTAAACATTTTGATGAAACACCTAAAATAAGAGAAGTACTGTCTTTAGTCCCCTTTTAACTTCCTACTTTCAAAGAAAAAACTATGTTATCTAAATTGGCTACACAATAAAAACACTACACAGTATCTTATCTTGTTTCAAATTACCAAAAGTGCTTTATTAGTAATAGTAGACCTGCATGGATACAAAAAAAAAAAATGTAATTTTTAGAGCTCTTTGCTGAGGCTGTTAATTAACATATCTGAAAGCAAGCAAAACACAATCATATCTGTACAACTCCAAACTCAACAGTGACAACTTCAAATGGACATGGAATCAAGCAAATACGAACAGGTTTATTTGTTGCTGTGGAACTGTGTGGTTTGCTTTATTCTGAAACATAAATTTCAAAATAAGGTTTGTTTTGCCCAGTGCCAATTTTAAGCAAAGTAGGAAAGGCAAATACACCAAGGGCAGGGATATGTCAACACTTCTTAATGAGTCACTTTACCTTTGGGATTTTCGAGTATATTTCACATTATTTTCAACTCAGAGAATAAGGTGACTTAAGAATAAGGCTTCATAAACAATGCATAACCAAGTGAATGGACAAAAGACCTGACTTTCCAAGTAAGTCCAGGAAGTAATGTTTACCAGATGCATATAATTGGCACGAGCAGAAGTGGTAGAACACAGACTATGGACGATAAATTCATATACGAGCAGCTGAGGGTCAAGATTTCTCCAAGGGTCATTGTATGTTGAGCTCACTGAAGCCTACTTTAAATTGGGACATACACATCCATTGTATTTGTGTTCTGAAAAAATTTAATGATCTTCAAACAAACCGCAGATTAAAAAAAAAAAAAATCCTCGTAATTCTCTTCTTGAATGCAAAGACGTCTATCGTACTTTTTAGAACTCAATGTCATCTGGTAAATTAAACTGCTCATCGAGAATTTTCCAAAAATGCAGCAAAGAATTGGAGAGTCTACAATTACATCTCTTACAGAAATACATATTAACGTGTCGAGTTGATGGAAGAAAAACATTCTCATACAGACTGAAAACCAAGACAGGTCACCGCTGTTCGTATAAGACTTGTTTCTCTTGGAAACACAAGGACAATAAGATGAAATCTCGATGAAATATGTATAAAAAATGAAAAATGACTGCAGGAGTCCAAGAATCCCAGGGGAACGCTGAGCCTATACTACAGCTAGTAATTTGAAAAACGTTGTATTTAAAATAAATTCCACTCCAAATTCTTATCATTTTGAAGCAGTACTCTGTATGATTAAATGCAAACCCAACAAATGAGTATTCTAACTCTCCAGGCTTTCCAAAAAAACCCATCTTTTAAGACAGTCAAAACTTGATATACACTTAATTTGACCTCAGGAAACGAACCCCTTTCCTTATTAGACAAGTGTCACCCCCCCCCCCCAAACTCTAGGAACATCGGAACATTCTTGGACTCCAGCCCCCGACCCTCGTCACACACATGACCCGCAGTATCTACCTGCACTCGTCAGACTGTTACCAAAATTGAACGGAGTCGCCGAGGTGGTAGAAACACCGAAATTCCCAATATTAAAGTTCACTGCGGGGTTAGCAGTTAATCCGAAACCCCCAAAATTAAACCCAGTGGCGGTGGAGTTGGCAGTCTCAAGCCCACCAAATCCTGATAGACATGGAGGCAGAGAAACAAAAATTTGAAAAGGTGAGAGGAGGGGAAGAGAAAAGGCAAAGAAAGCAAGATAAGAAATTACAAGAATCAGCAAGAGGTCTCCTCACAGCGTGAATAGACCTGACGGGCGCCGGAACCGGTTAAGAAAGCGGAGGAGGTGGGGACAGGGAGAGGAGCTCAGGGCACCAGGGGCCGGGGTCGAGCACCCACCCCACCCCACCCCGGCCTGGGGAGGGGACGGAGGGAGCTGCGGGGAGCCTGGCTCCAGCCTTAGCCCTCGGGGCCGGGAGACCGAGGCGGACGAGGGGTCGCGGGGTCCCGGGAAGGGAGAGAGGGGCGTAGCCTCCGGCCTCTCCCGGGCGGAGTCCCCGGTGGCGGGAAGCGACGCGGCGGCCGGGCCACGCGGGATGCACGCGCCGTGCGAGCCCCAGGGCGAGCCTGAGCAGCCCGCGGCCCTCCCGCCCGCCCGCCGTCGCCCGCCCTTTCCAAATGCGCCCCCCTCCTCCCCGAGGGGTCCCGCGTGCCAGGGCAGCCCGGGATCCCCAGCCGGAGGGGATCTGACCGGAGGAGGGGGGACGGGCCCAAGGCTTCCGATCCTCGGAGGAAGAAGGTCCAGGGGCTGACTCACCCGCGGGTGCCGCGGTAGCTGCAGAGGTGCCGGAGGTGCCCGAAGGAGCCCCAAAATTGAAAGCCATGTCGCGGGAGCAGCGCTGAGGTTGTCCCGGGCTCCCGCGGCGCGACGCTCAGTGCTCACCGCTCTTCCGGCCGGCCGGGAAACCACGGCCCGGACCATTAGTTCCGCCTCCTTTCTGGCCGAAAGCGGAGGAGGTAGGAACCAGCCCAGGCTGGAGTGGGAGGGGGTAGGACGGGAACGCCTCCGTCCCGCTCACTTCCGGGGGTGTGCGGCGGCTTCACGAGGCGTGGGGCGTCACAACAAAGGGGAGGTGAGGGGCGGCAGGGCGTGGAGGGTCGCCTGCGGGCTCTGAGATGCCGTTTTTGCGAGGGGACCGGCGGCTTGCACCAGGGCGTGGCGGTGCGACCCCGGCCACCGAGGAGTGGCGCTTCCCCGAGGACGTGAGGTTGGGGTAGATGAAGCTGCTGGCAGAGAGGCTTCTTGGAGTGATGGGAAGGTGATGGGGCTAGCGGTCACACGCGTGGCTGCTATGTGGCACGCACCCCAGTCCTCGTTTTTGCATAGCTTAAACTTAATCCCTGGCTGTATTTTCAGTTTGCCACCACCGTCACTGAACGAGGGGGAGGGCGGACCCGAATGAAGCCGAGGAGCCCTCTAACAGCTAAAGTCTGTGCCCTGCGTCGCATTTCTTCGGAATATTTAATCCTCAACCCCACAGAGAAGATTCTGTTATTGACTAATTTGCACCGTCTTGAGATGGAAGCATTCCCAAAGTTCATGTCGCCGGTCCGTCCTGGAAGCTAGTTTGGAACAAGATTTTCTCGACTTAGTCCAGATCCTTTTTTTTTCTTTTAAAAATGTTTATTGTACATGGTACTGTGTTACACCAGGGCATTGTATTCATACAAGTATACATTTGTATTTTGAACATATATTTCTACCCCTAAATTTTTCTTACCCCCACCCCTCCCATTAGATTTCTATGTCCCCCACTAGCAGTTTTATTAAATATATGATTTTATGTATATATTTAAACTTAGGAGTCATAAATGAGAGAAAACATTTGTCCTTTTGTGACTGGCTTATAATTTATTTAATACGATTATCTCCAGTCATCTCATTTTTGTGCAGATGACTTCATTCCTGTGGTTGAAAATTCTTTGTGTACATACATCCCTCCATTGTTGGGCAGCTAGGTTTGTTAACTATTGTGACTAGTGCCGCAGTAGACATTGATGTGCATAAACATATAGCTGAGTCACGTGGTACATCTAGTTTTACTTTTTGTGAGGAACCTCTTTCCCCCAATTTATTTTCATGTGTGTGTGTGTGTGTGTGTGTGTGCGCGCATGTATGTTGGGAGGGTGCATGTATACATATGTGCACATGTGTGTGGACACCAGAGATTGACATGGGTGTCCTCTCAATTTACTCTTATTTTTTGAGACGAGATCTCTCACTGAATCTAGAGCTCATCGATTTGGCAAGAGTGGCAGGCCAGCAATCCCCAGGGGACTCTGTGTGCCCAGGGCCAGGTTATAGGTGACTGACTACCAACCACTGTGCCAGTGCTAGGCTTGGCTTTAAATCTGGACGCTGGAGGTTGAGCTTCCACCCTCAGGCTTGCACAGCCCGCACTGGACTGCCTGCGCTGTCTCCCAAGCCCCAGTTTTGAAAAACGACCATTACATTTTGTTCCCCTGTAGATGATGGTCAGGATTTCATATTCTTCCTTGGGAGCGATAAGAAAATCTTTTAAGAGGTTTTAGACCAAAGAATGTTATGATCTGAATTTAATTTAGGGAATTAAAAACAACCAATCAGCCACGTCTATAATCTCAGCATTCAGGAGGCACAGGCAGGGGGACTGAGTTGGGGACCAGCCCAGGATACACAGTGGAAGCGTCTCACACATTTTTGATGTGCATGTGAATGTGGTGTATGCATGTGTGTACCTTCGTGCACAGGTGTGTGTGTGCTCATGCATGTTGGTCGAGGCTGCAGGAGGGCATCTGGTGTTTCTTCTCTTACTCTCCACTTTCATCCCTGGATACAGCGTCTCTCACTGAACGTGGAGTTTGTGGCTTTTCCGTCAGCAGGTCCTGGGGATCTTCCCCTCTGTCTGCCCATCAACACTGTTGTTAGACACATGCGTGACCACACCCAGCTTTTTACATGCGATCCAAACTCCTTATGCTTGAATAGGAAGTGCTGCTTCTTACAAAATCATCTCCTCAGTCCCCCCAAATAATTTTAAAATGCTTAGGTTCATTTTGTTTTTAATTGTGTGTGTGTGTGTGTGTGTGTGTGTGTATGTTCCCATGTGAGTGCGGGTGCCCTCAGAATACAGAGAAGGTATTGGATCCCTGGAGGTGGAGTTACAGTAAGTTGTGAGCCCCATGGTGTGGATGATGAGAACTGAACTTGGGTCCTCTGTAAGAGCAGCGCTTATTCTTAATTGCTGTGCAGTCTCTCCAGCTAATCCTGCTGCAATGGATGTTCCTAAGATCCCTTTTGATTCTCAAGGGAAGCTGAAAGGGATCTGCATATCTGGAGAAAGCAGAGCTTTCGGGTGTTGAAGGATAACGAAGAGATGGCCAAGACTTGATTACGGCTCTGGCAAGTGATATTAGGGGAACAAATTCCAGAGAGAGAATAAACCGCATAGGGTCTGCTGCTCTACTGCTTCAGGACTGACAAGGGAGGACACAAGGACCCTCACTTGTTCCTGTGTGAGTAGATGGGTGAGTGGTGGGCTGCTGTCTACTCCCGCCATGCTGACGATGCCCGATGACGATGCCCAATGACTGCTGCACCACATTCTTTCTCTGTAAGCTTAAATATGTTGGCAGAAATGAAAAAATCTATAGGAGAGCTGGCATATAAAGGTTAGGAACTCACCAAGTGCTGGGCAGTGGTGGCGCACGTCTGTAATCCCAGCACTTGGGAGGTAGAGGCTGGGGGGGCGCGGATCTCAGTGAGTTAGAGGCCAGCCTGGTCTACAAATTGAGTTCCAGGACAGCCAGGGCTACACAGAGAAACCCTGTCTTAAAAAACAAACAAACAAACAAACAAACAAAAAACAACTCACCAAGTAAAAGCTTAAAAAAGAACTCTCCTAGAAAAGTATGGACTTAGCAGAGCAGCCTCCTAACTGATCTCACAGTTTGTGTCAACCTCTCAGTTTATTCTTCACCCCACAGCTAGCATGGGGCTTCTCTCACCCACTGTCCCAGGACACTTCTCTTTACAACCTTCACTAATTTCCCACTGGTTTTGAAATAAGACAGAACACCAAAATCTTTAAAGTGGCCTAATAAGCCCCGGCATACATGTTTCTCCCTAGCCTCAGTGCCCACTGTCCTTTCCTTCCTGAGTCCCAGCCAAATACCATAGCCATGTGTAATGTTGTAACTACTGTCCTATTGCTCTGAAGAGACACCCTCACCAAAGCAACTTATATAAGGAAGCATTTAACCGTGTCTGAATCAGAGGGTTAGTCTTTTTTTTTTTTTTTTTTTTTTTTTTTGGTTTTTCGAGACAGGGTTTCTCTGTGTAGTTTTGCGCCTTTCCTGGAGCTCACTTGGTAGCCCAGGCTGGCCTCGAACTCACAGAGATCCACCTGGCTCTGCCTCCCGAGTGCTGGGATTAAAGGCGTGCGCCACCAACGCCCGGCTTCAGAGGGTTAGTCTTTTATCATCACAGCAGGCAGGCATGATGTTGGAACGTAGCAGAGAGTTTGCATCTGATCTACAGGCAGAGAGAGAGAGAGATTGACAGACACTGGGCCTGGTTGGGCTTTTAAAACTTCAAACCCCACCCCCACTAACGTGCCTACTCCTACAAGGAGGCCACACCTCCTAATCTTTCTTAAACAGTCCACTAGCTGGGAACCAAACATCCAAATAGATGAGCCTATGGGGCCATTCTCATTCAAACCATCACACGGAGTAAGCCTGTTCCCTCCTGCTCCTGGGCTCGTCCCACTCCCTCTATCTGAAATGCTCTGCTGTGCCCAAGGCCAGCTGCTAGTCACATCCTCAGAGCATCATGAATCGTGGCTGGTTGCCACTTCCTTGTATGACTCTTCAATCACTCTTCCCCACTAGACTGTAAGTCCGTGTGCGTCTTTTATGTGTATAGTGTGTGGTATGAAGTAGGTACTTTTTAAACAAACGCACCGTTGTGAACTTATCGGTGCCACATAGCACATGCAGACCGTGGCATCACAGTGTAATTATACGAAATGCCTGGAAAGGCAAATCTCTACACACAGAGTGTAGATGAGTCGTCGGCAGGACTATGGGTGGGGAGTGCCTACAAACTAGCCCAGACCTCATTGCGATGATGGGAATGTACAGTTCAGTCAGTTGACTAAAGCCATTGCATTGTACATGTCAAATGAGTGGATTTTAGTGTGTATAGTATATCTTAAAGGAGTTTAAAATCTTTTTATATTTCATAAGTGGAGAAATGAGGTTATTACTGGAAATGAGACTTTTCTCCTAAATCTATGTACATGTTTCTATATTACTCTATAATACTCTGTATTTTGTGGCTCTTATTCTAGATTATTCTTTAAATATTGTTCCTAGGCATGTTTTAACACCTTATTTGTCTTTTGAATATATTTTCTGGATTCTTCCCCCGCCCCCTCAAGACAGGGTTTCTCTGTGTAGCTTTGGTGCCTGTCTTGAATCTCGCTCTGTAGACCAGGCTGGCCTTGAACTCACAGAGATCCACCTGGCTCTGCCTCCCAAGTGCTGGGATTAAAGACGTGCACCACCACCACCTGGCTTCTGGATTCTTTTTTTTTTTTTTTTTTTTCTAAAATTATTTATTATGTATCCAGTATTCTGTCTGCCTGCAGGCCAGAAGAGGGCACCAGATCTCATTACAGATGGTTTTGAGCCACCATGTGGTTGCTGGGAATTGAACTCAGGGCCTTTGGAAGAGCAGCCAGTGCCCTTAACCTCTGAGCCATCTCTCCAGCCTGATTCTGGATTCTTATAATCCTAGATTTGAAACATTTGAGCTAGGTATGGTACATAGGTCTACGTAAGGACCACTGCAGGAGGAAGGGTAAGGTTTTAGCTCTTAACTCTGACCTCTTGGCTTTCTTCTTTGCGTTGGTTCTGTGTTTCTTATTTAATAAGACGGTTGGTTACATCTACATTTATATAGACTATATAAAGTCTGTATAGCTTTAGGTAAGAAGTCAGTATGAGGAGCTTCCCTTGAGATACAAGCAGCTAAAACTGGGTTTAGGATTCCTAGAAAGGATATATACTAGGGATAAGGTCCTTCACATATAAGAACATCTGTAACCCAAACCAGGAAACTTTAGGATGGCTCTGGCTCTGCTCTGATTTCAGGAGGAAGGTGTAATATTGGGATGGGAAGTTTTAAAGGTAATAGGAATCTTAGGATTAATAGCTTCAAGCTAAATGTTCCCAGAACCAAAATAGTGTCTGATCTCCTACCCCGCTTCTTGGTGGACTGTGAGCATTTCAGCTGGTGTGGTTGGAGGCAGCCCAAGGTGAGGACGTTAGTGGAGGTATATGGTGTGGTGGGAAGAAACAGTCCTGGAAAACTGGCAGGAAAGACGAGGAAATGAATAACGGCTAGGAGAAAGCAGTTCCCAGCTGGGGAAGGAGGGGAGGCGGGGGGGGGGGGGGGGGATCCTCCTCGGTCCTGCTAGAGAGCAGTCCTAGACCATGGACCCTGAGATGACCCTGAGGCTGGGACACTGATCAGAAAACTGCTGGCCCTTCAGTTTAGGGTTGCCTAGGTGTTTGTTATGAACTCTCCCTCCATTTCCAGGGGCTTCCAAGTCTGAAGAAAACCCTGAGGCAGAAAAGCAGGGCAAAGGATCTGCTTGGAGTGAGCGGCCCCAAGCCTGTGAATTGGGGATGTATCAGCAGAGGCAAATGTCTCAAATGAAAACTCCATCCAATGAGAGACAGTTCACACAGCAACTTCATATAAACTTTTTTTTTATTATTATTAGTGAAACATTTCAGTGCTATGGGTAGAAATAAAACCAGGTCAAGAATCACAAGAAATGAGCCAACTGTGTAAGTAAGGTACAGAAAGAACATAACGATCATCCTTGTTAAAATCCGACACAAGCAATCTACACCAGTAACAATGCTCAGGGGGCCTTTGGAAGAATTCATACCGCAAACAAGTTAAAAATCAGCCCCCGTAAGTGAAGACCCCAATAGGGGTTAGTTGTGCGGCGCTTGTTCCGTTTGATATTAGTGATCTCTGTGGAACACGAGGAAGTAAGGTCTACTGGGCAGAGCCTGGCGCCTACCCGGAAATGCCCAGACCCTGCTTACCCTGTGCGCTCCTACTTCTCTGCCATCCTGTGGTGTGAGAACACTGATGGCCCCACAGCCTTCGGGACCCTTGCAGGGTGACGGTCTCAAGAGAATGAACATGGAGAACAGCTTGTTATTTCCAATCCACAAAAGAGGGGTACATTGTTGCTAGTCAACCTAAAATCCCGACTGTGGCTTGTGGGTTTGCCATGGACCTTTTAGAAGGAAATAACCAAACATGATTTGAGCCATCACTATTAGTAGCCATGGCACTAATGAAGGGTTAATCTGGTTTGGGTCTCCTTTTCTATGTGAGGTTCAGTCTACTAGGTACATCATTAACTGCTGTCATGTCTGTGTTTAAAAAAAATCTCCTCAGAGATGATTATATCCTGAAAATAGGAATGAACCAATTAGTATGCACTAGCTTACCAGTTTATTAGTGTGGATAACTAGTTGCATAAAGACAGTCGGGTGTAGTGCACAGCTGTAATCTCAGCTCTCGGGAGGCTGAGACAGGAGGCTCACCGTAAGTTCAAGGTCAACCTATGCTACGTAGTGAGTTCTAAACCAGCCTGAGCTACAGTGAGACCCCGCCTCAATGCATGAAGACCAGGATATACTAATTACTTAGTTAAATATTGATAAAGTCTAAAGATATTTGTCGTTATTAAGGATCAAGTATTTTCAATTTAGTTTTCACATTTTGGTGGTTTGGGGTATTTAATATTTCTACCTTGATTGGTAGGAAAGGTGAAAGTTTAACAAATTGTCCCTTCAAAAGGGGACACAGTAGCCAAGCATGGTGGCTCACTGATCCCAGCACTCAGGAAGCAGAGGCAGGAGGATCTCTGTGAGTTCAATGCCATCCTGGTCTACACAGTGAGTTCCAGAACAGCCAGGGCTACATAGAAAGACTCTTTGTCTCAAAACCCCAAAATAAAAAAGAAGGGAAACATCACATATTGCTTTAGTGTCAAGAAAGGAAAATTTGGGCCTGTAAACTAAAGGAACATTTTTACCTCCAAATATGTATATGAAATCTCAGTGTTTTTAAATTTTTTTGTTTACATTGAAATTCAGTTTTCATGAAATTATAGAAGAGGTTGGCCAGCCAACATATAGGGTTCCTCATTAAAACTCAATGGTGGGCTCTGAGAATCAAAGACAGTGCCTGCCCTCCACCATGGCTGAGGTCCGACAGCTGTGACGCCACTGTCCTTCAGCGACCTTCCGAAGAGAAGTAGCTGGCTCCTTTCCAGACACCTCATCGGAAGAACTTTCTGTCGAGCACTCTAAACACTTGTCAGAAAAATGATTGTCACAGGAAGCAGAGAGCACTTAGTGAGTGACAGGGGCGGGGGCCTAAATGTAAGGAATGAATTTAAAATTTTCCAAGTCCTGTCCAGACGAAATGCCTTCCTAGATCTGTATGTGACATACGCTATGGGCAGATGGACTTTCCAACATCATTTATAATTTACAAATACAAATTCAGTATTTGGCAGTCATCTTATTTGGTAAAGATGCCGAGGTGGGGGGGAGGTGGGGTACGTGCTATTGATTCCATTCTCCCAAAAGCATCTACATCAAGACAGCTTTGACTGAAAATGACAGTTAACCTATAAACACTGTAACTCACGCTGAACTCTAGTCTAAAGGGGCCATCTGTCTGTCTTGCCCTCACCAGCATTGCTGGGACATGCGCTTGCTCTACAAAAAGCACAACTTCAAAATCCTCAGGAGCTCAAAGCTATCTACTTACAGACACCGCCCCACCCAAGCCCTGTCCCGAGTGACCCCCACCCACTCTAGACTAATCCAAAGACAGTTATTTTCCTGAAGGGGTGACACACTGGAGGGTAGAGCGAAATGCAGCATGTGATGTGTCCGAGAAGGAAGCGGACACGTTTGTGTGGTGCAGCATACGAAACTATCACTTTACCCTGGTGTTACACGCTTCCTCCTTGGAAGGAGTTGAACGGAGAAGAACAGGAAGCCATACACAGATATATATATATATCTTGAACACAGTTTGGAGAATGAAGCATACTGAATCAGGTCAGGTCAACAACTAACGTTAACAAGCGATGCAGACTTTGTATCTACAATGGGGGGTCACAAAATCCCACAGCTGCCAGGGCCCAACCACAAAGTTTCTACACAAGTTTATTAGATACTTCCTAGACACATGAGGACAATTTCAGAGACATGATTCTATAAAGCATCCCAGTCGGTCATGTCACCCTGCTCACTGCCCTCCGTCCAGGAAGCTCTCCTCACTTGCCAGCATTTCAGCTTCTCCCTCTTCTTGACAGGCCAGGAGCCTGAGAGGATTCAGGGTTTTCCCTGTCCTGGGCCAGATCAGGGCAGTTCACACGCTCTCTCACCAAGCTCAGGCGACAGGTAAGTTGGTTTAGGTTCGGATGAGGGGCGCTCTTTCATCTGCCGTTCCCTGTGACAGGCAACAGAGATGCAGAGGTTAAACGTTCACGTCGGGAACGTCTGTCCTGATGTGAAAAGTTGGGGTGAGGTGGGGATGGAGGAGGTGGGAGGAAGGTGGGTCGGAAGGCAGTTCCCTCCACTCTCAGCTGCCTTTGCTCTTTACGGCTCTAACCTGACCTCGCTAGAGGACGGCTCTTCCTCTCCAGCCCCTCACACCAGACCTGCGCTCTCCTCTCTGCTCAGGACTGTTAAACCCTTAGCATCCTGGACCGAAACAGCCTCCTTCCTGATTTGTAACCTGCCTGGGAGTAGTGTCTCAGAAGCTGTAGTTGTTCACTAACACTCGGGGAAAGACCTGAAGATGGCTAATGAGTGTTAATGAACATTGCTAGGTCCGTTTATATCCAGGAAAACTCCCTGGCAGATCCATAGATGGCAATGGTAAGAGTGTGCCTTATCGCTAATTCAGGTTTACCTGACTAGCATGAGTGAAAGTGACAAACCGGCTGGGTTATCCAAGCCAGTATCACTCACACGGTTTCAACCAGTTTAATTCATCTCCTACTTCACATTGCTCAGACAGTTTAGCAGGTTAACAGAAGGGAGAAATAGGTTCTAAAAGCAGAAGTTGCTGAGCATTGTTAAGAAGGGTGCCCAGGCCAGGCCTGGAGGTTCAGGTCTGTAATCCCAGTCACCAAGGAGGCTGAAACATGAGATTCACAAGTTCAAAGCCTGGCTGGACCACAAAGCAAGTTCAAGGCCAGCCTGAGCAGCTCGGAGCGACTCATCTCAAGGACTAGGCATATGTCTCGGGGCTAGAGTGTCTGCCCGGTGTGTGTGAGGTCCTTGCTTCAACCTTTAGTTCCACAGAAAAGAAAGGCTTCTACAGAAGAGCATCATGAGGTATTCAGACTCCTGGTCACTTGAGAGGCTGATCTGATCCAGTTTATCCTATTCCTTCTGGAAATCAATGATTCTCATGTAGCCACCTGTTACCATGGCTATGGGATCTCAATCATAGCACCTTCAGATACAGCAGGGATTCTTAACAAGCATGTCACTGCCCCTTTGCGCTACAATATTAGAATTATTTTATCATATATAATAACAAAGTTAACTGAGTAACACTGAGCCTCCTCTGTGCTTTCTACATTGTCCGATCGTCTCCAGAAACTCACAAGGAGACCCTAACATCATTCTATTTTACAGATAATAAATTGAGGCCATTCCAAGTGTCATATAGACGTTTAACGGCAGAACTGGGATTTGAACCCAGGCAGTCTAGCACCAAAGCATTATTCTTCTTTCAAATTATTGTTTTTAAAGATGTGAAGTTACCTCCTATAGGATATATCCAGGAATTCCAAACCCACCAAGAGAGCCTCAAATACCAAATGGCACCCTTCTATCACCCTGTCTTTCTCAACACACACCAGCCCTGCCTACTACTTAGTCCGTTCATAATACAACCACAAAAATCAGTGTTCCCCTCCTCCATAAAACCCCCAAATCCACCCAAAGGAGCCAGCTGACAGCCCTTCAGTAAAGATTATTGAGGAATTCCTCAGGTAAACTTATCAGTAAGTGTGGAGTATTCCTTTACACTATGTGAATATATGTTGCCCTAATTGGTTTAATAAAGAAGCTGACTGGCCAATAGCTGGACAGGATAAGGTTAGGCGGAAGAGCCAAAGAGAATGCTGGGAAGACGAAGGGCCAAGTCTTGAGCAGATGCAGAAAGAAGCAAGATGGGCATGCCATACTGAGAAAAGATACCAAGCCATGTGGCAAAGCATAGATAAGAAATATGGGTTAATTTAAGTGTACAAGTTAGCTAGTAACAAGCCTGAGCTATTGGCCAAGCATTTATAATTAATACTGAGTCTCCCTGTTGGTTATTCGGGAACTGGTGGGCGGGAAAGAAAAGTCTGCCTCCAGACAAGAGAAATTCTCCCAGCCAGCACTTACCTCATCCATGGACCCCTGTCCTCGGCATGCAAGCCATGTGAACACCAAGCCAAAGAATACGCCCAGTGCCATGATGATGTAGGGTATGTTGGTGACTATCAGAGTTGTGTTAGTCACGGACTTCAACCGACTTGCAGTCTCTTTGTCAATGAGAACACTCTGGAGGGGGAAGAAATAGTATTATCTTGAGAACTAGATAGCCTCTGTGTATGTGTGCATTTCAAACAATATAATATAATTTGATATATAAATATAAAATATTTTATATTTTATTAGCAAGTCAGATATACTGAAAATTCACTTAAAATTAGAATAACCAAAGAGGGAATTTACTTATATATTTTTTCTTGAAGACAACTATAACTCTTAATATCTTTTCTCTCTTTTCCAATTTATGTTAAGAAATGTTGAGATAATGTGCATTATGGTTAGAGTATGAAATGTCCCCATAAGCTCATGTTTTTAATGCTGATTACCATCTTGTAGTACTGTTTTTGTTTGTTTGTTTGGATTTTATTTTGAGATAGGATCTCATTCTGTATCCCTGGCTAGCCTCGAACCCACTATGTAGACCAGGCTGGCCTTGAACTTGTGGCACTACCTCTAGAGTGCTGGGGTTACAGGTGTGTGCTGCCATGCTGCACTTCTTTTGAAGGTCATGGAGCCTTTAGGAGAGGGAGGCCTGACTGGAGAAGTGGCTTCCTGATTCACTGTGATGTGAGGAATTCAGCTGCATGCCCCTGCTGCCAACCACGCCCATCAGCATGGCCTCCTTGTCACCATGGACTGAAGTCCTTCTGAAATCAGGGGCCATTATAAACTTTTCTGTCGCAGTGATACACATGTAAATAATATAATAATACCCTTTGCGTGGCATCAGGCGGTTACTACAACATTCACCTCAGCATTACTTCATTCTAGAAGTGTCTCTGGCTGCCTCAGGCCTCTGTTACTCTCCCTAGACCCTCATCTGTTGTCCTTGTAACCAGCGTAACTGTTTACCTGTGTATGTTAGTTCCTTTAAGGCAAGACATCTCAGCCACCTCCACCCAGGGGAGAGCACCCAGTACACAGTAGGCGCCTAAATAATACTGGCTGACTGAATGAATGGATGAAACTCTACAAAAGCGGGACCCAGGCAGTATCATTTCTCTCCTGAGTCCACATTACGGTCACCAGTCTCAAAAAAAAATGGTTCAAGTGAGTTGTGGTGCTAACAATTGAAGAGAGAATTCTAACAGAAAAATGCTCTAGAACAGCATTTTAACAGAGCTTTCGTCACTCGGTGGGATGGGTGAGGCATCAAGAGAGCACGTGTCGTTAAGATGACAACAACCCTGCTTAGTTTGCACTGACCAGTGTGTGGGGGGAGGGGGTGGCGGGCAGGCTCTGTGGCAGGTTTTTCTGTAACTGTCCCAGAATGTCAGAGTCGGGCCTCCTCCTGACAGCAGTCTCCAGTGTCATTTCCAGGCGTAATATTGTTCTTCTCCCTCCCCTTCCCTCTTCTCCTTCCTTCCTTCTTAAGACGGGATCTCACTAGGTAACCCTGGTTGGCCTTAAACTCCCAGAGATCCACCTACCCCTGCCCCTTCTCCAGGACCAAGATCAAGGGCATGTGGCACTATGCTTGACCTCCACATGTAATTTTGAAAGCATTTTATTTGTATGGTGGTGGTGTTGGTGTTGGTGTGTGTGTGTGTGTGTGTGTGTCTGTGTGTGTGTGTGTGTGTGTGTGTGTGTGATGGAAGTAAGAAGACAGTTGTCGGGGTTGATCCCCTCATCTACCCTGTGGGTTCTGGAGGCCAAACTCAAGTTCTTCAGCATTGACGGCCGACTCCTTTACCTGCTGAGCCTCTCACTGGCCCCTGACACGTGACTTTTACAGATGCCGTCTTAAGCTGTCAGGGCTTCAGTGGAGGCCAAGGCATCACGGGACAGAGCTTGGAGTGCCTTCCTCACCTCTGCAGCTTGTTCCCCCACATAAGCAGCCCCTCAGAAGGGCGTTACTCAACTGATCTTGAGACAGAGAATGTCCAAATAAACTCCGAGAGCTTTTCCGGGGCAGCTTCTATTTTAAAAAGTCACCTTTGAGGCTGGAGAGATGACTCGGTATCGCTGCTCCTGCAGAGGACCTGGGTTCAGGTCGGAGAACCCACACAGAGCGGCTCACAGCCCCCTGTCACTCTAGCTCCAGGGGGTCAGATAGAGTCCTTTCCTGACTCTGTGGGCACCCGCATTCACACTCACACGTGCACACATGAACACACATGATTAAAAACAAACCTTCGTTTTAAAAAAAACCACCTTTCCCTCTTTTCAGAACTTAAATGGCACACCACTACAGCAGTAGACATCCTAATGGAAGGATCCCAAGCTTGGGCCGTTTAAACAGACTTCCTCCTCTTTCAGGACTTACCTCGTTGAGATACATCACTGGGAAAACCATAGTCCTAATGTCTCCCGTTTCCCTACAAAGGCAAAGGATGGCATTATTTCACAGACATCCTCATGAAAACATCTCTCACCTACAGAGACGTGTTCACACAAAAATTACAGTACGTTTAATTCACTCAGTTCCCTAGAATTGACTGTGGACTTCTTAGTTATCTTCGAAGACACTATAAATCAGAAGTCAAGACTATACCATTATCAGGCAGCCATGCAAAACTGCACGTCTATGTGGTATTTCATCAAAGCATAAGATAACAGAATACAGCCATACAAGGAGCAATGTTCAGTGGGAGCCCACAGAGGTTTCCTAGTGAGAGCTGAGCTTGCTTTACCCAGGAGGGCTGCATTAGGAGCTGTCTTGACCATGTGCATGGTTACCAGGTGTTTGGAATGTTCTGCACTTGGCTGTGCTAGTGGGGGGTCTTTTGCTCCACCCCTTGGCATTTCTATAAATAGACCTTTAACAGAGACAGAAGGGGCTAGTGGGTTTTGACCCAGGCCCTCCCGAGGCTATCCTGTGTTTCTGTCTGTCTCTCTCCTCTATATTTCTATCTAAATATTTCTTAATTCTCCCTGCTCAAGAGTACCCTCAGGGAAGAAGAAGGGGCAGGCCCCCACAATTTTAGAAGTTTCTAGGCCACCTACACCTGTCTCTACAAGAAGAGCCCACTGACCACTGTTTGCCCACTCAGTAATTTAGGGGGGTTATTTTATTCAGTTCTTACAGCAGTCACATGCCATGGCTCTCATTATGTACAGGGTGGAAGAGGGGAAATCTACTAATAGAGACCAGGTAATATGCCCAAGATCACCATGAGTGAGCAGTGGAACCAAGATTGTCATTCCATTTTGAGTCTGAGGTTCTAGCTTACTACTATAATATACTGCTTCAAAAATACACAGACAGGTGCCAGAAGACATCGCTCTAAACCGTGTTTGCTTCTTAGAAGGAACCCATGACAAGGGATTAAATCTGGAGAGTTCGGTGGGGAAATAAATCATTATAAATGGGTGGGTGGGTGGGTGGATGGATGGATAGATAGATCAGGTTGGATAGCAGGCAGATGAATGGACACATAGATAGACAACACATGTGTGGTTTTATGTCCTTGAACTTGCGATCCTCCTGCCTCAACCTCCTGGGCAGCTGGGATCACAGGTCTGTGCTGCCAGGCTCAGCAAGACCTTTGCCCTTTGCATTTAGCTTCTACGGTGAGAGACTCTTACACTGAAGGGATCCCCTGTCACCTTCACACTCTTCTCTGGGAACTCAGGAGCCAAGTATATATACATATCTGGTACTGTCCACATTAATAATATAGAGGACACTCAGTACCTGTAGAAGGTTTGTGAGAATTATGTATTTGGTAAGTATTTCCTCAGATCTAAGAAAAATCCCACCGGCAAGTCTGGGCGGGAAGCTGTCCTTGGGGATTCTTACTGTGGAGCAGTTTATGATGAAATGTGGGAGAGAAAGGCTGGATTCAGCCCCCACCACTGTCCAGATGAGAACTTGTAGCGGCTGGGCCCACGCAGAAGCAGAGAGAGCACCAAGAAAAGATACGGAAGCCAGGGTCCGGAGTGGAGGGCATTGCCAGGGGAATGGATAAAAGCCATTCCGGAGCCACCGCCTCCCCAAATGCGTGAGTCCCAGCAAGTCACTCAAGGGCGGTGTCTCTGTCCTCTCAGGTGTACAACGAGGACAGTGGAAAGATGTAAGCTGACGCACGTAAAGTGCTGACTGTGACCCCGATCCGTGGACAGGACTGCATAAAGATAGACCAGTACAAGGCCAAGGTACTGTGAAGACTGAGACCATGCCCCCCTGGGGACGGCCAAGTTGAGGAGTTAGACGTGATACTCGCCCTGATACTATCTAGGCCTACCCGAAAGTCACGGGGCAAACCCCACCCCTACCTCTGCGGGAAGAAGCCACACTTACACAAAGTCATCCAGTTTTTTCACGTAAGTGTTGATTTGGAATCTCTTGGCTGCTCTTAAAATAATTCCAGTCAACTGCAGATAAAAAGAGAGAAAAAAAAATTAGTAATTTTTTTTCTAGCTACATTTTCAACAGAGTGTAGCTCTGTGGTCCTGACCCACAGGGACCCATTGCCACGTTTGGCAGGCGGCGTGAACAAGGGGAAACTGCTCCCCACAACGGAACTACAAGCACTGATCGTGCTGGGTGGCCTGGGCTCTGTGGGAATCTGCTAAAATGCAGATTCTGATTGGCAGATCAGGGAGGAACACGAAACAAGGCCTTTCTAGTAAGTTCCCAGGATAGCGCCACTTGGTAGAGCGCAGCGTGGAACACTCCATCAGAGGCCACAAATTTTATGTTGGATGTGGACGTGTGGGCAGTTGTCCAGAGCTAAGGGAGGATGGCTCCCAAGTCCAAGGCTCCCCGTGCCAGAGGACAGGAAGCGTGAGGCACAGCCCCCGATGTGTGCTGAGGGCACAGGACGTCACCTATCCCTTGGTGATGGGCCCTGCTCTGTTTGGCTGATGAAAGCGAACTCGATGGCTAACAGAGAAGAACTACAGTCACCCTTGAGGGATGCGGCTGCAGCTTCGCATTCGTGAGGCACACGATAGCCCAAGCTGGCCTCGAACTTATGATCTTCCTGCCTCAACCTGGGTAACTGGGATCACGGGTCTGTGCCGTCTGGCCCAGCAAGACCTTTGACCTTTTCATTTAGTTTCTACAGTGAGAGACTCTTACATTGAAGGGATCCCCTGTCACCTTCACATTCTTCTCTGGGAACTCAAGAGCAAAGTGTGTATATATGTATTGTATATGGTACCATCTACATTAATAATATATAGGACACTCAGTACCTATAGAAGTTTGCCAAAAGCGAATGAAGCTAATATTTCCATTTAGATCGTGCATTCTAGCAGAGTACACAACTGATCTGTAATTCTGAAGGTGAAAAGCATTTGTGTCCAGCAGCAGACTGACCAGGTTACCTGGGTCCGGCCCCAGCTGGTTTTGGTGACTGAATTTATACTGCTGTTTTCATTTCGTTTTGTTATGCTGGATTGCACCTGGGGCCTCACACAGTCTGGATCACTGGGCTCTGGCCCCGGCCCCGTGGTTTTGCTCAGCTTCCTTTCTCTCCTTTAAAGCGGGTTTGCTGGTTTCTGCAGACGGCATCCACGGAGTTCGGACTTCCCATTAGAGGCTTCGGGCCACGGCGCACACAGATCTCCTCCCGCCCCCTTGAATAGCCACAGAAGGCAGTGTGTCTCTCCATGCTCTGGACTAAGAGAACCTGTGCATGCACAATAAGACACCAGGAAGTGTGTACTCACAGGATTAATGTCCACAAATGTCTCATGCTCTTCCTTGTTTGGGCGCATGCCTTTAATGGCAGAAATGAACTTCTCATCGGCTTGGTAAAAGTGCGGGAAAGACATGAAGATGGGTGCACCTGCGTGGTAAGGGACAGAGAAATGAATGGTGCTGGCGTTTGTGGTTTTGTTGTTTTTTTTCGAGACAGGGTTTCTCTCTGCAGTTTTGGAGCCTGTCCCGGAACTCGCTCTGTAGACCATGCTGGCCTCGAACTCACAGAGATCCACCTGCCTCTGCCTCCTGAGTGCTGGGATTAAAGGCGTGCGCCACCACCGCCCGACAAATGAATATACAGTTCCTGACCACAAAAACTGGTTCCTAAAGGGAAAAGAAAAGCCATACCCAAGCGGGCTTGGCCAGGCTCACTCCCTCTCCATAGCTCCTGGTCCAATATTTACACTGCATTCATTTCCCGCCACCTGATGTGTCCCACATAATTTTACTGTATACCTTACACTACAGTCCCGGTCACATTTACACTTAAACCATTACTGAAGCTGTAAGTATGCCTTTTATCTATTTGTCTGTGTTGAGTAATGCTCCAAGACAGTCTAGAAAACGAAAGCCCTTATCCTCGTTTTTGCTCTTGAAGAAGCCCAGGTTCCCAAACCGCACCAAAATTTCCCAGGCACTGGTAGCTGTGCAGGACGTTTCTCCCTGGCTGAGGAGGTCCCTCCTCAGAGCACGCCCGACTGACTAGGAAGTTTGCGCTGTTGCTGCTCTGTTTGGGGTTTCGCTGTTTGTTTGAGATGGGGTCTTATTCTGTAGCTCAGGCTGGCCTGGAACTCACTCCATAAGACCAGGCTGGCCTAGAACTCTCCCAGAATTCCTCCTGCTTCTGCTTTTCCAAGCGTTAAGATTACAGGCATACCCTATCATGCCTGGCGTTTGATTTTGAGGAAAGAAAAAGAGACCGTTTTTACACCGATGGACCTTGTTCTCCTGGACAGCATGATGTAAGAACAGTTCAGAGTCTCCCCTGTTATTCATGGGCGCACATGCCCGTCAGCCCGGCATTTGGCAGGAGGGTTAGCAGTTCAAGGCTGGCCATGCTCACAGTTCTGTTCATTTCTATGCTTCCTTGCTTGGAAGACACATTGAAGAGCGCCAATCCCAATTCCTGGTCAAGCTGAGTTAAGCCCAAACAGGAGCACTGGAAACCTATTCCCAGACAACGGGCAGGCCTGGACAAGTCCCAAGCTTTGTCCTTCTGTGGGTTTTATCTTGAGCTGCTGACTGTGGGGCTGGCTCAGTGGCCCAGGCTTGGCATGTCCTGTCTCCCTTGTCCCTGTTGTGAGGAGCATTGAAGACTGATTGTCCTTTGTGTCCTCAGAAATTGCCTGCTCAGTTCCAAGAAGCAGGGACCGACGCCTAGTTCTTAGTTGAGTTATTAGGACAGACTGCCATGATATTTGCCCGACCTTCTCAATAAGATGAAGATATTAAGTTGTGCCCATCATCCCAGGACCCAGAAGGCTGAGACATAAGGATGGAGAGTTGGATGCCAGCCTGAGCTACACAGTAAGACCTTCCTCAAAGCAAGCAAAACCAACAGCAAAAACCAGAGGACACTGCACACCTGTCAGGTAAGGCCCTGTGGGTAATTCTGCTGTGACATCTCACTGTTGAAGTAAACCTTTGGGACTAGAGAGATGGCTCAGCAGTTAAGAGCACTGACTGCTCTCCCCGAGAACCAGGGTTTGATTCCCAGCACCCACATGGCAGCTCACAACTGTTTATGACTCCAGTTCCAGGGGATCTGACACCCTCACACAGGCACACATGAAGGTAAAATCACCAATGCATATAAAATAAAATTATATGTAAATATATGTATATATTACGATTTACGCATATATTATAACATGCATATATTATATATAAATTAACCTTCAAGACAAAGAAGACCCCTTTTGTCAGCTGCGGCGTTGATGATTCTCCCTCATTCATGGAAAGGACAGAGAGCTGATGTATCAGGAAACGAGAGGGAGAGCAAGATGCTCAGAGGGTAGCCGCACAAGCCTGAAGAACCCAGGTAGCTCTTGGGAGCCCACATAAAGGTGTGAAGAAAGAGCTGACTCCACTGAGTATCCTCTGACGGCCACATGTGGCCCATGGCATGCGTGCTCACCCATTATACACACACCAATAATAGTACATTCAAATTAAAGAGAAAAGAGACACCGGGAAACTCAGAACAGCCTAAAACTAAATCTGCTTCAAAATCTTTGGGACTCTTAGCCAAGGCGTGTGCTACCAAAACTAGTAATTTTTAAATTTTTTGACAGGTATCATCATCATTATTGTCGTTATCGTCATCATCCACACAGGGGACAGCGATGTAGCCCAGGCTGGCCTTGGGCTCACTATCCTCCTGCTTCTGCCGCCTGGCCCTGGGATTGCAGGCGTGTGCCAAAATGTTGTTCTTGAAAGGTTGGCCTTGCACTATATATCAGCTTGGTGACAAATTCACACCCCGAAACTGTCTGCATTCTAGACGCCGGTAACCATGACCTCTCTAGAAGGGCTTACCATTCTTGCAGATGCTGACATTCAACACGCCTGAGTCCATGCAGTTCCCTTCGGGTATACAGAAGCCAGCGTTCTCGGAGGTATTGGCTAGTATTTCTGCAGGTACCTTGTACCGAAAAGCAGGCAACCCCTCCACGGTCTCAAAACCACTGAAAGTTATATGTACCGACCTGATGGGAGGGAAGAATACAACGTCAGCGTAGGAATGTGGCTCACTGGCAGAACACTCGCCCAGCACCCGTGGAGCCCTGAGTTCAAGTCCCAGCTCTGCACAAGCAGGGTGTGGTGGCCCACATCTGTAGGTGTAGCACTAGAGGGGGTGGAAGTCGGAGGGTGGGAAGTTCAAGGTCATCAGAAGCTGTATCAGGCCTCTGGCAGGTTTGAAGCCAGCCTGAGATGTATGAGCCCCTGTCTCCAATAAATACATCTATAAATAAATACGAAATACAGAAAGGCAGAGAGAGTGAGGAAAGGGAGGGGACAGGAGGGGAGGGGAGGTAGAATGGTTAAATAACTTGCCCAGGGCCACAGAGCTGCTTAACTAGTGTTAAGACCAAATCAACAGCTGCCTTGCAGAGTCCATGCTGTGAGCTCTCTCAGTGTGCCTCCGGCACGTCACAGTACATGTATGTGCATTCCCACGCACAGTGAGCGAATCTGCTTCTATCCCTCACACTTTGTCCTGCAGTCAAAGACCGTGTTTAAAGTTCCTACCTGCAGAAGTCGGACGGGAAGACGTAGAGGACTTCGTCCTTGGTTATCAGTGGATGAAAAGAATCCCCATCTGTCCCGTTGATCATATTGCACTCGTCTGTGGTCCACCAGTCCAGCGACCTAGTGTTGATAAGTACAAGAAAGACTAAAGATGATCACGTTGGACTGTAGCATCTCTTAATGGTCAGTACCTTTCCGGGTTCTAGAGGGGCTGGCGCCCTCAGCATCTTATCCATAAGCAGGCACGAAAGTGCCAGGAACTAGAACAGAGGAAGAAAAGGTAGGCTCCAAACCAAAACCACTTTTGATACAGACACCAGCCACAAATTCCTGTTTCCTTCCTCCAAAAGAAGTGCATCCTGCATGGTGTTTAGAAATACTGATTCAGGAACCAACAAGATAGCTTAGTGGGAAAAGACCCTGCTCTGTAAGACTCACAACCAGAGTTCAATTTCTGGAACCTATGGAAAGGTAGAGGAGAAAAACAATGGCCATGAAGTTGTTCTTCGACCTCTACATGCATTTCGGGGCACACTTGCCCCCCACCCCCACCCCTATCCCACATCATATACAAACACAACAACAATAGAAATACTGATTTCCTTATGGCAGTAACCCAAGCAGGCATTAATAACAGCCTTGCTCATAGCCAGGCCAGGGCCAGATGGGCTTTGGATAGATATATCCCATTCTTTAATATTCATGAGAGGCCATTAACTACTCTCCCAATAGTTCTCACTTCCAAAAATAACAGACTTGCCTAGCAGAACAAGAAACGCTAATACTGAGTTGGTGTCGCACACTGAAAGCACAGTTGAGATAGCATGCTTGAAAACTGGTACGTGTAGTAGACTAGACGGTCACGATCCCTCCAGGTCCTTACGTTGAAACCCTGCTTCTGTGGAGTGATCAGGTCATGAGAGGGGAGCCCTGACATAAGACTAGTGACCTAAGATGAGACCCTAGGGACCAGCTCAGCCCTTCCACCACCTGTATGAAATTAAAGTGAGAAGACGCCCCTGTTAGGACCTGCATCCCACTCACCCCCACCATCGTGAGAAGATGGCCCCTGTAAGGAACTGCATCCCACCCAACCCCACCATCGTGAGAAGATGGCCCCTGTAAGGAACCATATCCCCCTACATCCCCCACCATCGTGAGAACCATATCCCCCCCCCCCCTTCCCAGTGCAAGAAGATAGCCCTGTAAGGAACTGCATCCCACCTACCCCCACCATCGTGAGAAGATGGCCCCTTGTAAGGAACTGCATCCCCCCCACCCCCCACCCCACCATCGTGAGAAAACGGCCCCTGTAAGGAACAGTATCTCCCCTCCCCTCCCCCACCCAGTGCAAGAAGATGGCCCTATAAGGAACTGCATTCACCCCCACCCACCGACCCCAGCATCAGAGCTTCTGTGATATTGGTCTCAGACTGCTCAGCACACAGAACTGTGAAGAATAAGTTCCTGCTTTTTATACGTCACGTGGCCTATGATAATTGGCTATAACAGTCAGAATGGACTGGCACAGAGAAAGGAAAGGGCAAAGAGTCAACGGCAATCCTCCCAACTTTCGGTCCAGACGGTTCTCCGAGTTCCTGCACTGAGGGGGCTTGCAAAGCGAAACAGGAAATAAAGGTTGACAAAACATGGAAGGAAAGCATTCAGAGAGCCCAGACCACATTCGGAACACAAACGAGCATGTTCCTAGACAAAGAGATGATGTGTATACAGTGGTAAGCAGAGCTGGACTGATGCTCTTCTGCACGCTGGAGCCCAGGAGAAAGCAGCAGGGGTCCGTTTCTGCGTTAATAAGGAGAGAAGGTGTTCCACCAGGGGCTTGAATCAGGATCCAAGGAGCAGAGACTCCCTCTCATCCAAAGAGGCCAAAGGAAGCAGCATCTCCCCGCTACGTGGGCTTTGGTGTTGGCTGGTGGCTGGAGAGCAGGACGACTCAGAAATCACCTCACGGCAGACCCTGAACTAAGCTGTCCCTGGATTTCTCCGTTGTCATGGTGGGAGGCACACCTTGTACACTGGTTCTGGACTACATGGAGGCCGACTGGTACATAAGGAGAGATGAAAGGAGAGAAGACAGGAAAGCAGACACACACACACACACACACACACACACACACACACACACACACACACACACACACCAGACTGGCTTCCCAACTGAAACAATTGTGCAAATCATTTTTTAATGAAACACGAAGGACGGAAGACAATGTCACATGGAAGTGAATTCAGGCTAATTCCATAAATGTGTGCTTAGCATCACCAAGTGAAACGGTAACATTCTTAAGAGTACCGGAGGCTAGGGGCTGGAGAGACGGCTCAGGGTTTTAAGAACACTTGCTGCTCTTTAGAGGATCTGGGTTAGGGTCCCAGCATCCAAATGATGGCTCACAACCCTCTGTGAAAACCTTCAATTCCAGGGACTCTAATCCCTTGGGGCCTCGTGGGCATCAGAAACACACATAGTGTGCCCAGGCTCACATGCAGACAAAGCAGTCATACATATAAAATCTCTTTTTTTTTTTTTTTTTGTTTTTTTTTTTTTGTTTTTTTTTTTTTTTGGTTTTTCGAGACAGGGTTTCTCTGTGTAGCTTTGCGCCTTTCCTGGAACTCGCTTTGGAGACCAGGCTGGCCTCGAACTCACAGAGATCCGCCTGCCTCTGCCTCCCAAGTGCTGGGATTAAAGGCGTGTGCCACCACCGCCCGGCTAAAATAAACCTCTTTTACACAGAAAACAGTGGAGCTTAACAGTGCAGCTTAGTGCGTATCTCTTGGCTGATGTGCAAGAGGCTCTGAGTTTGGTCTCCAATACCATAAAAAAAAAAAAAAAAAAAGAGGTCAGTGAGTGACAATATTAGAAGAAGAAAAAAAATGAAACAAAATCAAGAAGACTGAAAAATAGAAAACTTGGATACAAAAAAAATGTTTTGGAAAAAATCAACAGGGGTAAAACTCTAGACTGTAGCTGAAGAGAAAAACTCATGAATCAGAAGATAGTTCTAGGGAATTTACATAAATACAAGATCAGAAAATGAAAATCTCTCATAATAAAACAATCTATCAATCAAGATAAAACAAAACAAAACAAAAAAAACAACACCACATATACTGTGATCCTTAGCAATCATACAACTTCCTGAACCAAAAAAGAAAGTCCCAAACAATCATCTGGGTTCTTGTGTGGCCTTCTCTCATGTGACCTTCACTCATGTGGCCTTCACTCATGTGGCCTGCTGAGTTTCTCAACAACATCAATACATGCTGGTCATTTTGCTCTGAATAAAGTCTGCTTGCTATTTTGCAAATCTACATGTGCTTATAATAAGATACCAAGAACCTGGAGTCACTTGGCCTAAATCCCAACCACTTGTAGCAAGACTCCGGCATATTGCCAGTCAAGTAAATAGATAATTGCTGAGTTTCCCCATATCTCGGAAAGACTGGAGGCCTCAGATTAGAGGTATGCCCCAGTGCCAAACGGAACCATAAATCCAAATATGGACGCACTTCTGTAAAACCACAGAAGGTCAAAGGTAAGACAAATGCTGAAAGTCCATGGAGAGCCACTGTGGTGCGCAGCTGCAATCCCAGCATCGGGGGAGCCAGGCAGAGAGGGCAAGAGCTCCAGGCCAGGCTGGGATACGAAGTGAGAGCTTGAGTCCCCCCCAAAACAAAACAAAGGAGCTGTGGGTATATCTCAGTGGTAGAGGCTTCAGCACATACAAGGCCTGAGTTTAAAAACCAGCACTGCCATAAATCAATGAATGAATGAATAAATAAATAAGGCAAAAAACATAATAAAATAAAAACCATCATAGCACATTTCTTTTAATCCCAGTACTCAGGAGGCAAAGGCAGGTGGATCTCTGTGGTCTACATATGGAGTTCCAGGCCGGTTAGGGCTACATAGTTAGACTATATCTCAAAAACAAAGTAAAGGTGCAAAGATGTGTATGTTAAGAAACAGGTAAAATTATTGTCTTATTTGGAAGGAAAAGTGAGAAAAATGAAAAAATATTAATCATAAAAATCTAAGCATAGAAAATAATGTAAAAATAAGTTCAGACATGTCAAATAATGTATCACAATGTATCTAAAATTATATCATGAATATAAAAGTCCGAGCCACCTTATTATTGTTAAAAGGCTAGAAAAATAAGTGTTTGGGTGTAAAACAAAAATAAGGTAATAAAATGTTTTAATTTGAAATATTATAATACAGAATTCAAATGAATTTCATCTTTAGAAAAGGTAATATAAACAATCCACACTCATGAAGTTAAAAGAGAGATGGGCTGTGTCCCCTGTCACCAAATGAACACTGGTTTGAAAGTGTTTGACCACACGTTATTCCACAACTACCAAGGAAGACCGGCTACTCCAGGGCTTCCTATTCAGATCTGGTTGTGGTAAGCCTACAAATCATCAATGCTAATTCTCAGGGTATTTTTTACCTCATCTTGATTTTTAAAGATAATTTTAAGAACATTTACATTTTTATCCAAAAGATAAACACCAACTTCTTTCTCATTGCTGGGATCAAATTCAGACTCTGTGTATGGTTGGCAGATGCTCCACCATTAGGCAACATCCCCAATATTAAATTAGGGAGGGAAAAGGCATATTCTATTTGAAAAATGAAAAAACTTACACCAGAAAATCTTATGAGACTTACGTTTTTCCATTCCACTCCACAATTTTTGTAAAGTTGAGGTAATTGTCTTCTCCAGTTAGAAAAACATAGTCTCCATCATTAGTTCCATTTTTCTGAAAATGAATGAATGAATATCACAATTTTTAAAATGATAAAATATAATAAGCACTAAAACAAAAAAAAAAACTTTTGAAAGACTGTGATAATTTGAGTGTACTCTGATCCTCAAATTACCATGTGAAAGCTGTGTTCTGTGAGATGGGACATTCTAGGGAACAAGTATTCAGGCTGCTCTCCCAGAATGAAGGAAGCAATGTTGGTGAGACTGGACTTCCGGGACCCATTCTCTCACAGAAGTGGTATTTAAAACTTGCTGATAATTTGTGTTTGAACAGCCTTGAGGTTTTGTCAACCCTTAAGGCTTGTCCTCTGCAAGAGAGGAAGTGAAACGCTACTGAGCGTTATGCTTTGAGCACGAGACCTTGGACAGTCTCGAGCCAGAAGATGAGCAGACTGTGCCACACCTACCTTAATGCTTTACTCCTGGGGTTAACTTTATCTATTACCAACTGGTCATTTTACTACATTTTCTTCCCTCCCCCTCCAAAACTACTGTCTTATTTTTCACAGACTTTTAGAAATATTTAGAACTCCAGGCAATTTTGGCCTTCACCTACAAGAAAGCCAGACTCAAGATGCACTCTGTCTTGCGTGCCCTCTTCCCATTGTGAACTGAAGTGGAGGTTCTAGGAAGAAACCTTACCTCATAGAAGAGGCCAAAGTTAGGGGAGACGTCAGGCTTGAAAATATGGACGAGGGACAAGATCTCATCTTTGTAGCCCCAGAGCAGTTCATGCACAGTGTGGGTCACAAACAGCTTCTGCTGGTAGGTTTTCAGCATGGCCTCGATGATCTCCCGGAGGAGGGGCAGCTGGGCCAGTTCTACAACGGTCTGCAGAGCAGAGGCAGGTTAACCAGTGACCCCTCCAAAACACCCACTGGCTCTCTTCCTGCCCCTCAGCAGAATGAGCCAGAATCTGAGATGTAAATGTTTGAGGCTCATCAAAAAATCCAACCAGTGACCCCCCCCCCACCGTCCATGCGGAATAAGAGTTCAGCTATAGCCGTGCGTGCGTGCGTGCGTGCGTGCGTGCGTGCGTGTGTGTGTGTGTGTGTGTGTGTGTGTGTGTGTGTATGTACTTCATGGCCTTGCACACGGTAGACAGCCCGTCTACCACTGATCTCTATCCTGAGCCCCAGTCCTCTTTTGTAAATTTTGAGACAGTTTCACTAAGTTGCCTAGGCTAACCTTGAACTCACTCTGGAACCCAGTCTGAGCTTTTTAATCCTCCAGTTTCTGCATTGGAAAGGATCTGGGATTACAGGCTGGAACCACCAGGTCAGGTTTTCAATCCATTTTTTTTCTTTTGTCTCTCCCCGCCCCGCCCCCCCCCTCCCCCAGCTGAGGACCGAACCTTGGGCCTTGAACTTGCTAGGCAAGTGCTCTACCACTGAGCTAAATCCCCAACCCCTTCAATCCATTTTATTGTAACCTGAATTTAGAATTCCCATTCACAGAGCTCTTATAAACACATAGAGACCTTTGGCCACGAGGTGGCTCCACTTCCCCTGGAGCAGACTGGTGGCTAAGCCTTTAAACTTTCTGCATCTTCAGCAGCAGGACAAAGCAAGATTGAGGCCCTGGGTCCATCAGTGTCAAGCAGCAGATACTTGAGTGTGGGAGCCTCAGAGGAGGTCGGTGTAAGGGACTAAGGAAGTTCCCTAGAGAGCTAGGGATGTGGATCCCTGGGTAAAGCAGCCCCTGACTCCGCACCTAGCCATTCAGGAAGTCCCGAGTTTGATCCCTAGCATCAAATTAAAAAAACAAAGCCAGCCTGGGCTACAAGGTGGTAGGCCAGCATGGACTACAAGAGACCCAGTTTCAAGAGAGGAGAACTCTAGGTCTCAGAATGGCATAAGTACCAAAACATTCGCTACTTATGTGGGTAAATGCTAATCCTGAACACAAAGGAAAAACTTTTGAAAGGACCTTGTTTTACAGACCTCAGAAAAAAGTGTATCTATATACTTAATAAAGTACACATCCATGAAAGGCTTGCTAGGCATTGCCGCTGGAGTGTGCCCATAATTCAAGCACTAGGCAGATGAAGGAGAATTGATGTAGCAAGCTGGAGGTCAGGAGGGCCACACACACAAACAAATCAAAGTCTTTGTGTATGTCCATTTTTGTTTGTTTGTTTGGTTATGGTGGCACTGGGATTAAATTCAGGGACTTGTCATGCTAAGCAAGATGAGTCCCCCCTCCCCTGCCCCGGAATATCTATATTTTATCATAAAATACTAGCTTTTAAATTACATAGAATCCTATCAGGCTTGCCCCTTTCCCTTCTGCAAACCCAAGATACTACAAGGCCCACTTACCAACAGAGGAATATTTATTGTCCTAATCAAGTCAACGTTAGGGTCGCCAACTGATTGGTTTCGTTCAAAAACATATGCCTTATTGCTGACAGCAGATATGGTTGTTCCATTCTCTCCGAACTGGATGTTTGCCTTGTTTCTGAGTTCCCTAAACAAACGAACAAAACACTATTTGAACATAGATACCACACTAACAAACAAGACCTTTCCCTCAGTTCAGTGTTAAAGTTACATTTTTTTTCAAAATAACATTTCTAATAAAATGAATATTTACATAGGCTGTTGATATTCAGCCCTTCAAACTACAAATTAGAGCTGAGATGCTGGGAGGGGATGAGGTCTAGGAGACACTTCTCAAAATCTATTGTTCCCATTTTCTTTTTTTCTCCTAGAATTGGGGAGATATAATAGTCAAACAATGAGTTCTTTCCTGAATTATAACTTGGTCCTGAAATATTTTCAATTCAGTTCACAGGTTCTACTTGTTTCAATCTGTATACTGGTGGTTTTGATTCCAACTTGAATTCAGTTCTAAATTTATTTTAAAAACTGAGGCCACAGGTGGGCAGTGGTGGCATACACCTTTAATCTCAATACTTGCGAGGCAGAGGCAGGCAGATCCCTGTGAGTTTGAGGCCAGCCTGGTCTATAAAGCAAGTTCCAGGACAGCTGGAACTGTTACACAGAGAAACCCTGTCTCAAAAAAACAAAACAAAAAAATTGAGGCCACAGCTAGACATGTTTGTTGACACATGTCTGCAATCCTAGAACTCAAGGGGCTGAGGCAGGAGGATCACTGACAAGTTTGAGGCCAGCTTGGTCTACAACGTAGCAAGACTATCTTAAAAAGTTAAAAAAAAAAAAAAAAGTGAGGCCTAAGGAACTGAGGGTACAGTTGCAATGGGAGGGGGTGAGGGGGGGGGTTGTAGATCAGAGAGACAGAGACAGGTAGAGATGAAGAAATGAACTGGGACCAACATAGTAAGTTGGAGCTTATTCCCATTTCTGTGCATAGTTCAGTTGAGTTCAAGTCAGTTCTCCAAAATGAGGCATTATGAAATCCCTTAGAAAGAGGTTGGTGTATAGTTAACAATCATTGACATGGATAATTACTTCTAAAGAGGAGCTACTTCTAGTTGAGGAGGTTTTTCAATGCTCCCAACACAAAGCTATGACAAGCATCTGAGGTGATGAATATGTCGTTTACTCGGAACTAATCTTTAAATATTTGCACCCTATAAATTACTGTGTCAATTAAAAAGCACATCTCTCAAAGTGCTTGGGCTGGGTGGGTGTGACTACTGTTCATGCCTGTGATCCCAGCACTCAGGAGGCTGAGAGAGAGAGAGAAGACTGAGAGCCGGAAGCTAGCCTAGCCTATGTGGTGAGACCCAGGCTTCTCAGGGTGAGATTTGGTCAAAAAAGGGACTGGGCAGGGCTTGGTGTATGGGCCTAGAGTGAATGCGAGGAAGAACTCACTGAAGGCATGAAATGCAAGATGCATCAAAGATAATCAAGATAAGATAACATTTTAATGCAATATTTATTTTTTTTTCTAAATTTGGTGGGGCTTTTTGTTTTGTTTTGTTTGAGATGGGATTTGACTCTGTAGTGTACACACTGGCCTCCAACTGGGGGCCATCCTCCTGTGTCAGCCTCCCAAGTGCTAAGATTACAGGCACGTACCATTACATCTATCTAGAAAATCTTAGTTAACAAACTGTCATCTAAGAGTCTATAATCACATACAGGTTAGAAGAGCCTGGACAGCTGGGCCATGACCACTTCCCCACAGGCCCTTTCTGACCACGGCAGTTCTTGGGGATTTTTTTTTCACCCATCTGCCTATGTATGGAGTTTGCTAACTTAGGCACTTAGTTCTAAACCTCTGAGTGAAATCATTTAGATGGGAAGGAATTACCATGTAGCCTATTGGCAAGCAAGCGGATGGCATTTAAAACTCAAACAAACGGCCCCGCCATGTAGTTCTGGCTGGCCAGGAACTCACTCTACAGATCAGGCTGTCCTCAGACTTGGGAGATTATGGAATCTACTTTTAAAAAGGAACTACTTGTTTTAAATAAGATAAGTAATGAAAATTTTTTGGTCTGAGTTTATCAGATGTTACTGGACTGGACATTGTTAATATATATAATGGAGTTTTTTGTCTGGATCTGTCAAATGTTAATGGACTAGACATTGTTAATGTAATCTTGACTGTATATTGCATATACTTATTGAAGATAGTTTTTCTTGTATTAGTTATAAGCTTTTTTAATTTTAGACAAAAAGAGAGGAAATGTGGTGGTATTGTGTTCCCCAAAATATTGTGTACTCTAATAAATTTATCCTCCTGCCTCTGCCTTCTGAGAACTCAGATTACAGCTGTGCACCCATGCACCTGCCTGATACTTTCTAGATTTAAGATAATAGCTAAGACAATAACAAAGGCACATGTAATAAACAGGCCTTTGAATGTTCTATAGCACAAGGTACTGCGCTGCGCACAGTAGCCATGAGGATCTGACCCTTGCAGGGCCCGTCCCAGGGCTGGAGAGAATCCAAATGTGAAGCCAAGCGGTTGTTGACAAAAGTCAGTGGGGTGTAACCAATGAATGCCTGTGACCCAGGCCAAATTGAAATCACTGCGAGAGAGAGAAAAACCATCACATGCCTTCTGGGGATATATAATGCATCGGATGGAGATGGCTGTGTTCATACACATCTACAGCCTGAAGTTCAGAGCTTTGCGGTCACTTCTGCTGCTGAGTTCCAGGTCCCCTTTCTTCTGTGGCAGCCTGGTTTCCTTCCCTCTCAGTCCTGGACCACTCAGGGTGCTGAGGGCCTGAGTGTGGCACGTCCTCTGGCCTCTCCATCTGGACCACAGTGCTTCAACACACATACATCCTCAAGGCCTAGCATCCTCCTGGTGGGACCCGTGGGATCTGACAAAGCACACGCTCCTCTGACTTAGATCTTTAGCTTATTTTGGGGGTTGTTTCGTTTTGTGTTTTGTGGCAGGGGTTCCCTACATAAGCCAGGCTGTCCTTGAACCAGCCATCTTGCCTCAGCGTTCTAAGTACTGGGGTTCCAGGTGTGTCCCCCAGGCCTGGCTTATAGCATGGATCTTTAAACCTGCCCTGTGTCCTAAGCTGTTCCTTTGGTCTTCTGTTAGCCTACTTTACATCACTCAAACAGGTTCTCCTGACTCTCATCAAAGAGATACTTTCCCTTGCTTGAGATCAAACATTCCTCCTCTGGAAATCACAACCTAGTCACTGTGGCTGAGAAGACAATTTGGGGACCAAGCAGGTTTAAAGTCTTGGACGCCTGACCTCATATTAAATCCTCATTCATGGAAGTTAATTCAAAGTGATTGTTAGAAGACAGAGAAAGAGGAAATTTCCAAGCCAAACATTTTTTTCAGCCAAAGCTGGTTCCTATACAGAAGTCTTCACCAGGTCCCCTCCTGAGTACCTATGTTGAGGTCAAGGACAAACCTTCTTCAGGGGACTTGTGATGATGGTCCCTGAGTACCCACACTGATCCACATCTCAGTGAGGAGGCAGAACAGTGGCCAGGTAATCACCAACTTGAAAGCCAAGGGAGCTGGTCCAGGGAGCTAAAACTGCCACTCAGATAGTCCTAGACGTCCAGGGTTCAGCGTGGTCATTTCCTAATGTCAAAATCAGGGTCTTTGCTAAGCATGTTTTGTTTATTTGTCTTCTCCTCTCAAGTCTTAGTTCAGGAACCTAAAGGCCTGAATTATCTCAAGGCTAAGGCCTGCTTCACTTAGATTTATGTATAAAACATGGACAGAGGAGATAACTTTTATCATGTTGCCTTTATTGTTTACCCTGTGGAAATCTGATGTCTAAGGGGCAACTGAGGCCAAAGATGCCATCAATTTAGGCCTATAACCTGACTTGGTTTCTTAACAAAGTTCAACAGGTCAAAGGTTTTCTAATATGACTCCTGTGGGATGATGACTCGGTTGGTCTCCTCATGACAACCTCATGATTTCCCTCAGCTATGTGGAGTCCTCCACCCACCATGCTTCGGCATCATTGGCTCCTGGCCTTTACAGAACTCGGTACATGAAAAAAAAGGACAGTAAAATGTGGAGGGAGAGGAAGAGAAAGAAGCCTTCCTCTCAAAACAGCGTGTGACAGGCCAAAGAAACCAAAGTCTTGCTCCGGCAATGCTCAGACAGGCAGGAAGAAAGGAGAGTAACAATACCGATAAACCTGCTTAGCAACACGCATGTGCGTGTACATACATACAAATGCACGCCAGCCACCAGCTGATCAACAACAGCCGATGTGAATCAGTGAAGCTGCTGGTAAACTGCAGACTGACAGCAAGCAAGGATCAGATTACTGTCGGCCACGGTAGAGAAGACCCATGAACTAGCCAGAGACACGGACAACAGCTTACATCAGAAACAAAGGCAATCTTGGGCCTAGACAATGAATGAATCAAGGAATTGTATTTCCAACTGCCCTGTGTTTCAGTGGATGACAACAATCTCAGACTATAGTTTAATGTAAATCCACCATGGTGGATCTAGTCATATGAGAGAGAGAGAGAGAGAGAGAGAGAGAGAGAGAGAGAGAGAGAGAGAGAGAGAGCCAAGAGTGGGAGCCACATCTGTAGTCCCTGCTCTGGGGAGGCTGAGGCAGGAAGATTTCAAGTTTGAAGATAACCTGGGCTATATGGTGATACTTGTCTCAGAAAGGAAGGAAGGAGAGGGAGTGAAGGGGGGAGGGGAAGGAGGGAGAGGAGGAGAAAGAGTGGATGAAAAGCCTAGTGTGGTTCTTGCATGTAATCTCAGCATTAGGGAGGCTGCGGCAAGAGGCAGGAGGATTACTTGGACCTAAGAATCCAGAAGTTTCAGAACTTCTGGGCCACACAGTTCACCTATACCAAAGTTCTGTCGCAAACAACATCAAAAACCAAACAAAGAAAGGAGCAGGAGAGGAAAGAGAGGCCTGGCCCCAGCGGCGGCTTCCACTGTTAGTCTCCGGCTCGAGAGACTGAAGCCGGATGGCTGTAAATTCCAGGTCAGCCTGGGCTGCAGAGCGAGACTGTCTCCAAAGCAAACAAAAGAAGAAAATGTTTGAGCTATCCCCCCGTAAACTATTGAATCCCACAGGAAGGAAGAACACATGGAATACAAAAGAACCATTTTAATTCGCTGGAAAGCTCAACAGCTGTGCATCCAGCGCCTCTGAGATGTCGGATAAATCAGGTTGTGCAAAGCTGTTAGGAAATTCTTGGCTAGGGACGGGGGACACAGCTCAGTGTGGTAGAAGCACTTTCCTAGCATGCCCGAGGACAATCCATAACACCACGTGGAAGGCAAGCAAGTGCTTGTATTTACTACATTTTAGTCCTTTGGGTTCATCCACCCATCCGGTTCTCCATCGAAATTCACCGTGATTCGATATCAGTGACAGAGCTCACTGGATAGGCGTGTAGGGTAAGTTCCGACTCGGGTTTTGTGCTCAGCCCTGTCTACACTGATACTTGCCTGTGGGACTAACTAGGCAGTCACTCCTGGTTTCTCCCTCTTCGTTTTATCTTTTTAGGGCAAGGCCTTACTACATTACTCACTCTGTAAGCCAGCTGGCTTCAAACATCCAGCCATCCCTCTGCCTCTGCCTCTCTAGAGAGGATTGCAGCACCAGCCCCCCCCCCCAACCCCCGTACCTGCTCCTGTGGCTTCTATTTTTATTTCCTCATCTGTGAAATGGGGACGACCATGTGCCTACCTCACAGAGTTGCTGTGAGAATTAAGTCATAGGAATGTCAACTTCAGCCGAAGCACCTGAACACACACTAAGTTCTTAGGAACATTAGTTAGTCGTTACCATGCAGCATCACTGCTTGTACTAAGCTCTTGAGATGGGGGATGTTATATATACCCTGTCTCCAGTCTCAAAGAATCCACAGGGAAGTACCGGAGACCACCATTTAAGAAAGGATGCTATGAATAGTCCTAAGATAAACATGTAAGTGCAGACATCTTTCCAATGTGCCGGACTCAGTTTCTTTGGATGGATACGTGGCGTAGCTCTCTTTTTAGTTTTTAGAGGAACTTCTATGTTTTCCATAATGACTATTAATTTTCATTCCCCCAAAAGTAGGAAAGAAGGAGTGAGTTTTTTAAAGTAAAATGACAGAAGCAGAGGCTGCAGAGATGGCTCGGTGGTGGGCCCAGGTCGGCTTCCAGCTTCTGTGTCAGGTGACTCACAACTACCTGTATCTCCAACCCCAGGGGATTTGATGCCCTCTTCTGGCCTCTGCGGGCACCTGCACACCCATCGGATATACTCACAGAGACACATACACATAAATACAAATAAATCTTAAAAGTTAAAAAAAAACAAAACCCAAGGTGGCCAGATGTCCTTGAGTCTAGCACACACCTATTTTTTGTTTTACAGATGCCCCTAGACAATTGTCAGCCAATCAGAGTCCCGGACCCTGGAAATCCCCTCACCCCAACCTCTGCTATGATAAAAACTCTGCCCCACCTGAGCTCAGGGCTCTCTGCTCTCACCGCTGTGACGGACAGACAGAGGGACCTAGCTCTGGAGCTTGAAATAAAGGCTCTTTGCTTTTACATGCGGGAGAAAAAAAAAGTTAAAAAAAAAAAAAAAAAAAGATAGAGGAGCTGGGGAGATAGTTCAGTCAGGAAAGTGTTTGCCTTGCAAGCGTGAAGACCCGATTTCAATCAGGCCACAGAGGCACACATTTGTCACCCCAGTGCTGGGGAGGCAGACCCAAGCGGATCCCTGGGGCTCACTGACCAAGGAGCCTTGCCTGATGAGTGGGTTCTAGCTAGGACAAGTGGGAGAACCTCTCCCAAAAAGACAAAGCCACTTGGGATTTAGCATTCGCTTTATTTTTTATTGCTGTCAAAGCAGTCATATCAGCCTACAATGGAGAGGAGCAACATGAAGGACAATCTAAAGAACATAAAAAGACGGATTATCACGGGCTACTGTACATTTTACACACACTTAGCAAAAACAGGAAGATCAACTGAGCAGGTCTCAGACAAACTGATTTGGATTCTTGAAACAGTAAGTAAGAGGGAAAATATCTGACAAACAATAGGTCTGCCAAAGGCTGAGAAAGCCACAGGCTTTCAGAGAGGTGTGGAAATTTCAATCCAGGGGCTGGAGAGATGGCTCAGAGGTTAAGAGCACCGACTGCTCTTCCAGAGGTCCTGAGTTCAATTCCCAGCACCTACATGGTGGCTCACAAGCATCTGTAAAGAGATCTGGCGCCCTCTTCTGTATACATAATAAATAAATAAATAAATCTTTAGAAAGGAAGGAAGGAAGGAAGGAAGGAAGGAAGGAAGGAAGGAAGGAAGGAAGGAAGAAAGAAAGAAAGAAAGAAAGAAAGAAAGAAAGAAAGAAAGAAAGAAAGAAAGAAAGAAAGAAAGAAAGAAAGAAATTTCAATCGAAGGTGTTACTAAACAGAAGACTCCTAGGACAACTTAGTTCTGACCACTAGAGCTCCAACTTCAGAAAATGCAAATGCAGCACCGCATTCCTTAAACCAGACAGACTGGTTCTTCATATGCAGACCTGCCAGGAACATTCAAACTCTGAATGCAACAACATGCTAACCGGCTGCAAACTGTCCGATGAGCCAGGCCTCTGCAGTTCCAGGAGCTAACCCCCTTTTCAGAGTTCCCGCCACGACTCCTTCCACAGGAAACAGTGGCAGCATCACCACGACCTCCCCCAAGGTGCCCCAGGCCTCCTGGCACACCGTGGGCAAGCGTCAGCTGACCTGCAGGCATTATTCATGCCTTTGGCCCCAGAAGCAGACAGGTCTCTGGCAGTTCCAGGCCAGCCTGGTCTACATAGTGAGTTCCAGGACAGCCAGGGCTACACAATAAGACCCTATCTTGAAAAAACAAAACACAGAGTCAGCAGACCTGTACAAGGAGGGAACACACTGAGCGGCCAAACGCTGCTGCAGGTGCTGTGGGTATGTTCCGTCTGTCAGCCCAAACGATAGCACAAATCAAGTCACGAGTGGCATCGGGGCCACTTGAAGACCACAGAGAGCAAATGCAGACAAACAGGCTCCACACCAAGAAGTTGGATGGCTCCCTGAAAAGCCATGTTTATCTCCAAACCCAGATCTCAGGGCGCTCCGCCAACCTGCATTTGCAGCCTGTTCATAACAGCTATTCATCCTCAGGACCTGGTCCTGCTCACATCTCTCCTTGACTTTCCCTGACTGGGTCCTGTGGTTCCAGCAGAACTACTCATATCCTCCAGTCTTAGTCAGTTTCTCCAGTTGCATCCTATGGATTCTAAAGCACAGTGGAGAATATTTCATTCACTTCTTCCATGCATATTCAGAGATGCTGGATATTCAAGGTGAAATAACCTGGCCCCTGTTCTTCTTAGGCCTTCCAATATATCAAGAAATCAGATATGCATAGCCACTTTTTGTGTATTTGTGTGTGCGTGTGCGTGTGCATGTGTGTGTGTGTGTGTGTGTGTGTGTGTGTGTGTGTGCGCGCGCGCGCGCGCTTCTGCAGGCCAGAGGTGGATGCTGGGTGTCTTCCTCAATTACTCTCTTCCTTATATATTAAGGCAGGATCTCTCACTTGAATCCAGAGCTTGCCAGACTAGCAGGCTCTAATCAGAGACTCTGTCTCTACCTCCCAGCAGCAGGATTACAGACCAGCCACTACACGTACCCGGTGTTTGAGTGGGTGGTGGGAATCTGAACTCTGGTCTTCAGACTAGTGGGGTAAGCACTTTTCTCTCTGGACCATCTCCCTTCCTTGGGTTTCACACAGGGTTTCATATAGCCAAGGCAGACCTCAAATTCTCTATAGACTTCAGCATGACCCGGAACTTCCTTCCGGTCTTCCTACCTGCAGCTTCCTAGTGCAAGATTGCTGGTAGGCAACACCACCCTGGTTCCACACGGCGCTGAGGACTGAACAAGGCAAGCACCCTACCGCCTGAGCTACGTCACCAGCCCCTAGAAGAAGTGACTAAAATGCACTTCGTCACTGTTGCAATGGGCACACATACCACGGAGAGAGCATTTCCAGTCAGAAGGAGTCTCAGCAGGAGAGGTGTCCTCACTCCCAACTGAGACATTGCAGGATGCCAGCTTACGAAGTATTGGGGGGTGGGGGGGTGGGGGAGCTTACAGATGACGGAAGCATGGTGAGAACCGAGCTGTGACCTGGCAGCTGTGAGACACTTACTGTGTTGTGCTCCTGGAGAACTGGAAATGCAACTCTGTCCTTGAGGTGCCTAAGGTCTCCTGTAAAGCACCTTCCAAACAGAGAACCAAACAGAAACCAGAGGGAAGGTCAAGGGCGCTTGTATTTAGCCCTTGAGATTTTTTTTTTCAAAGATTTCATTTATTTTTATTTTATGTGTCTGTGTGTTTTGCCTGCATGCATATCTGTACACCATGATTGCAAGGTTCAGAAGAGGGCACAGGATCCACTTAGGACTAGAGTTACAGATGGTTGTGAGCCCCCATGTGGATGCTGGGAATCAAACTTGGGTCCTCTGCAAGAGCAACAAACGCTCTTATCATCATCCCTCCAGCCTCTATTTAGTCCCTTTGTTGTCTGGGTTTTTGAGACAGGGTCTCACTATGTATCGCAGATTAACTTGAACATACAACCGTCCTCCTGCCTCAGTTTCCCATGTGCTGCGATTACAAGCATGGACCACAGCATCCAGTCTGAGGGAGCTTCTCATGAAACCAGAGTGTTAGGGTAGGACAGGATGCCTTGCAAAGGGGATGAATGGGGTGGGGGTGACTCCAGAAAGAAACAGCTGCCTTGAGTTGTACCCCAAGTCTGTTCAATGAAGCCTTAATTGAGATGAGTATGAAAATTGTGTTCTGTGCTTGTCTTAGGGTTTCTATTGCTGTGAAGAGACACGACAACCACAGCAACTCTTACCAAGGAAAATATTTAACTGTGGTGGCCCGATTACAGTTCAGAGGCTTAGTCCATTATCGTTATGGCGGGAAGCAAGGCAGCGTGCAGGCAGACATGGTGCTAGAGAAGGAGCTGAGAGTTCTTACATCTTGACTCACAGGCAACAGGAAGTGGTCTGTCTCACTGGTTGTAGCTTGTTCATCTGAGACCTCAAAGCCCGCCCCCACAGTGACATACTTCCTCCAAGGCCACACCTACTCCAACAAAGCCACACCTCCTAATAGTGCCACCTATTTGGGGGGCCATTTTCTTTCAAACCACCAGAGCAGATGAGTCTTGGGTGTGAGAATTTTGCTACACTTCCCAGTCCAACATGAAGAAACAAATGTGTTCCATTCTTGTTAGCTTTAATTTTACAGTTACATGTGGGTCAAGACTCAGACGGTTTGTTTATCACAGACAATAGCTCCCTGAATTGATCATCCTGACTTTACCTTTTAGCTTTTGTTAGCTTGGGCATGGGAAGAATAGTTCATTATATTTAGTGGTGTTAACCCCTCAGCTTTGTGGCCCCATCTAAGGCCCTCCGCTGCTCCTCTGGTTCACTTTAACTGAAGTGACAAGCAGGCTGAGGACTGCACGCTGACATGTTAGCATTGCAAAGTTCTAGACCACCTCTTTTGAGATCTGTCCTGCTTGTCTGTCCTAACCGCAAACACACAAAATGTGGCTGGAGGGGAAGGGGTGCATCTCAGTGGCTGGAGGGGAAGGGGTGGATCTCAGTGGCTGGAGGGGAAGGGGTGGATCTCAGTGGCTGGAGGGGAAGGGGTGGATCTCAGTGGCTGGAGGGGAAGGGGTGAGTCTCAGTGGCTGGAGGGGGAAGGGGTGGATCTCAGTGGCTGGAGGGGAAGGGGTGGATCTCAGTGGCTGGAGGGGGAAGGGGTGGATCTCAGTGGCTGGAGGGGAAGGGGTGGATCTCAGTGGCTGGAGGGGAAGGGGTGAGTCTCAGTGGCTAGAGGGGAAGGGGTGGATCTCAGTGGCTGGAGGGAAAGGGGTGGATCTCAGTGGCTGGAGGGGAAGGGGTGGATCTCAGTGGCTGGAGGGGAAGGAGTGGATCTCAGTGGCTGGAGGGGAAGGGGTGGATCTCAGTGGCTAGAGGGGAAGGGGTGGATCTCAGTGTCTGGAGGGGAAGAGGTGCATCTCAGTGGCTGGAGGGGAAGGGATGGATCTCAGTGGCTAGAGGGGAAGGGGTGGATCTCAGTGGCTGGAGGGGAAGGGGTGGATCTCAGTGGCTAGAGGGGAAGGGGTGGATCTCAGTGGCTGGAGGGGAAGGGATGGATCTCAGTGGCTGGAGGGGGAAGGGGTGGATCTCAGTGGCTGGAGGGGGAAGGGGTGCATCTCAGTGGCTGGAGGGGGAATGGGTGGATCTCAGTGTCTGGAGGGGAAGGGGTGCATCTCAGTGTCTGGAGGGGAAGGGGTGGATCTCAGTGGCTGGAGGGGAAGGGGTGCATCTCAGTGGCTGGAGGGGAAGGGGTGGATCTCAGTGGCTGGAGGGGAAGGGGTGGATCTCAGTGACTGGAGGGGAAGGGGTGAGTCTCAGTGGCTAGAGGGGGAAAGGGTGAGTCTCAGTGGCTGGAGGGGGAAGGGGTGAGTCTCAGTGGCTGGAGGGGAAGGGGTGGATCTCAGTGGCTGGAGGGGAAGGGGTGAGTCTCAGTGGCTGGAGGGGGAAGGGGTGGATCTCAGTGGCTAGAGGGGGAAGGGGTGGATCTCAGTGGCTGGAGGGGGAAGGGGTGGATCTCAGTGGCTGGAGGGGGAAGGAGTGGATCTCAGTGGCTAGAGGGGAAGGGGTGGATCTCAGTGGCTGGAGGGGGAAGGGGTGGATCTCAGTGGCTGAAGGGGGAAGGGGTGGATCTCAGTGGCTGGAGGGGAAGGGGTGGATCTCAGTGGCTAGAGGGGAAGGGGTGGATCTCAGTGGCTAGAGGGGGAAGGGGTGGATCTCAGTGGCTGGAGGGGGAAGGGGTGGATCTCAGTGGCTAGAGGGGAAGGGGTGGATCTCAGTGGCTGGAGGGGAAGGGGTGGATCTCAGTGGCTGGAGGGGAGGGGTGGATCTCAGTGGCTGGAGGGGGAAGGAATGGATCTCAGTGGCTGGAGGGGAAGGGGTGGATCTCAGTGGCTGGAGGGGAAGGGGTGGATCTCAGTGGCTGGAGGGGGAAGAGGTGGATCTCAGTGGCTGGAGGGGAAGGGGTGGATCTCAGTAGCTGGAGGGGAAGGGGTGGATCTCAGTGGCTGGAGAGGGAAGGAGTGGATCTCAGTGGCTGGAGGGGAAGGGGTGGATCTCAGTGGCTGGAGGGGAAGGGGTGGATCTCAGTGGCTGGAGGGGGAAGGAGTGGATCTCAGTGGCAAAGCATTTGCCTTGCAGGCTGGAATTCAGTTGCCAACAGGTGGGGTGGTGACAAGGGGCCAATCCAGGACACACTGCTTAGAATAACTGAGACACGTAGAGGCTGGAGTTGCAGGCCCGTGGTAGGGTGCTTACATAGCATTCACAAAGTCTTACTAGGTTCAATCCCCAGCACCCTATCCACCCACCCTGCCAAAATAATCCAAAATATATGATATAAATGAAAAATGTAAATTAGATTTGAAAGATTTAGTATGAAAAGGGAAGACATGAAATATTAATAATTCTGAATGCAGACATTATGCTTGTTAAGTTTTAAACCCACAACAAATGGCTAAGGTGCCTATTTAACATATCAACGCAGACCTGGCCACCAGGTTCTCCCAGCATCCCTCAGTCCTGTCCTGTTACTGGGTATGGCTGACATATCCCATTCTTTACTCTGTCCAGCCCGGCGGCTGGCTGCCCTTCCCCCAGAGGCTCTTCCCTATATAATCCAGACCTTTTGGTCACCCACCCCTTTTGTACCTTTGGTCTCCTGGCTGCTATACCTGGTTCCCCTCTCTCCTCTCCCTGCCCCTCCACCTCTCCCCACACAGCCCAGCTCAGCCTGGTCATGTCTACTCCTGGCTCTCCCGGAGAACTCTGAACCCTGCCTCTGACTATTCTCTACCACATGTCTACAATAAACTTTCTCCTCCACCATACCTAGGAGCAGTCTTTCTTTCTTTCTTTCTTTCTTTCTTTCTTTCTTTCTTTCTTTCTTTCTTTCTTTCTTTCTTTCTTTCTTTCTTTCTTTCTTTCTTCCTTCCTTCCTTCCTTCCTTCCTTCCTTCCTTCCTTCCTTCCTTCCTTCCTTCCTTCCTTCCTTCCTTTCTTTTTGAGACAGCCTCACTCTGTAATCCAGGCTGGACTTGTGGCTAGTCTCCTGCCTCAAGCCTCCCTGGTGCTGGGATTGCTGGCATGTGCTGAAACACCTGTCTTAGAGTGTAAAAAATCCAAGCTAAGAGCAGGGCCGTGGTCTGGTTAAGTGTCCCCAGAGGCCCGTTAGGTCTCATCCTCCACAGGGGCACTACTGGGAGAAGGTGGAGACTTGAAGCTGGAGGGGAAGCTGCAGGTCACCAGGGCTTGCCTTTGAAGAGGGCATGAGACCCAGCCCCTTCCTCCTATGCCCGCAGCAGTGGGGCCAAGCAGACCTCTCAGAGACCTCCCAAAGTGTGACATCCTGTTTCTCTACAATGTTTGCAAAAATAAAAATAAAGGCTTAAACACAGACGACACCAAACCTCTACAGCCATGATCGTCACACAGAGAGAGTCACTACGACCCCAGCAGGGAAGAGAAGGAAATACCTGAACCGCCCTAAGAAGGTTGCTCCAGCCTTAGAGAGGACATGAGGGGGAGGGGAGGCGTAGGAGGCACCAGCACATTCCAACTACTGCATCCGCATCTGCTCTCAGGGTACTGCTATGTTTTCATGAGGTTTTGTTGTTGTTGTTGTTGTTTGTTTTGATTTTTGTGTTTTCTGTTTCTTTGAAACTGTCTTGCTACCTAGCCCAGGCTGGCCTCCTTCTCTTGATCCTCCCACCTCTGCCTCCCAAGTGCACTCAGGGGTCCTTAACCCACTGTGCATGACAGGGCAGGCATTCTACAGTTAACCCTCTGGGCTCTTCCTCACATTAACTCCTTGTTGGCAGTGTCTTGAGCATGGCGGGCAAAGTGGTGCCCCACGGGAGTTGTATCCTCAACAGCTTTGGCTTTTTATTTTGAGACAGGATCTCACTAACTTGTCGAGGCTGGCCTTGAACTCATTCTGTAGTTCAGGGAGCCCTTGAATTTGCAACACCCCTGCCTGGATCTGTGGAGTAGCTGTAATCACAGACCTGTGTCATCAGGCTCAGCTCATACCAAAATTTTAATTCAGAAGATAAATACCCAGGAGTATACAGGAAACCCATTCAGGACCCACAGGGGGGTGTTTCCTGCTTCTAGCCTCCATACCCCCCAATCTGGATGTTCAAATCCTTTAAATAAAAGGGTACAGTGTTGGCATATAACATACACACATCTCCCTGCATGCTCTTTTGTTTGTCATCTGCCACACTGGGGATCAAACTCAATGTTTTTTTAATACGATAGGCAAGCACTCCAGTGCTGAGCTATACATCCAACTTCCTCCAATGTACTTCCAATGGTCTCCAGATTAGTGCACCCTAATACCCTGTACATGCTGTGTGGGCAGCTGTCATGTGTTCAACTCTTCAGGAACAATGGCAAGGAGGTCGGCATGTGTTTAATACAGAAGCAACGACTGCATGCCCAACCACACAGCACATGTCAGCAAGGACTGAGCTCTCCCCCAGGGATTTCCAACTTGCAGTTAGTTAACCACGTGGATAAACGCAGAAGCCATGGCTAGAGAGGGCAAACTGCACCAGGAAGGGAGAAATGGGAAGTGGGCAAGAGTTGCCTGAGGAGGGAAGAAGGGCAACCCAGAGGGAGGGAGGGAGAGAGAGAGGGAGAGAGGGAGGGAGGGAGGGAGGGAGGGAGGGAGGGAGGGAGGGAGGGAGGGAGGCAGGGAGAGAGAGAGAGAGTGAGAGAGAGAGAGAGAGAGAGAGAGAGAGAGAGAGAGAGAGAGAGAGAGAGAGAGAGAGAGAGAGAGATCCACTTTCTGTAAGGGGTTTCTGAACTTTCCCCAAGAGCAATCAGTTAAGACCATCCTAAAACTGGGATCTGGGGGCTGTGACAGACGGTTTCACCTGTGGGAGTTAGTTATGTGACCACATCTAAACCGCGAATCTGTCCAACACACACAGAGGCCGCAGACATTTTAGCAGAAGGCTGGATTTTCTTTTGAGTTATGATTAGAATCTGTGGCTTTGGTACTTTGTGTGTTTTTGTTTGATAGTTGGTTTAGTTGTTTTATTTATTTATTTGTTTGTTTGGTTTGGTTTGGTTTTAGTTTTTCGAGACAGGGTTTCTCTGTGTAGTTTTGATGCCTGTTCTGGATCTCGCTCTATAGCCCAGGCTGGCCTTGAACTCACAGAGATCCACCTGGCTCTGCCTCCCGAGTGCTGGGATTAAAGACATGCACCACCACTGCCCAGCTTATTTTATTTTTTTAGATTAGGTTTTCTATATAGCCCAGGCTGGCCTCTAATTCATGATACTCCTGTGTCAGAGTGTGTAGGTGTTATAGGGGTGTGCCACCGAACCTCACTTGTTTTCTGAAGCTTTGTTCTTTCCTTCCTTCCTTCTTTGGGGATGTGGTTGGGAGGGTCTCTTCTAACCCAGGCTGTTCTCAACTCCTGGAGTGATAGAAGAATCCTGAGCCCTGGCACTCTGACTGGACTTACTATTTAAAAAGATAAAAGAAAGCAGAGAGGGAGGGAGGAGGGAGGGAGAGGGATGGTGTTGGGGAGGATGAGGATGAGAGAACACCCACTGGAGAGGTATTGATACTCTCAAACTCCATCATGAGTGTGCTTTTTGGTTTGGGGTGTTTTTTTTGGTTGTTTTTTTGTTTTGTTTTGTTTTTTGTTTTGCTTTTATGAGACAGGGTCTCAGTGTAGCCCAGGCTGGCCTAGAATTCATGATATAGCCCACACTAGTCCTGACCGGCCATACTCTCTCTGCTTTAGCGTCCCAAGTGCTGGGTGGGATTAAAGGCAGCCATGGCTAGCTATGACTAGTCATGTTATCTGCTTCTTCAGGAATGTGCTCTGTTAGCTTGTGCATTGTTGTTAATAATAATAATAATAATAATAATAATAATAATAATAATATAGAAGTTATTAGGATAATATTTGCTATGTTGCCCAGGCTGGTCTTGAACTCATAAACTGAAGCAATCTTCTAACCTCTGGCTTCTGGGTAGCTGGGATTACAGCATGCAGCACCATCACAGCAGCTGGCACAGGGTGGAAGTCTTTTTCTCTGAGGAATGAGAAGAATGGCCGTAAGAACAGGCCAGGAGATGTGGTGAGAACTGATGTGTTGAGATTCTCTAGTTCTTAAGGGAGGCTAATTCCTATAAGGAGGCGGTGTCTCCTTCTCCCTCTAATCCTAAAAGACTTAGTTAAAACAACAGAGAGCGCACGCCTTTAATCCCAGCACTCGGGAGGCAGAGGCATGCGGATCTCTGTGAGTTCAATGCCAGCCTGGTCTACAGAGTGAGATCCAGGAAAGGCACAAAGCTACACAGAAAACCCTGTCTCAAAAAAATCAAAAAACAACAGAGAGCTCAGGGTGGAGATCGGGGCTAGAGGACTGCCTAACATGTGCAAGGCCCTGGGTTTAAGCCCCAGTATTTCACATGTGCATGCACACTCAAAAAGATCATTCTCTAATTTCCTTGGCCAATACAGTGGCTTACACCTCCAATACCACACTCTGGAAGATGAAATGGGGTGATTCCATACTCACGGCCAGCCTGGGCTACATAGTAAGTCCCTCTGTGTATTTATTTATTTATTTATTTATTTATTTATTTATTTATTGGTACTGAGGACAAAACCAAGGGCCTAGTACATGCTAGGCTTTATACATACAGGCTTTATACTAAGTCATATCCTAAAGCTTTTCTTTTTTCTTTTCTTTTCTTTTTGTTTTGAGACAAGGTTGTCTCTAAATACCCAGGCTAACTTAGATAGACATTGAACTTGTGATCCTCTTGCCTGGGCCCCTCTAGTAACTGAGGTTACGTGTTGTAGAATATTATTTTAAGATGCCATACATTTGTTTATGCTGTGGAATATTTGTTTAATGATGCAAAGATGTGTCGCATTCTTTCATGTTACATTTGTTTAATTCTGTGAAGCTGTGTTGCTTTGCCTGTCTAAAACACCTGATGGGTCTAATAAAGAGCTGAACGACCAATAGTGAGGCAGGAGAAAGGCCAGATGGGGCTGGCAGGCAGAGAGAATAAATAGAAGGAGAAAGAGAAAAAAGATCTAGGAGGATTCAAGGGGCCAGCCACCCAGCTACACAGCCAGTCATGGAATAAGAAGTAAAGAAAGGAATACAGAAATAGCAAAAGGTAGAAGCCCAGAGTCAAAAGATAGATGAGATAATTTAAGTTAACAAAAGTTGGCTAGAAATAAGCCAAGCTATGAACGTAGTCAGAAGGTTTCTCTGCCCCACCTGGTCCTGCAGCTGCTCAGACTCAAAAACATACAGATGCTTTTTTTAATTATGAACTGGATGGCCTATGGCTCTAGCTTCTCGCTAGTTAGCTCCTATAACTTAACCCATTTCTATTTATCTATAAGTTGCCACATGGCCGTGGCTTATCCATACTTTCACATCTTGCTTCTCCTGGCGGTGGCTCGTGTCTCTCTCTGCCTCTGCCTTTCTTCTTCCTATCTCACTCTTTTGGATTTCCTGCCTGGCTATAACCTGACTCGCCATAGGCCAGAGCATCTTCTTTTCTTTTCTTCTTCTTCTTTTTTTTTTTTAAAGAGATTTATTTATTTATTCTGTTTACAGTGTTCGCTTGCATGTGTCCCTTCAGGCCAGAAGAGGGCACCAGATCTCATTACAGATGGTTGTGAGCCACCATGTGGTTGCTGAGAATTGAACTCAGGACCTCTGGAAGAACAGCCAGTGCTCTTAACCTGTGAGCCATCTCTCCAGCCCCCAGAGCATCTTCTTTATTAACCAATCACAGCAACACATATTCACAACATACAGAAAGACATCCCACAGCACTTCCCCTTCTCTGTCTAATCAAAAAAGGACGGTTCTGTCTTTAACATAGTAAAATTACATATAATAGAACATTTATCAAGCAAGAATTACAGTTACAATATCTACTCTATTTGTATTTGGCAAAATTAAAGAAAATATTCTATCTATCCTATATTTGTTAGTCTAAGGTCTCATATCTAATTTATCTTTTATCATAACCAATAAGACTCCCCAGATTTATTTGGGAGCTGGGTAGTAGAACCCCAAAATGAGCAAAAGTGCCAAAGAGCAAAAACCACCAACTACAGTTACAGGCTTGCACTGACAGACACAGTGAGACCCCGTCTCCAAATGAACACACATGTGCATAAACCACAAGGGCCTAAGGGTTCTCCTAAAATTCCTTCACACAGCATGGTTTGTTGGTATAATTATGGAGGTGGATTTATATAGACTAGTAAGTCCACTAATTAGTGATTATAGCAAGTACTTAGATATCACTATTGTGAGCAGGGACAGTCTGAACATTTAATAAATACTGGTTCATCAACTCATTTAATTCTTATAACAACCCCACATGGGGGGCTTATTTTGATCCCCTTACAGAGAAGGAAACCCAGACAGAAAGTTGCAAAGTTGTGATTTGACTCAAGTCAGCATCTGATTTGAGGCAGAGCGTGTTCCCCAAAAGCAGGTATGAGTTGTTTGATCTTTGAATTCCCAGCATCTGGAATAATGCCGATTCATAACAATCAACCAGCAACCATTCATTCATTCACTGGGCAATTGATTACAACAGGCCTGTGAGACATTTCAACCAGCTGCTGTCCTGAGGAAAGACCTGACAGTCTGCTTCCTCTATTAATGTCTTTTTTTTTTTTAAATGTTGGCAAAGAGAAACTTTCCTGGCAAGCTTCCTGAAGAGGAAGAAGGAGCTGCTGTGACCTACTGCAACACAAAGTTACCATGACTGGAAGACCCAAGTTATCCCTTCCATCTGCTCAACTTTGAAAACATAAGATCCAGGACTGGGGAAATGGCTTGGCAGGTGAAGGTGCCTGCTGCCAAGCCTGAGGACTTGAGTTTCGTCCTTGGGACCCACATGGTAGAAGGAGAAAACTGATGCTTGTAAGTTGACCTTTGACCTCTACACATAAGTCACCGACTGAGAGCGTACGCGCACAAATAGATGTAATAAAAAGTGATCAATACCATTCTTCAATCTTCTTAGACTTTGAAACTGGCAGTCACTGCCACAAAACCAGTTACTACCTGTTATTTCTTACACATAGGGCTTAGAAATAAATGGATGAACTGGGTGTGGTGGAATAAGTCTGAAATCCTAGCACTTCGAAGGCTGAAACAGGAGGATTACCACAAGTTCAAGTTCAAGGCCAGCCGAGGCTACAGAATGAATTTCCAGATGGTAAAACTCTGTCTCAAAGAAAGGTTGGGATACACATGCAAGGAGTCCTGGGTTCATATCCAACATGAAATAAAGGCTACAATCCGTGTTTAAGAGTCAGGAGGACCAAGAAGTTTAAAGCCATCCTTTGAGACATAGTGAATTCAAGCCATCCCGAGCTACAGGAAATCTTGTCTCATTAGAAAGAAAGAAAGAAAAAAAAAACTGAATGAGTGAGAAACATTAAAAAAAAAATCTCAGAGCTGGGTGGTGGTGGTGCATGCCTTTAATCCCAACACTTGGGAGGCAGAGGTAGGTGGATTTCTGTGAGTTCAAGGCCAGCCTGAGCTACAGAGTGAGTTCCAGAAAAGGCACAAAGCTACATAGAGAAACCCTGTCTCAGGGGGAAAAAAATCTCAGATTAACAGTAAATTCTAGAAACTGATTTAAAACTAAGTACATGTGGAAGGAAATTGGAGGGAGCCCTAAAAGGCCAGAGGTGGAGAGCGGCTGGTGGATGACAGGACAGGGCAGCATTCCTGAACAGGACATACGGGGACTCAGCCCTGCCCACAGAGCTCTGTGGAGGAATCTCCCCAGACAGACACCAGCAATGCCACACACAGAAGAGACCCAAAGCTGTGTCTCCACCAGCTCGTGTCCTAGCGGGCCGTGCTGGCACAGCCCCGAGTATCCCCGCAGGCCCACAGTGGAGGAGGGACTCACCTGTAGGTGTACGGCCCCACTTCTTCCACTATGGGGATTTCTCCTCGGAGGATCTCCTCTGGATTGGTGACATTGAAGAAATAGAACTGGCTGTAGACAGGTAGCGGGGGCTTCTCCCAGGAGTCAAAGACCTCGGTACCGTTTCTCAACACCATATTCTGGGGAGAAAAAAAAACAAAACAAAACTGGTTCACAAAAAGGCCACTGCTTCTGAACGCGGGGCAGGAAGTGGGGCCTTCCCTACTCTGTAACTGGGGTTTGGGGGCAAAAGTCCAGGTCCCAGAAACCACAAGAAGCTCGTGGTGGCAACCTGTGCCAATCCATGAATTAAAGAGAAGAGTGACCGTAAAAAGCAGAGAGAGCGTTATCGACGTGTTGAGAAGAACACATAAAGGAATCCTATGACTCCGAGTTCATCTTTGGGGTCTTGACAGAGCTTTAGAAGTGTGGGGTTTAGCTTGGCTTTAAGGCAGGGTTTCACTCTGAAGTCTAGGCTGGCCTGAAATTCATTATGTAGCCCTGGCTGGCCCTTTGAGGCTGTCCTCTTGGCTCAGCCTCCTGGGTGACTACAGACACGCACCATCACGCCTGGTGAACCTTAAGTTTAAACTTCTCTACAAACTCCCCGAGGAAACCTGTACTGGGAGAAATCTATATTTTCCATTGAACTCCTAAGTATCACTTAAGGATGGTCAGCATAGGAAACATCTACTAATGGAAGTCATTAGGAACCAGCAACCAAAAATAAAAACTCAGCTCTTCAGTATGCAACCAACAGGGTTGGTGGCTGGCTTCTCAAAATGAAGCATCCTGTTCCCCAAAAAATCGTAGGTTTGTTTTGTGCTTTTACACTTCCTATGACCCGGAGGACAACACACTTCCTGCAGGAATGGTGGATCGATATAATACTAGAAAACTTTTAGACTAGCTTCCGCTGACTTTGCCTTAGACATGGGAAGAGAAGTTGGGGCGTGATCCTTTGTCGAGGCACAGAAAGACCTTGGGGGAAGCAGATAACAGAGACAACCCCAGGTGTGACACTGCCAGCCACTAGCCGTGACCCTCGAGAGCAGCCCGAACTGTTTTTAATCCCTACCATCTGGATTCTCCCCTCGGCTTGTTTAGTGAAAAAGTTGAATCTACTAAATGTTTGCTCAAGGTCAGAGGAACAAGTTCAAGTCAAAGGCTACAAGGTAAACTCAGTGTAAAGGTCAGGCGGGCTTTCTTTTCTGCACAGGGCCCAGTGGGGGCTGGAATGGCTGCTCCTGTGCGGGGGTCAGCTGACCTCGGCAATGCAGCACCAGACTCATCATTTTTTCAAGACTAGAGGAAGGGAGTCTGCTGAGACAGTTCAGTGACTAAGTGGGCTTGTTGTGCAAGCCTGAGGACCTGACTTCCAACCCTCAGTTCCCACAATGGGGGAAAAAAAAAAAAACAGGCGTGGGTGGTGCACATGCCTGTCACTCCAGCACTGACAATCTGATGGCGGAGGTGGGTGGCCAGCCGGCTTACATGCAATAGTGACTGTCAGGCTCAGTGAGAGACCCTGTCTTCTCTCGCGAATAAAGCAGAGAGTGAAAAGCAGGACACCTGGTAGTGTCTTCATCCTTCTACAGGTGGGCATGCACGCACACACGCGTGCACACGCATGCACACACACGCACCAGTGCACAGACAGGCACACACATCCCACACACAAAATAAAAATAAAGTAGTTAATCTTATAAAAACCAAATACAGGAAGGTATGGAGACCCACAAAGGTTTCCTAGTGAGATCCGAGCTTGCTTTACCCGGCAGAGCTGCATTAGAGGATGGCTTGACCACGTGCGGGGTCACCAGGTGTTTGGAAGGGTCTGCACTTGGCTGTGCTTGGAGGAGATCATTTGCACCACCCCTTGGCATTTCTATAAATAGCCCATTAGAAGCGACAGGAGGGGCCAGTGGACAAGGATCCAGGCCCTCCTGAGGTTATCCTGTGTTTTTGTCTGTCTCTCTCCCCTCTATATTTCTATCTAAATTTTTTATCCCTCTCTTCTCAAGAGTACCCCGGGAGGAAAAAGTGGTCTCCCACAGGAAGGGCTGCATCTGTATGTTATACAAACAAGGGCTGTGGTGGGTGAGACAGGAAGATGGCCACAAGTTTGAGGCTGTCCTGGGCTACAGAGGGTGACCCTATCTCAAAGACAAAAGCAAAACAAAACATAAACAGTACAGAAATGCACCCCTTTCAGGTGTCAGTTCAAAACAGGCAGTGTCGCACAATGGTCAAGGGGGTTAAATAAAAAGAGGAGGAGGAGCCGGAAACATGGCTCAGTGGTTAAGCTCACTTGTTGCTCCAAAAGGACCCAGGTTCAGTTCCCAGCACCCACATGAAAGCTCACAATTGTCTGTAACACCAGTTCCAGGAAATCTTCAGGCCTCCAGGAAATCACCAGGCATGCACACACGGTACACATACATATGCAGGCAAAACACTCACAAGCATGAAACCACATAAACCTTCAAAACAAAACACCCATATAAATCTGGGGCTGGGGATATAGCCCAATGGTAACCTTTCCCTCGCCTAGCACGTGGAAGGCCTTAAGTTCAATTCCCAGCAAGGGTGGCTTGGCAGGGGAAGGGGAGGTGGTGGTGGACAATACAAATCTGACTTGGGTCAGGACAGGCTACTTGAAAGCATTACTGTAAGGACGGAAGGGACGACTGCAAACAGCAAAGGCTAACCGTGATGTTTGCGGAGTCTCGAGGGTCAGGCCGAGAGTTTGCTTTCCTGGGAGGAGTGGGCAAGGCTAGAGAACGTGGTGTGGGGGAAAGTGGGGTGCTTAAGAGTGGCAGGGTCAGCCAGTGAGCAGAGGGCCTCACCAGCTACGGCCCAGCACCAAGGCATGCGGAGAACGTGAGGGAGAAAGGATCCAGGGTCTCATTTATCTTTTAAAGGAGTTCGTCTGTAAAGTACAAACCCTCGGCGACGCCACGAGTGAGAGGCGAACAGATGGGCAAGCGGCCGGGCTTATCTTGCTTGGTTCCATGCAGCTCAGGCAACCCAAGGTACAAAGGAAAGTGGAGAGTTTCCAGGAAGAAAGGGGCAGAGCTCCTTCCAGAAAGGGGTGGAAGCCAGTGCTTGGGCATCTATAAACACGTCTCTCTGACGTATAGATAAAAATAAACCTTTAGAAGCCTTGTCTCCTTACACACTGACCACTCACAGTTAACTACTGAAACAGTCCTTGGCAGCTTGCCTGGGTCACAGTTGGCAGCAGACTCTGGTTCTCCCCATGGTCAGCCTGACCCCAGAGCACTTCTCTGTCCTGGCTAGAACAGAGAAGAACCGAAGCCATCCAAACACACTGTCCTGTCTCCGTCCACTGCATTCAGATCTTCCCCCTTTCCTGCACTGTTGACGTGTGTTTTCCTCGAGGAGCCCTCTGTAAATCCCAGAAGAGACACTGGGCGTGTGTGTGTGTGTGTGTGTGTGTGTGTGTGTGTGTGCGCGCCTGTCTGTCTATGTATGTATGTATCTGTGTGTATGCGTGTGTGTCTGCCTGTCTGTCTATGTATGTATGTATCTGTGTGTGTGAGTATGTATGTGTGTATGTATGTATGCATCTGTGTGAGTATGTACGTGTGTGAAAGAAAGCGAGAGAGACAGAGAGAGAGACACCAAGGGGGGATGAGAGAGCAGAGGGAAGTGGTAAATGCAGCTGCCAACACTTCTAAAAGAGTTTCATCTTTATTTTTATCCTTTCCTGAGGCCAGCTCACAGGACAGTCACCGTCGCCACCACTGCCAGCTGCCTACTACTGTGTCCCTGCCAGAGTCGGGGACCGTGTGAGGGGACGCATTGCTTCTGAGACTTCATGTAAGTCAGTCCTGCAAGATAAGAACTTCCAGCTTTCCAGTTTGTACCAGAGTCAAGCACCAAAAAGAGAAACGAAAAGAAACTACAGTTTGTAGACAAGGAGACAGTAGCAGCACAGATGTCCCCAAGTTACAAAGCCAGCACATTAAATCAAGCCTGGACAAGCCCTGGGCTGCAATGTGGCAAAGACTGCGTTTGCCTACCTCACAATCTGGTGGAATGACCAGATTGAGCGAATGCAGTTGAATTTCATGGAGACAATTTTTTAAGTATAATTATGTCCCAGATATTACATGAGCTGCATAGAAAATAATTTAATCTTTTAAATATTTTTTATTTTTAAAAACTGTATTTGTATTGGTGTTTTGCCTACATGTATGCCTGTTATACTACATGCATGCCTGGTACTCAAGAAGGGACACTGGATTCAGCGGGACTGGAGTTACAGATGGCTGTGAGCCACCATGTGGATGCTAGGAATCAAACCTAGGACCTCTGGAAGAGCAGCCAGTGCTCTTAACCACTGAGCCATCTCTCCAGCCTGGAAAATAATTTATTTTTTCCGGCATATTGAAGGATCTAGGGACAAAGTGTTGTGATACCTGCAACTTGTACTGAAATATTTACAATAATAATAATAACAATAATAATAATGTGTGTTTGAGAGATATGGCCAGGCAGCAATAACTGATACCTGGAAGTGAATGGTAACATCTCACACATATATACTGAAATAATTATTTTGCTGTTTATCTGGATTGTAAACTAGACTAGGCCTCTTGTTTTGTATCTAGCAACCCTACCCTAGAGGGAACCATAAAAAACAACAGAGAAAGCATAACACACTGGACTCCGGGTTTCCCTGGCAGTCAGGCTGAGTTATGAGGAAAGGGAAGTATGGCAGCCGTGGGAGGTCATGCCTAGCTGAGCTCCATCCACAGGCGTGTCGGGACCTAAGAGAAGAAGAACTGAAGCTCAGAGCCTCCATGCTGCTCAGCCCCACTATGCTAACGTATCCAGAGAAAGCAAGGCAACCCTGTACCACAGGATGGGCCAGTTGTGTGTCCCCACTGACCGAACCTTCTAGTTCTGTACCAGACACACAAGGCATTGGCGGCGCAAGGCCAAGAGCTTGCTCTGCAAAAGCCGTGTTGACAAACGAACAAACAACAACCCTAAGACCAGAGAAAGCCTAACACAGGAAGTCACTCATTCTGCCAGACACAAGGAACCAGTATCACGGCTGCCCTGGGCCATTCTAAACATAAAGCCATACATGGGGACAACTACTGCCCATCACTGAGAGCTCCGCTCTGGCAGTGACAGCCCCAGATAAAACTTTCAATTAGCCGAGCTGTCTTAGTCACACTAAACTAAAAACCAGCATAAGGTCCTAAATCAGCCTCACAAATGAGTTTTATCTGGATTGTGAGACAGTGCTTATTAATTTTAGCCAGGTGGAATGGGATAGATTTTTCAAAGCCCAGGACTGTGGACTATCACTAAAAGAAATATTGGAAGGGATCCCTTGTTATGTGGCGAGTTAGGAACAAAAGACAAACTAACAATGAAGGCAGAACACACTGTTCTGTGCATCAGCCAAAAGGTACAGAGTGAAGTCCTTCCTGGGCCCAACAAGAAGAAGCCGTTTTCGCATGACAAGGCTTAGTTGAAGGACACAAATGTCACACAGAATTGTAAGCAAGACTCACTCTTGCCTAAGATAAAACGATCCGTGCACAGAAATGTGTCGGTCATATCAGATTTACAAGAGACATTTGACGCAGCGAATGTAAACAACAACAACAACAACAAGCTACAGATGTGGGGGGGGGGCTGCCACCCTCAGTCCCCACATGAGGCTCCCACTGGCTGTCCCCTGAAATCGGGAAGACGATGCTTCGTTCTCTCTCTGCCCAGGGCACCCTGCTGCCATAGGAAATCTGGACAATAAAAAAGTTTCCATATGCAAAGTCTTTATACTCAAATTTTGATTTAAAAAAAAAGTAACAGGAAGTCATCCGTCATGGTGGCCCATACCTACGTCTCAGCGCTTGGGAGGCAGAGACAGGAAGATCAGGAGTTCAAGGCCAGCCTTGGCTACATAGCGAGGACCAAGAAGCTAGCTTAGGGAGTAGAAATGCTTAGTGCCCAGGCCCGATGACCTGAGCTCCATCCCTGGAACCCATGCACAGAGCTACACAAGAGCGACATGCCACACGTGCACCTCACGGCACGCGCATGCTCATACACACCATGCACACATACAGATTAATAGGCACACACATGCTCATGCACACCATGCACACATACAGATTAATAGGCACACGCATGCTCACGCACACCATGCACACATACACATTAATAGGCACACGCATGCTCATGCACACCACGCACACATACAGATTAATAGGCACACGCATGCTCACGCACACCATGCACACATACACATTAATAGGCACACGCATGCTCATGCACACCACGCACACATACAGATTAATAGGCACACGCATGCTCACGCACACCATGCACACATACACATTAATAGGCACACGCATGCTCATGCACACCATGCACACATACAGATTAATAGGCACACGCATGCTCATGCACACCATGCACACATACAGATTAATAGGCACACACATGCTCATGCACACCACGCACACATACAGATTAATAGGCACACGCATGCTCATGCACACCATGCACACATACACATTAATAAGAAAAAAAACAAGTGACAGGAAAAAAAATGCAACACCCTTATAATCCACTCTCCCACTATTAGCATTTCTACTTAAAAAAATACTAATAATGTCTTTTTTAAAAATTGTCTTTATTTTATGCATACACGTGCTTTGCCTGCATGTGTACACATGCACCATGAGAGTGACTGGGGCCCACGGAGCCAGAAAATGGGTTGGATACCCTGGAACTTGAGTTACAGGTGGCTGTGAGCTGCCATACGGGTGCAGGGAACTGAACTCAGGTCCTGGAAGAGCAGCCGTTACTCCTAACTGCTGAAGCATCTTTCCAGCCCCTCCTGATACTTTAAAAATCTATATGGGCATTTTGAAAAACATTATAAACTACCCTCATTTGGTTTTAGAAGCAATATTTGTCTGTGTACTTATCTGTTATACAACTTACCTAGTCATTCTCTTTTGGATGTGTACTCATTTCTGTCCTGCATAGAATGTTCTGGAATATCTTTGTCTAAGTTATTGATTAATTACTTTTTAATTAAGTATTACTGGGTGCGGTTTGTGCATGGTTGGGAGGGGGGAGGTTGTACGTGGCATGTGTCACAGTAAACACGTGGAGGTCAGAGGACAACTTTGTGAAGTCATTTCTCTCCATCCACCCTTACATAGCTTCCAGAATCGAACTCTGGCAGGCTGATGAGGCAAGTGCCTTTACCCACGGGGCCACCTCACCAACCCTATTAATTTCTTCAAATCGAGCACCAGCATTGGAATTATCTGATCAAGGTTTTCATGAACTCACATTACCAGCTGCTTCCAGAAACACCATCATCGAGCAAATACTTCCAAAAGACATCTCAAAGATGTTTGAAAGTTTGCTTATTTAATAGTGGGAAATAACATCTTAGATACCAAGAAAAGTATACTTTTGTTTTGTTTTTACAAAGTTGCCAGTGGAGTCAGCAGAATTCACAAAGAGCGGATCCTTGACTCCATGGAAAGCTGGTGAGAGGAGAAGAAAAATAACCCTGTCCTGAACTCGGGGACCAGGAGCCCCTGACCAGGCCAAGCCTGACGTAGGTCAGCCATAGCTCAATTGGCTTCTCTGCTGAGCACTGTGGGGCAGCCTTGCAGTGACCTTTGGGGAAGAAATGGCAGTAGAGTTGTTGAACCAGCTGTCCCAGGGCAAGTCACTTCCAAATGATAAAAATAAGCACCTGGGGAACTGCGTCAGACTTGATGGGAGTCAGACGTACTTTTAAGGAAATCAAGAGCACTATCAGGGACTCTTCAAGGTCAACAGAAGGCCCCTTAATAATTAGACACAACTCAAGCGTCCATATTGCCATTCATTCACCCACTTTTAATGCAACCAGCTTTGAGAGCCTGGCCGACCAGTGTGTGTGGCTTTCCTTGGATTGCAGATTAGCGAAACTCACCAAATACCAAAACACCAGTTAGTTTTGTTTTGAAAAACTGCTCCCTTAAGTTAAGCAAACCCGAGGCAGACTCCTGTAATTTAAATAATTTTCACTACTTCCGCTTGCACTAAAAGATAAAAATTCTGCCCTTGATTCCTGACTTTAAATTGGAAAGAAGTACTCTGGCGTCCACCGTCTTTGTATCATCATTTAACTCACTCTGCTGTGACTGTAACTGTCACAGTTTGCCAGCTCACTGGCCAGCTGTTGCCCCGTCTATAAATTACCCAGCGGGCATTATGCTGGAATAGCTACACCGAATCGAAACCCTACCGGGAAACACTCGCTGCAGTATTTCCGAAGGGTCTAGGGGGATCAGAAGCTGCAGCCAAGGTTGAGAAGAACAGGTCTAAACAGGGAAGGGGAGCTGCCAAAGGAAGCAAAACTAACAAGGGAGGGTTTCAACACAGAACTCTGGGAGAGGCGTGAGCACTCAGACTGTGGTACCCATTGTTCCTCACAGTCAAAGTCGGGAACGTTCATGTGTGTAGGGAGGGTGGGCAGTGAGCGAGAGAGTGGGTGAGAAAAAACGATTTCAGGATGGAACTAAATAAGAACCTCAGCCATGGAAACAATGACCATGCTCTGTGTGGAACCTGTACCGCCTACCTCATTATTTCAAACCTGTTTGGTTATGATCATATCTTATATATGAGCCATGCGATATGATCCTCACTTGCTTATTTATTTTTGTCTCCTCTCCCATTCCTGGTAATTATCAGACATACAGTGTCCCTTTCAATGGGACTTTCAGGGTGGAGGATAGAGGAGAAATGTGAAAACACAAATTTCAATCCGATAAGAATAAATTCAAGAGACCTATTGTCCAGCAGAGCGACTGTAGTTAATGCCAACACACTGTAGGTGTGCTCTACCTGAAAACAGCTGAGTGGGTTTTAAACTGTTTTAGTCGCCCCCCCATCCCACACTCCCCCACCCCTGCCAATAAGTACATGAGGTGATACATGTGTTAATTAGCTTCATTTACCCATTCCATGCTGTATACACATTAAAAACAACAACATCATTGTATGCCATGAATAAATATAATTTGAATTGTCAATTTAAAAAATGCATTTTAAAAACCAGGACTTGTGATGGCTGATGATATTGCTGATGACATTAGCCTTTATTGTCTCTGGAAAAGGATAAAACTCAGGGCAGAAGGGGTAATGGGGGCGGGGAGTGAGAGAGGCAGGCTGTGGGTCTGCGGCTGTCAAACCGGAAACAGCATTATTCACTTCTACACAGAAACAAGCCTTTGCCCACATTCGTTAAACATGTAAGTCTCCCTGCTACCTTCCATTTGTCTTGCTTATTCTTATCTGATTGAAATTTGTGTTTTCACTCATAAGTGGATTCTAGATATAAAGCAAAGAACAATCAGACTGCAACCCACAGAACCAGGGAGGCTATATGGCAGGGGGGAACCTAGGATGACTGTGGCTTAGAATAAGTTTTGGTTTTACTCAATCACTGGGCAAGCCTCAGGGAAACATTTCACTAATAGGATAAGATTTGTACTGTATCAAGCTGATGATAGAAAAAATAAACAAATAAATAAATAAAAATGAAAAAAAAAAAAGAAATTTGTGTTTTCACATTTCTCCTCTATCCTCCACCCTGAAAGTCCCATTGCAAGGGACACTGTGTGTCTGATAATTACCAGGAATGGGAGAGGAGGCAGAAATAAATAAGCAAGTGAGGATCACGTCACATGGCTCATATATAAGATATAATCATAACCAACAGGTTTGAGGTACGGAGAGAGGTTTCTCTAAAAAAGACAAGAGAGCAAGCCTGATTGATGTTTGCTAGGCACTGGGAGCCAGGAGAGGTGTGAGAACAGCCAGTGTGAGCTGGATGCCCCTGTCTCTTCAAAACCTCTATGTTGAAATCCTCAACCCCAAGGTGATGGGGTCGGGAAGTGAGGCCTTGAATCGGCTGTCACAAGAGCAGAGCCCTCATGAATAGGATTAATGCCTGTGATAACTATGGTGACATTTCATTTGTGATGAAATGTGATTTTATTTGTATGTTAATAAATAAAGTTGCCCGGGGATCAGAGGTCATAGCCATTAAGCATAAGTCTGGCCGTGGTAACACACCCTTAATCCCGATCACATGGCAGGCAGTCTGTGTGTTCAAGGACACAGCCAGCATGGTGACACACGCCTTTAATCCAAGTACCAACCATAGAGACTTGAAGGTCTGTATAGACAGGCAGTGACAAGAAAGTCTTGTGGTTGGGTTGAGAGCCAATGAGAAGGCAGAACAGAAAGGCAATAAAAATACAGACACATAGGAAGTAGGTCTCTCTCAGGGGAAGGACAGCAGCGAGTGGTAAGATAAGGTGGTCTTAGCTCTTGGCTACTGCTCGATCTCTGTACTTTTAATTCTGTTTTTGGCGCTGTGTTTCTTATTTAATAAGACCATTTAGAATTTCATCCACAGATAACTAACCTTATCAATTGGACTGGATTTAAGTCAGGTAGGAAATTCTCACCTCCCGCCTTTCCATTGTTCTGGGGGTGAAATTCGGGTCATCAAACTTGCACAATGAACACCTTTACCCTCTGACCTGTTTCTCCAGCCCACATTTCCAGACTTTAAAGGGACAAACCATTCAGGGCTAACTACGTGACCACTGTCCTACAGAGCTCCAGGGTGGGATCACATGTAAAGCCACACAACAACAAGCCAACAAAATCCTCCCAAAGACAGAATTTTTACCTAACCTTCCATCCATCCAAGAACTTCCTTAAGCATCTGTTCATTCTTGCCTTTCTTCTTTTCCCTCCCTCCCCTTTCCTTTTCTTCCTCCTCTTCTTCCTTCTTTCTGTGGTGCTAGAGATTAAACCCAGGGCAGCATGAGTGCCCTACCACTGAGCTATACCCCAGCCCCTGACCATCAACAGGAGATGACATAGAATTAAATACAACAGGACCTTTACCTTCAAAAAACTTTCAAACTAGCCTGAAATACTAAATTGTGTGCTACAAACTGGAATCCCCATGGGACTGATGCCAAAGAAGGGCACCATGAGTTATGGAGAGACCAATGTTCTCATCGAGTTTCAGCAGACACAATGAAAGACAAGCAATTCCCAGAACCCGAATCATTAATGGCCCCAAACCTGGGACTTCCATTTGGTTTGGCTCCTTTTTCTTTTTTCTTTCAAGACAGAGTACCATTTTGTAGCGGAGGACAGCCTCTGCAGCCCATGCTGGCCGCAAATATACAGTGATTCTCTTGCCTTAGCTTTCTGGGTCCTGGGATTACAGGCCTGGGTCACCTCACCCATCTCATAATCCTGTTTTGATACTGAACTCATGGGCACACAAGAAAGACACAGTACATGAATAGTGCACTGTGCAAACTCTGGCTGCTTTGAAAATATTAGTAATAATAATTAATAATAGCAATAATAAATAATAATAAAATAGATAATTAGTAGTAAAAATAACCAAATAGGTCATGGCCAGGCAGTGGTGGTGCATACCTTTAATCCCAGCACTCGGGAGGCAGAGACAGGTGGATCTCTGTGAGTTTGAGGCCAGCCTGGGCTACAGAGTGAGTTCCAAGAAAGGCTTCAGAGCTACACAGAGAAACCCTGTCTCGAAAAACAAAACAAAACAACAACAAAAAAGTCCAAATAGGTCATATAGAAATATAATCATGGATATGGATAATTATTATAATTCTATATTATACATGTTATAACAACAAAGGTATGTGTGTATATATATGTTTTATATATATAATATGTTGTTATTATAACATGGATAATATAATTACTATATTAATAATATAATAACATGTATTATATATTTTTAAAACATTCCTAAAAAAATCAACATTATTAATTTCATTGAAACTGAGTGAACCCCTAGAAGTCCCTGAGACCCTCTCAGACGCTCTGCAAGTCAAAAGCAATTTCAGCAACACTAGTCACACATCATTTCCTCCGCTCCCCTCTCTGGCTTTGTGAGTATGGAGTAGAGTTTTCCAGAGGCTACCTGACCCATGAAGATGTCCTTGCTTTGACAGATTAGGTGTGTTGCTGATGTCGTCTTGCATTTTAAAAGTTTCTCAAATTTTTAATTTTGTGTGTGTGTGTGTGTGTGTGTGTGTGTGTGTGTGTGTGTATGTATGCATGGGTGTGGGCAAATCCATGCCGTAGTGTGTGTGTGGTCAGAGGACAACCTTACGTGTTGGCCCTGGCCTTCTACCCGCTTTGAGACTGGGTCTCTGTTGTCTGTCTGTGCGGCATGTGCCAGGCTACCTGGATTGTGAGTCTCCGTGGATTCTCAGGTCCCCAACCATGCATCTTGCTGTAGGAACATTGGGATTACAGAAGTACACTGCCGTGCCTACCTTTTATGAGTTCTGGGGATTCAAACTCAGGTCACTCTGTATAGCCAGCACTTTATCCACTCAGCCATCTCGCCATCTTTGGTTTTAATTCTCCTGTGGTAAGCATCAGTACGGACGACCCACAGAGACAAAAGTACAAAAGCTCTCTGGAGTCCTTAGTAATTTTAGGAGTACAAAGAGGCCAGAAGTGTGAACTGGAAGACAACAAGCTTAGCTTATTTACCGTTATGGGCACAGCGCTCAGCATGCTGCCTTGCAAACGGTTCACGTTCTCTTTACACTTTCTAAACAAACAACCAAGACAACGTGCACACTGAAAGGACTTTGAGAAAGAGAAAGCAAACTGCTGGGCGTGCTCAGCACTTGAGCTAAGGAGGCAGGAGGATCTGGCCAGGTTAGAGGTCATCCTCACCTACACAGTGAGTTCAAGGCCAGCCTGGTCTCCATGAGAGTTAGAGCCCGGGACAGCGTTTGCTTTCCTTTGGTTGGTTCTGATGGGTTACCAGCTTTGATTCAAAGCAGCCCCTTTCTTTAGTCCTGAGAGTGCGTGTAGCACATTTGATGATATGGGTTCTAAGTGTCTCCTCACTTGGCCAACATCCCATGTTTTCATTAATGAGCTTATTCCCACCTGCTGACTCTTCCCCGTGAAGCAAGTGAATGTCTGGCAGACCAGATGGCCCCTTGGCTGGGGCCTGACAGAATGAAATTTTGTACTTTATTGAACAGTAAAGCAGAGTGACTCCCCACAGCTAAGAATCTCCCTACACCTCTGTTTCTTTTTATTTAACTGTGCCAGGTAATGGCAGTATCGTAGTCACGTCCTCAGCCAGAATTCCCATCTCAGGGAATGAAGATCGGCTAAAACCATCACTACCCTCAGCTCCTTAACCTGCTACCGTTCCTAATGAGGCAGGTCTGGGCGCGGTCTGGCTTCCTCTACACTGTGCCCCCCCCCCCCCAGAGTCCAGGAACAACACAGTCAACGACCGGGCTGCTCCACTGTCGTAACCGGCAATTATGAGTACATTTGTGGTCAACACGGATTGAAGAGGCTGAAGGAAGCGTTCTCTGAGTGCGCTACGACAAGATCGTGTTGCCGAGAGAAGAGAACACTATTTCGGAGTCCAGCATCACTTAAGAAAATTAACGACACTGCCTGTTCATAGTTCTGAGCCCTCCCTGGGTACATAGCCAGTCACATCACTGTTAGGAACTTGCAAAGGAGAAACTGAGAAATGAGCGTGCTCCTGGGAGGTCAGCTGGAAAGCCACACAGAAATGGGGGAAGCCCCAGGTCAGTAAACAGCCAGGGCAGGATGAGTAAGCAAAGGAAGCTGGGATTCCTGCTGACCTTCCAGTTTCTATCATATTCTCAGGAGATCTGACAGGGCCATTTCTAAGCCGGAGTTTCAAAGGCTTTAGAGAAAGAAAAAACAAAACAAAACAAAACAAAACTCTCCTACTTGAAGGGGTCTCAGTTCCTTAAAGAGTGTGCTCCTCCACGCATGCCAAGACGTGGCAGACAGTAGAATTACGTGAAGACAGTGTAGCATGGGTCAGGTGAGAGGCAGCCATAGCATTCATTATCCAATCCGCAGTCTTTTGGGGGAAGAGGCTGCTAATCCTGACACCAGAGCAGCAAGTACACACGAATCACACTGGGCAGTCCCAGGAAAATGGAATGTGGTCCTTCGTAAGGCGGGGAATTAGGTTCAGCGTCAGGAGACCAAGCTGGCACTCCTACCACTCCCCTGGGCTTTGGATAAGCCACTTAGCTTCCAAAAAGGAAAATAACAAATAAGGTGATCTCAAAGGTTGGTTGGTTGGTTTTTAATAAAAAAAACGAAACAAAAACCAAGAGTCTACATCTTCTCAACTTTGGACAGAGACTGTTTTTCTTACTGTTACATTTGTAGCTCTTAGCTCTAAATGGGTGATCCCTCCTCCTCCTTCCTGGTGTCAGGGATTGACTCTAGGCCCTTTCCCATGCCAATCAAGCATTCCACTGCCCAGCCATAGCCCAGCTCCATGTCCTTTGAATGGAGGTCCGTAGGGAAATGAGGTCATGTGCAAGAAAGAGTCATTGGAGATTCTATTTAGTTGCTGGAGGTGTAGCCCAGAGATAGCTTGTTCGGCGTGTACTAGGAGCCCAGGGCCTGCTTCCCAGCAAGGAAGAAAATTCAATTATTATGCACCTACAAGGTAGCAGGCATTATGTCAGGAATCAAAGTGATGGGCTGGGCTAAGGAATAAATACCACATCAAGTCTCGTCCTTCCCGGCTCTCTGAGAAAAAAGTGGTTTGCTTGTTTGTGTTTATTTTTTGAGACAGGGTCTCATTCAGCTCTGGCCAGGTTTGAACTCTCTTATGTGGTGGAGGATAACCCCAAATTCCGATCTTCCTGCTTCTGCCTCCCAAGTGCCGGTTTGACAGTGCAATCACCACAGCTGATTCTCAGAGAAAACTGTCTACTGGGTCTCTGGAGATCTGTCTTCAGAAAGCCTCAAATGCTTGCCAAAGGTTTTCTTGACGCCTTAGCACCCCTAGGGAGTATGTGGGGGCTGAAGACAAGCGAGGTGCTTCTACGCCTCTTCTGTAAATAAGAACTGAACCAGTAACTACCTGGTTTCCCAGGGTAAGGCAGTCATTAGTGGGGCCCAGCATGCCTGGGTCCTGTAACAGCAGCTCCTTTGAAATTGCCCTGACCTTTGCCCTTCCAGGCCTCTGCAATCTTTTGGTTGAAGGAACTCTCTGTTCTAGTAACTTTTCTGTTGCTGTGATAAGACACTGACCAGAAGGAATGGATTTGTTTGGCTTACATTTCCACATCACAGTCCATCCCTGAGGGGAGTTGGGGGAAGAACTCAAGGCAGGGGCCTGGAGCAAACCCTGAAGCAGAGACCATGGAGAAACACTGCTTACTGGTGTGCTGTGGTGGTTTGACTAGGAACAGCCCTCACAGACACATGTGTTTGAATGCTTGGCCACAGGGAGTGGTACTATTAGGAGGTGTGGCCTTGGAGGAAGTGTGTCACCATGGAAGCGGGCTTTGAGGTCTCATATATGCTCAAGTCATGTCCAGTGGGACACTCTCTCCCTGCTGCCAGGGGATCAAGATCTAGAACTCACAGCTCCTTCTGCAGGAACCATGTCTGCCTGCATGCTGACATGCTTCCCACCATGACAATAATGGACTAAACCTCTGAAACTGTAAGCCACCCCCAATTAAATGTTTCCTTGGTAAGAGTTGCTGTGGTCATGATGTCTCTTCCCAGCAAAGAAACCCTGACTAAGACACAAGCCATCCAGGGCTACATAGTGAGACCTTCTCTCTCTCTCTCTCTCTCTCTCTCTCTCTCTCTCTCTCTCTCTCTCTCTCTCTTTCTCTCTCTCTCTCTCTCTCTCTCTCTCACACACACACACACACACTTCAAGATCTATCATGAAGTTCTGGATAAAACACAGGCCCTACCTTCAAAGGCCCTGCTCAGATTCAGGTTCCCCTCCATCTTCCATTCCCTCCATCAGCCATCCCCTCCAACATCTTCCATCTCCATCATCTTCCATCCCCTCCATCATCTTCCATCTCCATCAATCATCTTCCATCTCCATCATCTTCCATCCCCTCCATCATCTTCCATCCCCTCCATCTTATTCCATCCCCTCCATCATCTTCCATCTCCATCATCTTCCATCCCCTCCATAATCTTCCATCTCCATCATCTTCCATCTCCATCATCTTCCATTTCCTCCATCTTCCATCCCCTCCATCTTCTTCCATCCCCTCCATCATCTCCCATCCCCTCCATCTTCCATCCCCTCCATCTTCTTCCATCCCCTCCAACATCTTCCATCTCCATCATCTTCCATCCCCTCCATCATCTTCCATCCCCTCCATCTCCCATCCCCTCCATCATCTTCCATCCCCTCCAACTCCCGTAAAAGCCCCCAAGACATTGAGAAGCTGGTCCTACTAATTTCTTCATGGCTGGCTTTGAATAAACTTGATTACTTCCAACCAACACTTGTGTCTAAATTTTGCTCATACCAAGCAGGCAACTGGGATATATAGTTCTAATATCCACTCCATCCACTATATTTACTGGCCAAAATAAAAGTCCCACTTCCGTCTGCTGTGCCAATCTAGAACTCAAGGACAATGATCATTCAAGATAAACTCTTTTCTTTTATTTTGATGTGTGTATATGGGTGTATGTGGCTATATGTGTGACTACATGTGCACATGTCCATGTGCAAGTGGATGTTAGAGGTCAATGTTGAGTGTCTTCTTCAGCCAAGTCTCTTTATCTGTTTGTTTGTTTGTTTGTTTGAGACAGGGTCTCTCACTGAATCTAGAACTCACCGATTGGCCAGTCTTGTTGACCAGAAGTCCCAGAGACCCTCTGTCTCTCTGCCTCCAGATTGCTGGGGTTACAGGTACATGCCACCCCACCCTGCCTTTCATGTGGGGTTAGGGGATCTAAATTCAGGTCCCTGTGCTTATCTGGCAAGCACTTTATTTTACGAAATCATCTCTACATCTTTGAGATCAATTTGTGTAACAATTATCTCACTAAACTTCCCACAATTGGCTAAACGGGTGCATTTGAATTTCGACCTTTGCCCCATTCCTGTTTTTCATATTATACAAGTAGGGGAATGGACAATCTTCCAAGGAAAATAGTAAGAATTGGCGGTATCCGAGTGACTACATTAAAGTCAACTTACAAATGAACCATCCCATAGAAATACTATTGGAAGCAATGATGGCTGCCACATATTGATCACCTAGTCCTTATGTGATATTCAAGTGCTCTATGCTTAGCCTACAGGGTCGGGTTTTATGGGCCCTGAAGCTTCTGCAATTCAAAGGGCCCTTCCTAAGAAGGAAAAAAATTGGACACAAAATTAAACACAGGGCTTTGGAAGGACCTGTGCAAGCAAAGGACCCAAAGCTTATACTTCACGAGCTTCATGAAAATACAACTAGGTGCCCAAGATGGCTCACGTTTCCCATCTCCACTTTCATAAGAAATGAAAATGAGGCTTAGAGAAGTTAAGTGACTTGCCCAAGGTTAAAATCTTGAGAGTGTCACATTTCAGATCTGAACATAAGGTGTCTAATTCCTAATCTCATGAAGTTTCACTGTGTGGCTTCTAATAAAAACAAAATTGTTATCATGTCATTAAACACTGACTACATGGTGTGGAATATTCCTTTACACTGTATGAATACATGTCACTGATTGGCTTAATAAAGAAGCTGACTGGCCAATAGCTGAACAGGATAAGGTTAGGCAGGAGAGCCAAACTGAGAATGCTGGGAGGAAGAAAGGTGGAGTCTGGAGTTGCCAGCAGATGCAGGAGAAGCAAAATGGGCATGCTGTACTGAGAAAAGGTACCAAGCCGTTCGGCAAAACATAGATAAGAAATATGGGTTAATGTAAATGCAAGAGTTCTCTAGTAACAGGCCTGAGCTATTGGTGGAGCATTTATAATTAATTAAGTTTCTATGTGGTTACTTGGGAGTGGCTTGTGAGACAGAAACTTCTGCCTACAATATGAACATGAGGACTTTTTTCTTGGAATTTTTTTTTTTTTTTTTTGGTTTTTCGAGACAAGGTTTTTCTGTGTAGCTTTGTGCCTTTCCTGGGACTCACTTGGTAGCCCAGGCTGGCCTCGAACTCACAGAGATCCGCCTGCCTCTGCCTCCTGAGTGCTGGGATTAAAGGCATGGGCCACCACCACCCGACCTTTTCTTGGAAAATTTTATAGTCTTTCTAAATACCTTGGTCATTATTATCAGTGCCCAAAGACAAGGAAACATGAATAAATAAATAAATATTATAGGCTGGAGGTAAAGCTAGTTGGAAGAGCGTCTGTCTAACATGCAAGAAGCCCTGTTTTGATTATAGCACTGCATAAACCAGGCGTGACCCCAGCACTCAGGACACGAAGGCAGGAGGATCAGGAGTTCAAGGTCATTCTCAGCTTGACAGTGAGTTTGAGGCCAGCCTGGGCTACAAGAGAAACCCCTCCCCTCAAAAGAAAAAAAAAATTAACAGAGCCAGGTGTAGCGATGCATTCTTATGATGCCAGCAAATGGGAGTCTGAAACAAGGGCTGTGCGTTCAAGGACCAGCCTGGGCTACATAGTGAGACTTTGTCTCGAAAGGAAAAACTAAAAGGAAGATTCAGTAAGTAGTCCCTGGTTACTCAACTGGCCCACGTGGAGCCAACATCCGTTCCCTGCACGTCCCATCTGCGGAGTCCTTCTCGGTCTTCCCCTCCGTTTGGTGTGACCACAGGTTACCCAGGCAAGTGCACACTGGTAACCTCCAGTTGACTTAAGCCACCCCCAATCCAGCTGCCGAAACTAACACATTTCCTTTCTGTCAGGCAGCACCACGTGGTGCCCCGCTCTGCAGCTGGGTTTGTGCCTCTTTCTAAGTCTCCTGTGTTGTAGCATATCAGCCAGGTCCTTCCCAGCAAGAAAACCACTTGTGGCCCACAGAAACTCCGGTCCCACGATGCTGCCTCCCACATCTCCCTCTGTGGATGAAACTGAATTCAGAAGAATCAGAGTGGTTACAGATGAGGTGCTGGGAGAACTACCAGACCCCGCCCCCCCCAAAAAAAATTTTTTTAAATAACCTGACTGTTGTATCCCTTAGCTCAAGCCACCAAAGCAAGAGTCTAAGACGAGCCAGGAATTTAGATGGGGGGGGGGGTAGAGAAAGGTTTGTTTTTGCCCTTGAACACACAGGCTCAGGGAAACAACAGTCTCTGAGAGGCTGAGACAGTAGACCTGGTCTTCTCTTGGCAATGCCATCTCGTTAAGACTCGAATGGAGCTTTGCCTTGACACTTAAAAAAGTCTTGCTGGGTGGTGGTGGCGCACACCTGTAATCCCAGCACTCGAGAGGCAGAGGCAGGAGGATCTCTGTGAGTTCGAAGACAGCCTGGTCTCCAAAGCGAGTTCCAGGAAAGGCACAAAGCTACACAGAGAAACCCTGTCTGGAAAAACCAAAAGTCTTTAATTGCAGGATTCCAAGTCAGTGGTTATTGCGGGAAGTCTCTGTTTAGGGACCTCATCGACTGCCATTTGGAATAACTGATTCCCAGCACACCAAGCCTAAGCCTTCGGACCTAGGTGGCGGCAGCGGAACATTGTGCCTAAGCATGAGGCTAATGAGAAAGGGCCACTCCAGTGACATGTTTATGCATCCCTTTACTTTTAAAGGAGAGTGATCCTAGTAACTCTCTCCTGTTCCTCTTTCCACTGTGCTTGGTGGATGGGGGTGGATGGATAAGGAAGAAACGGCGTGGGCAGTCGCAGGATGGAGACGTCTTTCACACGACCAGCTTTGCAGCCCGCAATCATCCACTCTGAGAGACAGGCCCGGATCCTTAGAGGGGCCTAAAGGCACCCCCAAGTAATGACAAGGATGAACAGAAGACAAGGCGACAAGGCTGTCTGAGAGACACAAAGCCGCTAAGCACTGACTGCGATGGATAAAATGTCACCCACTCCAAAAGCCTGGCCTGTTGGCCAACCGCCTTGCCCTACCCTGCCCAGGAAGTCAAGAACACAATAGACCTCTCACCCATTTCTCATCCTCAGCCCCACTCCGCTTCAAAGGCCGGGCTGGCAGCCAACAAAACCTGCCTCTTCTGCGGCGCTTTTATGCATTTCTGTTTCTTAGTGAAGTGGGAGGAAAACAGGGCTCAGCACAGACTGGGTGCGCAGAGGGGTGGGGAGAAATGCAAACAGTAGAACGTAAACACAAGGCTTTCTTAAAAGTCAAGACCTGTAGACTTATAGGTTATTTAAAGGGAACAGTCACCTCAAGCCTCCCTATGCTGCCAAGCCCGGGACACAGGGGCAAAACAAGGGCTGTGTTCTGCAGGGTCGGCGCCAGCGCGACTCGCCCCACACAGAGTCCGCAGTGGGAGGATGGCTTGGAAAGGCATGCGTGCGCGAACACACAAGCACGCACACACACACACACACACACACACACACACACACACACACACGCACACGCCTAGCCCGCCTCACCTTCTCGATCGTCTGGTCCACCGCCTTCTGGAAGACTCGAGCCACCAGCAACGTGACACTGGTCACCAGCAGCAGCAGGGACAGGGTCCCCGCCGTGTAGAAGCAGCATCTGCCCATAGTGCGCGCGGCTCACGGGCCGGGCCCGCCACCCAACTGCGAGCGGAAAAGGGCCGAGGCCGCAGCAGCCGCCCGAAACCCCGGGGCCTTAGGGCTCCCGCGCCCTCCCGGTGCCGGTTCAAGCCGCCGCCCGCGGGGTGCGCACAGCTCTGGAGTCCGCGCAGGGCGAGCGCGGGGCGAGCACGGCCCTCGCAGCACCAAGTCTGCGCGATCGCGGGCGCCAGGGCCGCCTGGGTTTCGTTTTCTTGGGCTGAAGCAGCCGGGGAGGTGCAGGGAGCGCGCAAAGCGGTGACGCGGGCCGGTGTGGCTCGCCAGCAACCCGCGGCGGCGGCGGTGGCAGCGGCGGCGGCGGGCGACTGCGCTGGGGAAGCGGGCGGGGCGGGGCGGGGACCGCCAGTCATGTGCCCCGCAGCGGCTTCAGCGATTCGGCGGGCGTAGCGTCTGCATCCTCTCCCTGCAGGCGGCGCGGTCATCCCGGGAACTGAATCGCCCTTCCCGATTCGCTCATCCGCTTTCTTTATCGGGCGGGTCCGGGCAGAGGGCCTACTGTGGGCCAAGCCTGGGGAACTCAGGATGGACGTTCTGTTTCCCTTGCTCCAGGGGAGCTCCGGGGTTCGTTGGAAGATTTTAGCAGAGTGTAACGAGTGCTTTTGCAAGGTGCATGTTGATGTGTGGCGGCGACAGCGACATTGGCCTCGTTGGGTTGAACTGGGTCTCCAGGAATATATGAGTGTGTGTCCCCAAAAAAGGGAGGAGGCGTTTCACGGACCTAGGCTAGGGCAAGACCAGTAGGAGTGAAAGCAAAACCTGAAAAACAAGGACTTTCCTTTTGAGTGGGCTCAAGTGTATAATGTATGTGACGCCACGTATGCGGAGAACAGATTTGAGACGCTCTCTGTCCTGATGAAGAGTGTTAGCAGAGAAGCAAGTTCAACGGATGTTTATTGCCTGCTCTGCTCACCATTATGCCTAGGTACCCAGGCCAGGGCATGCACACAGCAAGAACTCAGTAAATGTTAGTTGAATGAGGCTTAGTCCCATGCCCGGCCTTTGATAGTACACACACACACACTCATACACACACACACACACACACACACACACACACACACACACACACACACATCCCCACAGGAGCCCCTATTATGAAGCGGCTAGCTATCCCAGTTCTTCAGGGTCCATGCCAGAGAGAAATGCTGTACAGGTTTATAAGGGGAACCAGAACTGGGATACAGGTGTGATTTTCAGTGATGGAAAGAGGCAAGCAGGGAAGGCTGGGTGGAAAGAAGTGCCTGGCACTACACTGCAAGTTTGGCAAAGCCCTGGTGGTCCTTGAGCCAAATTGGCATGTCCCAAAATTCTGACACATCACAGATGCAGGCCTGACGTCCCTTCTGTGCTTAGCTGACTGGGAGCAACCTTGAGAAGGTCTTTACCAACGAGGGTGGGGGTGGGGAGGGTGTTAAACACCATGGGATAGATTTCAGTAGTGCTCAGCAGCTGAGACCATCATCAGTCACTAATGCCATCTGCAGGGAAGATCTGGGAGGACATTTTTTTTTTTTTTTTTTTTGACCAGTCCATTCTCTTTTTCATTAAGGATTCAACTAACCAGGATGGAAAAGGTTCAAATGAGCGGGGCACTGGAGGCCAGCCTGCACTGTATAGGGAGACGTTGTCTCAAAAGAGGAAAGAAAACAAACAAAAAGGAAGCAAATAAAAGAAGAGATGAAAGAAAGGAATTCAAAAGTTACACTGTTGCCGATGTACTAGGCAGGCGGTCACACTCAGGACCCTTTGCACCTGCACAGATTTCTTTTCTTGTCACGATTCCCTAGACAATAGCATGACTATTTCTACAGCATTACTTTGTATTAAGGATTGTTAGTGATCTATCTAAAAACTGAGGCAGAAGAAAAGTTGTGTGTAGGTTTTATGCACACACCTTGCAGTCTTTTTTTCTTTTACTTTTTACTGTGCTTTTTTTTTCTTTTGTCTATTTTTTTTTTTTTCAATTTTAAGAAAGGGTTTCGTGCATCCCAGCATGGCCTCAATCTTGCTATGCAGGAGGAGGATGAACTAATCTTCTTGCCTTTACTTGTCAAGTGCTTACAAGTACTGGTGTTCGCTATTTCTGGTTCTGATGTGCTGGGGATCGAACCCAGGGCTTCTTGCGTGCTAGGCAAACACTCTGCCTTCTGTAGTTATGTCCCCTAGCCCTACTGTGTCATTGTCTATTAAGGGATCTGGGCCTCTGCAGAAGCCCCAGAACCAATCTGCTAAGGATTCTGGAGAACACTGAATCACTTGACAAGTCCAGCCATTTGCTGTATGGCATCAGCTCTTGACTGAGGGAAGATGCAGGGCGCTTGGTTTCCCACGCCCTCCCTGTTTCTACTCTGTGACTACTGAGGATCAGGAGACGGGAATCAAGAGGCTGTGCTAGGACTTGGTGAGATGGCGTGATGTCATGAGAAGGGCGACACATTCTCTACCACTTCCACTGGCCCTTCCTTCTCCTTTTGATTTGTGGCAGACACAGTGATTTGTTAGATCGGTAGGACATAGCAGAAATGACTACATCTTCGCACAGCTGCTTCCGATTCCTGCTGTCTAAACTTCTGAGACAGTCTCATGGATTCCAGGATGACCTGGAACTCGATATGTAGGAGGATGACTTTGGACTTCGGAACCTCCTGCCTCCCTCCACGCACCCACCCACTGCTCTGCTCTGTGCCTCAGTTTGTTTGCCCCCAACTCTCCTTCCCCCTTCTCGGGCATGGATGGGGGTTTTGCTGCAAACCCTGTGTCCTTTCTTCCCCTAAGTAGGAAAAAGTCGGCTTTTCTAAGCAGCCTGAATTCAGTGCTTATCACACCACTCACAGGCTCCTGGTCACGGGACTCCTATTCCCGCCTCTCCTTTCTAAATCAGATTCTATTGGCTGGTTCATCCTGGATCACAAACTCCAGAGACAACTACCAGTCATTCCAGCCCTGACCCCTAATTCCAGGACAGCGCCTTCTTCAGTTTCGTACACGTGTGCCCTACTAAAACATTTCTCTCAGTCTCCTCCCTCGACCCTTCCTGTGCCCCTCCCCCCATCGTGGCCTTTTGAATTGCTTTTTTTTTTTTTTTTTTTTTTTTTTTTTTTTTTTTTTTTTTTAAAGGTTTATTTATTTATTATGTATACAGTATTCTGCCTGCATGTGTCCCTGCAGGCCAGAAGAGGGCACCAGATCTCATTACAGATGGTTGTGAGCCACCATGTGGTTGCTGGGAATTGAACTCAGGACCTCTGGAAGAGCAGTCGGTGCTCTTAACCACTGAGCCATCTCTCCAGCCCCTGAATTGCTTTTGTATAGATGTGAATAACTATATAAATGCAGCCTGCTGAGTCCATTTAGTGTTGCTTATATGTACATGTTTGGTTTTGTTTAATTTGGATAACCAGTGAGTGGCATCGTCTCTGGGGAAGACTGATTCTCCCCCTCTCATGGGTCATTGATTGCCTCTAGATCTTCATCTAGGGGTAGGAGCTTGTGTGATTTCCCCCATCCATGTTGGCATGTCAGTTGGTGGCTTTGAATTCACTGCAACCACCCTCTCTCCCCTCCCCCACCCCACCCAGCCCCATCTTGGTCTCCTGGGTGCTGGGATTACGGGTGTGAGCCACCATGCCTAGCACATTAAAGTCCATCTCACTTCGCTTGTATGTAGTTTCAGGTGATCTCATTGTGTAGTCCAAGCCGGTCTCAGACTCAAGATCTTCTTGCCTCAGTTTCCCAGTGTTAGGATCACAGATGTGCACCACGATGTCAGGCACTTGAGGTCCCTTCCTGTCTTTGAGTCACTACAAGAGTAATAGACTAGATAGATAGATAGATAGATAGATAGATAGATAGATAGATAGATAGATAGATAGATAGATAGATGAGAGAAAGACAGACAGACAGACACGAGAAGTCTGTCTGTCTGTTCAGGGTCCACACACAGGGATCCCAGTCCATTTGTCCTCGGTTTACCTTCCCAATGAAGCTCTTTTTTTTCCTGTTTCTTCGATGTCTGCTTTCCCTTTAAATCTCTGGCCTGAGCTGGACAAAAACCTCTTTTTGCTTCCTCTGAGCACAGCTGACCAGACCAGGATTTCAAAAATGTACTAAATACAATGACAGAACAAGAATGTCCTCATTTTAAAAAACAATGTGTGTCCCCAAAATTATCAGGCTATAATCCCACAGTAATTTCCGTCTTACCCTGCTGCCTGGTACAACCTGGCCTGAACACTTCCCTATTCGGTTAAGTCTTCTCTACCACATGGCAGTGACTTTCATGAACCTTGGGCAGGATACTGATCAGCTTCTCAAAGCCCTTTGGGACTTCCTCATTTCTGGTCTATGAGACATACGGAGCTATTATTTTAATTGCCATGGAATCATCTCACCTGCAGGTGAAATGCCGCCCCTCCCCCCAAGGTGAGGCCCTGGCTGCCAGGCATGCAGGCAAACAGCCCTGAGAAAGGCAGGTCCTCCTGCAAGGTCAGCACCCCTAGGATGGAGAGGCTGACACCCTGGAAGGAGACAGAGGCTTTCCTGATGACCTCTCTGTACATAAAGTCAGAATACTTCATCGAAGAAAAACAAGTACACTTGGGGATGAGTGCTTTGTTGATAGCTCACAATTCAGAACTCAGAAATGAAGAATTTTCTCCCCGAGACTGTTGGTCAGGAGCAGGAGAGGAAGAGACCACTTTCTTTCTTTTCTTTTCTTTCTTTCTTTCTTTTTTTTTTTGGTTTTTCAAGACAGGGTTTCTCTGTGTAGCTTTGTGCCTTTCCTGCAACTCACTTTGGAGACCAGGAAGGCTTTGAACTCACATGGATCCGCCTGCCTCTGCCTCCCGAGTGCTGGGATTAAAGGCGTGGTCACCACCGCCCAGCGAGATGACTTTCAATCATTGTTTTAACATTATTTTTTGGTTTGGAGGGACAGGGTATCACTAGTAGCCTAGACTGGCCTGGAACTTGTTGGGATGCCCAGGCTGTCCAGGGGCTCAAGATCCTAGTGCCTTGATCCCAAGTTCCACCTTAACTTTAGGAGATTGATGTCACACTCGAGGTCAACCACATAGTCATTGTGTACCTTTCTGTTGAAAGCGGTCATTTATTCACTGTAAGCACTTGTTGTATACACCCAAGGCCTCACATGGGCTAGAGAAGCATTCAACAACTGAGCTACACCCAGCAATACAGCATACTTCTAAATAACCTGCTCAGCTTCCAATGTCACGGCCAATCTCTCTGGTTCCTTTTGAAGATTCATGCTGCTCATCCCATCGTAAGGAGCTTCGCCTTCTCCTCTGCCAGCTGGTCTGGCATTTTGGCCTGCCTTCATCAGAAGATTTCGACAGAACCAATGCAGTTCTGATGCTGTCAGACCTGACAGGAACCAGCTCCCTCCATTACCTTCTTTGGGATCCGACCGCCATGATAGAAGTTCTGATTGGGGAACTTCTGTTAGACTACTGAATGGGGAGACATCCTGTGACCCTGGAGAGGAACAGGCCATCACGGGTGTCAGCTCCAGCAAAGTACCCAGATGAATCCAGCTTTTTGCCCCATGGGAGAGAGGTGATCAGCTATCCCTGTAGATGAATATGAAGAATAGTAAATACATAAGTGACTGTGGATTAAGTTAGTAAATTGGGAGTGACTTGATACACTATGAAATATTTAAAAAACACCACATAGTGAACTGGCTCAGCAGTAGAATGATTGCTGTACAAGCCTGCTGACTTCAATCCCTGGAACTCACAAGGGAAGAGGAAATCATTCCTGAAAGTTGTCCTATGACCTTGCAGTGTGAGTGCGCGCACGCACACACGCGTGCACGCGCACAGACACACTCTAAAAATTGAAATAAGACCTCTAATCCCAGCACTTGGGAGGCAGAGGTAGGTGGATCTCTGTGAGTTCAAGGCCAGCCTGGTCTACAGAGCGAGATCTAGGAAAGGCACAAAGCTACACAGAGAAACCCTGTCTCAAACCTCCCCCCCCCAAAAAGTACTTGTTGCTCTTGCAGAGAAGGACCCAGGTTTGATTCCCAACACCCACGTTGCAGCTCACAACTGTCCCTAAATCCAGTTTCAGGGGAGCTGATGCCCCTTCTTACTTTTGAGAGCACCAGGCGTGAGAGCGGTACACAAGCATTCATGCAGCCAAAAAGCATTCATACCCATAAAATAAATGTAAAAAAAACACTGAAACCGCCGGGCAGTGGTGGTGCACGACTTTAATCCCAGCACTCGGGAGGCAGAGCCAGGTGGATCTCTGTGAGTTTGAGGCCAGCCTGGACTACCAAGTGAGTCCCAGGAAAGGCGCAAAGCTACACAGAGAAACCCTGTCTCAGAAAACCAAAAAAAAAAAAAACCACTAAAACCCAAACCACAAATTTCTTTGTGATTACAAGGTGTAATTCCCTGGAACAGAGCTTATTTGCCACTTTGTTTTCACACACACACACACACACACACACACACACACACACACACACACCATACCAAGGCAGAGGAGGTATTTGTGAGGCTGTCCACAGGCCTCTCTACTGCCTCCTAGTGGCTTCCCCTTTATCATCTTAGTTATTTTTGTTATCTTTGTTTTTATTATCACCTAGGCTAGGGGGACACCCGCCCCCCCCACCTCTCTCTTGCCTTTATTTTGCTTTAGACTCCTTGTAGATTAAGACAATCTTTCTCTAGATAGTCTCATTTCCCCTCCTCCACTCCCACATAAGGATGTAGTGGTTTTGTTTTTTTTTTTTCAAAACATAAAAAACAAGGAAGAGAAAACCAATTTGCCTCATTCCTCTCCTCTCTCGAAGCAACAAGCACAATGTTTTCTTCACATCAAGGCTGGGACTCAAACCTGGGGCTTTGTGCATGCTAACCTAGTGCTTCTAACTAACAGAATGAGTATTGGGGGTGAGGTCCAGGTGGAGTCGGGAGAAAAAGGAGAGAAGAAACCAGCTAGGGTGGCACGTAATCCCAGCTCTTGAGAACCTGAGGCAGGAGGATCTCAAACTCAAGGCCAGGCTGAACTCCATACTGAGGTCCCATTTTTGAAATTTTATGTGCATGGGTGTTTTGCCTGCCTGTATGTCTTTGCACCGTGTGTGTGTCCCTGGTACCTGTGGAGGCCAGAAGAGGGCATCAGATCCCTTAAAACTAGAGTTGCAGGTGGTCCTAAGCTGCCGTACAGGTGCTAGGAATTGAACCCAGATCTTCTGGAAGAGCAGCCAGTGGTCTTAATCATTGAACTATCTCTCTAGCCTGCTTTGGTCCCATAAACAAACAAACAAACTCATGAGTTGGGGCTGTAGTTCAATGGGAGAGCACCTGACTAGTGCTCTACTTGGGTTTGATCCCCAGAGGGGAAGGGCAATAACAGCAGATACCTACACAGGGTGATCTCTCTACATCCATGGCTAGACAGTGGACCTGCTGTACTTCTTTTAACCCTCCCATGGCCCTACGTAGACGATGTTCTATCTCTATTCTCAAAATGAGAAAATAGATACAGACAGGTTGTCAAAGCAACCCGGCAACATATGGCCGATTAGAAGCAAAGCTGGTACTGAGACACAAATAAGCCTGGTACCTATGCAGGCTCATAGCCCATTAGCCCCCGCTTGGGATCCCCAGCTTCATCTCCATTGGCAACCAAAGGAAAGTGATGCGTTTGCTGAAAACACCGTGGCATTAGAACACTTCTCAAGGCGAGCCATTCAGGGGGTGCAGGAGTTGGGATTAGGTCTATGAGAGAAAGTTCCTTTGACTAGATCTTGCACCAGAATGGACAGCCAGGAATGACAGGCAGCTCAGTGGCTACAAAGCGAGTTTCCAAAATCCGTTCTGACCTGAAACCTGTCCTCTCCGGACGTAGTCTGTGGAAGCAAATGAGGGCCGGGCTGTTTCGGAATGGCTTTGCAGCTCAGCGAGGCAATGCCAGCGTGTTACAAAATGTCAGTGCTGACCAACTTCCTGGATGTTGCAAAATCAGGTAGAAGACGCAAACACAAGCATGCAGTTATTCTTTGATGAGTCATTTCGCCAGAAGAAGTGTTGAAATGAGGGTTCGTTTACGCAGTCTCTCCTTCTGAGGGGGAGGCAGGAAGAAAGGAAAAGAAAGCCTGGGTCAAAGGGAACCTTGTCCGTCGCTGATGGTGGCCTGTGGCTATTTAGGCATGAATAAGGATATGGTAGTGGACCAGCAGATAGCGAGCTGGGGTTAAGATAATTGTGTTCGTCAATTGTATGGAGCAATTAGATATACCCCGAGAATAACAGCCTCAGGAAACAAAGGTTTATCTGGACTCATGGTTTGAGTTTTGGGTCCCTGGCCGCTGATTCCCTCACTTCTGGGATGTGATAAGGCAGAAACCCGGGGCAGAACAGCGTGAGAGAACAAAGCTCCAATTGCATTTACCTAACAAATGTTGGCGGTGTAGATTTGTTCATTGAGACAAGGTCTCTGTAACCTCACACTGATGTCAAACTCACAATGGAGCTGAGTACGGCCTTCATCTGTGTGATCCTTCTGCCTCCAGCTGACATGTGGGGATTAAAGGTGTGTGCCTCCAGGCTCTCTGGTCTTCAAGATAAGCAGAGGTAGAGGCCGAGCATGTCTGGTAGAGGTGGCTGTCTGGTCAGGCAGCAGCATTTTTCATGTTGAATAACACTTTCATTTTGTACGTTGTATTTCCTCTCCCTGTTTTTTCCCAGGAGGCATGGAAGTCAGTTATTTTTATCTGAGTAGGCCTTCTTATCTTTGTAAAGTTTGGTGGGAGAATGCCTGTGGGTCTGTCAGCCTGGCTGCAGTCTGCTGCTGTCTGTCTGAGTTGCTGTAACAAAAACCCCCAAGCCATGTACTTTACAAACAGCACCAAAGGCTGAGAGTTCGAAGATCAAGGTGGCCGTAGGATTTTTTTTGTTTTGTTTTATTTTGTTTTTTTTAATCTGGTGGTGGCCCAGTTTAATCTGGTAGTGCGTTCTACTGTGTCCCCATATAGTTGAAGGGGCTTGCTAACTTTCTTAGAACCTCTTACAAGATCACTAATCCTTCATGACCTCTGTCCTTATGATCTCATCACCATTCAAAGGCTTTCCCTCCCAGAACCATCGCTGTGTGTGTGTGAGGGGGGTGGGGTGGGGTGGGGTCAGGACTTCAGCATATGAATGGGGCAGGACACACAAACATCCATCCTCAGAGTACTTAAGAATGGTATAATGATCAATTTATCACTGTGATCAATTATCTGAGGAAAAAAAAACTTCAAAGGGGAAAATTTTATTTTGGCTCACTATATCAGAGGTGTCAGTCCGTGGTCACATGGTTCCATTGTTTCTGGGTTACAGTGAGGCGGAGCAGCCATGGAGGGACTTAAGGACAATGTCACCTCTCAAGGCTTACCCCTGTGCCTATTTCCTAGGAGCACAATGGCCAGAGAGAAAGAACTCAGTGTTTTCATTTTCTCCCAGGAACCTACTTCTTCCAGCTAAGCCTTTCTTCCCAACAGCACATTCAGCTAGGAACCCCTCAATGAATTAATCTGCCAGTGGAATTAGAGTCTTTATGATCCAGTCACCTCTCCAAAGTCCCACTACTTTGGGAACAAGTCTTCAACACATGGGTCTTCACGGGGAACTTCTGTCTAAGCCATAAGAAGTGGTTGTGGGATTACTGACACTTGTTCAGTGCTGGGCACGTTCAGATTTTCATCTCACTTAATCCTTACATCTTCCGTAGGAGGTGCTATTATCATCTTCATTTTATAGATGAAGAAATTAAAACCCCGAGAGGTTAAATAACATGCTTTCTGTTTTACCTTCATCTCAATAGTTGTGCTTTACTGGCTACTAGGGCCGTAGCCTGGGGGGGGGGATTCTGTTCCCCCAGACAATGGCTCTGTTGCTGTTGGTAAAGGCAGCTTTAACTAAATCTCTATTGTTCTTTTTTTTTTTTTTTTTTTTTTTGATGTATTTATTTATTATATATACCCGTATTCCTGCAGGCCAGAAGAGGGCACCAGATACCAGATCTCATTTCAGATGGTTGTGAGCCACCACGTGGTTGCTGGGAATTGAACTCAGGACCTCTGGAAGAGCAGTCAGTGCTCTTAACTTCTGAGACATCTCTCCAGCCCCTCTATTGTTCTAATAAAACGTGCGATTCAAAGGCTGGGGTGAAAACCTTCTAGCTCAGAGAGTTAGAGCAGCAACTGGCTAACTTTCTCTCTTAACCAGCATCCTGGAAGCCACTCTTCTTCCACACTGCCCCCCAAAAACCCACTGTAAGCTCCTCCCTGCTACTTCCTGTCTACTAGTTGCTGGCCCCACCTCTCTGAGTTTAGGTTATTTTTATTTAATTAGCGCAAATGCAACACATCTTTACATTGTTATGTTATGCCCATGTCGAGAGACACCCCCCACTCCCCACCGCCTCACCCCTACCTCCCTACCCAGAGAAAGATTACCACAGAGCCAATATCCGATGCAAAACACACAGGGGTTTATTGATAACAAGCAAGCCCAGGCTCGGTCGATGTCCAATACTCTGACACAGCGGGTAGAGGAGGATGGCCCTGAGCTCTCAGGGTGAGGGGTTTTTAAAGGGAAAAACCACAAGCAGGGTGGTACAAGCCTCTGCATCATATGATTGGGTGAGGGTGTGTAACCTTTGAATTTACTGGTTGAGGGTTACAGTTATCATTTTTGGGCAGGCCTGAACAAATCCCAGGCTTTGTCCTTGAGCTGCCATGGAGGCTGGCTGGTCTCGCACCTTCACATTGACCTATGCATGTAGCTCTTAGTTGGTGAGAGGTCCCAGACAGTAAACAACTGGCTGAACCTTGAGCATTCAGAGTACGTGCAGAAAGGGAGCTACTGCAAGGACTATGTCGTGGCCCTCCCAGAAACTGCTTGCTCAAGTCTCAGGAAACTGAAATTAAGGCCTGAACTCTGAGAGAAGATTGAGTAGCCTTTTATGGCATCTGCTTGGTCCTTTGAGTTAAACAAATTCAGCATAAACAAATGCAACACACCTTTGCCTAGTTAAACAAATGTTCCACAACACCTGCCGACAGTGGACAGCCACTAAGGTACGGAATCGTGAGTCAAACAGGCTTCATGATTCACTAAGTGTTCTGGATTTTATCTGGCCTAGGAGCGTACACTCAGAATTCCAGCACTCTGGAGGCTGAGGGAGGAATCATGAGTTTAGGGCCAATCCAGGCTACATAATGAGACCTTGACTTAAAGAAACAGAAGCAGAACAAAGTGTTGAATTGTATCTGGTCAACAGTTTCATGTTCGCTAGACTGTCCTCCAACTGACTACGTGGCCCACAATGACCTTTAACCTCGGTACTCTTGCTCTACACCTCGGTACTCTTGCTCTACACCTCCAGAGTGCTGGAGTAACAGGCCAGCAACCATCCTTGGTTGTATGTGGTGTTGGGGATCAAGCTCAGGACATTGCACGCTGCAAACATTCTACCAGATGATCACTTTCCCCATGTCAATACCCCAAACCAATCATCCCCGATACCTCCTGCCTTTTGTCCCCATATCAAAGTCATCCAATGAAGATAAAGCCCCTAGTGTAAACCCAATCCGAGGAGTCCTAAAGCGCTTCCAGCTGATGCTTCTTCTGGTCAAGTGGGCCACCTGCTAGCCTCTTACTACTGCAGGTCCAGCTGATCAATACCTAAAAGCCCATACGTAGGAGGTAAAGGTTGGTGGAAAGGGGGTCAGATTTTTCTTTCAGGGGCTGGTCATGAGAAGATAGCAGGGCTGTCCTCTTCAAAGAGCCATCTTAGGAAATTCAGGGCTTCAAAGGGCTTTTGGAGGCAGGGACAAGAGGAACAGGTGCTGATGCACCCAGAGGAATGTCATTCAGGTCAGTGTCTCCCTTGGTCTCTGGATTTGACATCACCCCGAGTCTTGATTTCCCAGGGGCCCGTCACAAGACCTTACTTTTCAGCAGATTAAGCATCCCCTTCGTTTACAGGCCTTGTGTTAGTTAATGGGGAGAATTAAAGAACAGGGAACACGTACCTGAAGGCGATCAGAAGTTACGAAGTTGTAAATCTAAACAAGGATTATTTAGCAGTTAACATCTTAACAATTCAGGTGGAGCTTTTCTTTAGAATTTAGACTGTGGTGGTAATCTAATTGTACTGAAATGTGATTTTGATTGTATGTTAATAAATAAAGTTGCCCGGGGGGTCAGAGCTATTAGAGCCATAACAAGAGTGTGGCGGTGGTGGCACACGCCTTTAATCCCATAGATCTCTGTGTGTTCAGGGATACAGCCAGCATTGGAGACATACGCCTTTAAGACCTAGAGGGCTGTACATACAGACAGTGACGAGGCAGTCACATGTTTGGGTTTACAACCAATGAGAAGGCAGAACAAAATACTTAAAAAGACGAACAGACAGGATATAGCTCTCTTTCGGGAAGCTGGGACACGGCAGGAGGAAGGGTGAGATTTTAGCTCTGAGCTCTGACCTCTCAGCTTTCTCTTTTACATTGTTTCTGTGTTTCTTATTTAATAAGATTGTTGGTTACATCTACATTAGACTGCCTGGCAAAGAAGGGGAGCAAAAATGACTCCGCCAAGGAACAACTTCCAAAGAAAGGGCCACTGTTACGTTCGCTCGCATCCATTTCCAAACATTTTACCCACCCTGGGGAGAGCTGAGCCCCGAGGAGAGTGCAGCAGGTGGACACACAGAAAACTAAGACCTTGAAAACACAACCTCGTTCTCCAAATCAGCCTATGAAAGCGCTTACACCTGTAACCCGAGCTCTGGGAAAGCTGAGGCAGAAGCTGCCACAAGGTTGAGGCCAGCCTGGGCTATCCATGGAGTCCAAGGCCTCCCACAACCTAGCAAGATGCTGTGCCAGGCAAGCAAAGTTTACTAACGGAGTGTTCTCAGTGGAAGCTGTAACTGAGTTAGCAATGCTTCCGGGCATTTTCTACACAGCACTGAGGGTGTGCCAGAGCACAGGAACCAGTACCGCTCCTATCTGGGCCTCACAGAGTTCATGCCCAAAACAGAGCTCAAGTCCAGCAATAGTTCACCCTAACTCTCTGTGTGTAGAATTCCTTACTGAAGCACACTGGATGGACGAGGCTGGGCATAGAGGGAATATTCTAGACTCTAGAACAGAATGGGCTCTGGAGTAGAATCTGGAGCATCGAGCAACACCAAGCACAGAGATCCGTGACTCGGACTAAAGCATCATTTCTTTTGAACACCTAATTGCTCCCCTAGCTATACCCACGCCATGATGGAGATTAAACCCAGGGCCACGTGCGTGGTAGGCAAGCGCTCTACTACTGACTCTATCCCTAACCCACAAGTATCCTCACCTCCTACCTAGAATCCACTCCCCTGAAGGCCTCTGTCTTTAGTATTCAGATTGCGGCCCGTACTAAAAACCTACTGTGTTCTAGAACCTCATCCAGCCACCACAGAAACAATCTCATGGTTGAACTTTCCTGTGCTTTGGTTTCTTCTCCACATTTTAGATCAGGTAATAAACACACACACACACACACACACACACACACACACACACACACACACACACACACACACACAGAGTAAGAATGGCCTATCCTCTTTAGCATGGTTTTCCATTTCCAGAAGAGAATCTGGAGACCAGACAGCAAATATCTCCATCTTACTTTCTTAATTCTACCATATCTGGTTCCAGTAGTATCTAAGATGTCACTTTTTTTTTTTTGAGACAAGGTTTCTCTGTGTAGCTTTGTGCCTTTCCTGTAACTCACTTGGTAGTCCAGGCTGGCCTCGAACTCACAATGATCCACCTGGCTCTGCCTCCGGAGTTCTGGGATTAAAGGCGTGGGCCGCCGCCGCCGCTGCCACCACCACCACCACTGCCTGGCTAGATGTCACTCTTGTTTTGTTTTGTTTTGTCTGAGAGCCAAGAATGTTAGGGAAAACAAACAAACAAAAAAAAACAACAATGGCCGGGCGTTGGTGGCGCGCGCGCCTTTAATCCCAGCACTCGGGAGGCAGAGGCAGGCGGATCTCTGTGAGTTCGAGGCCAGCCTGGGCTACCAAGTAAGCTCCAGGAGAGGCGCAAAGCTACACAGAGAAACCCTGTCTCGAAAAACCAAAAAAAAAAAAAAAAAAAAAAAAAAACAACAATGTTTTGCTGTTGGTTTGTTTTATTTTGGGGATACTGTGGTATTAAATCCAGGGTCTCATACATGCAATGAAAGCATTGCACCATTGACTTGTACCCCCAGCTCCTAAAGCTAAGTATTTGTATGGTGTCCTTTAGGGGAAATGAATTCAATCTCTTAGTTAAACTAAGGAAAATATTGAGAAAACGTGAATGAGTATCAACAGGCCATCATTGGAGCTCCTCTGTGTAACTATTTCTTTCTTGCTGTTGCTCTTGTTAGAGATACATTTGGGCTACACAGAAAGAGAGACCTCCTCTCTTTATTTTTGAGTCAAGGTTTCTGTATGGAGCCCTGACTGTCCAGGAACTCTCTTTGTAGATCTGGCTGGCCTTGAACTCACAGAGAGGCTTCTGCCTCCAAAGTGTTGAGACTAAAGGCCTGTACCACCACGCCCAGCCAAACTACTCTCAAGGACAGAAAGTGCATTGGTTTTTATTCTAACCAGGTGGTGATTGTGTCTCTTCCCATTGGCTAGAACACAACCTCACAGTCTCTATTCGGTTGGCTAGTCTGAAAATAATGCACACACAGGAAATGGAGGAAGATGGACAAAGACCACTGGAAGACAGCAGTGGACTTTCATGTAATGGGGGGAGGTGAAAATTTTTCATGAAAGTCTTTTCTTTTTTTTTCTTTTTTCTTTTTTTCCGGAGCTGAGGACTGAACCCAGGGCCTTGTGCTTGTTAGGCAAGCGCTCTACCACTGAGCTAAATCCCCAACCCGAAAGTCTTTTAAGGTAGGAGAGATAAACATATTTGAATCCCTTGTCCCAAACACAAGTTTTATATATTTGATATTAAAAAGTCATATTTAACATTTCTTGCACTCTGCTTTATTGTAAAACTTATGGTTTACATCATGGCTCATATCATTTCCTAGGCTGGGCTTTCACTTTGCTCAGCATATTTCTACCCATCATAGCTGTCATCAGACTTTAAAACAGCTGGTTCTCCACTTGTGGGTGGAGACCCCTTGGGGATCGAATGACCCTTTCACGCCCAAGACCATCAGAAAACACAAGATATTTACATTACGATTCGTAGCAAAATTACAGTTGTGAAGTAGCATTGAAAATAGCTTTGTGGTTGGGGGTCCCCACCACACCAGGTACTGCATTAAAGGGTCGCAGTATTAGGGAGGTTGAGAACCACTGCTTTAAAGTCTGACCCAGACTAGTAATGGATTATTTGCCAGAGGCTGGACTGGCTTCTCCATCAGCTGCAGCTGTGGCTGGCTGTGTTATCGTATGGCAGCCTGCAGGGGCTCACTAAGCACGCCTGCAGGAGGGCTCCGCAGGGGCTCACCCCACCTCCCTGCCCAGATGGACCTGCTGGCACCCATTTTCCACTCTCTCCAGCCTCGCCTGCTGGCTTTACAAACCTGGGATTTCACTTCTGCCTCTGAGACTGCTTAGCCAAATTAGCCTGGATGGGGGAAGTGCTGCCATAGAGTAGCCATCTTTATGGTGTTCCTGGAGGATGGGCAAGTCAGGGAACACAAGCCAGAGAAGAAGCAAGGAGATGTTTACAGGAAGGATGGACACAAATCCACAAAAAAGAAAGGGGAAAAAAGGTTTTCCTGGCTGTGGTGGTGTGAATGAGAAGGGCCCCCAGAGGCATATAGATGGGAATGCTGAGTCATCAGGGAGTGGCACTATTTGAGAAGGATTAGGAGGTGTAGCCTTGTTGGAGGAAGTGTGTCACTGGGGGTGGGGCTTTGAAATTTCAAAAGTCCAAGCCAGTCCCAGTGTCTTTCTCTGCCTGCTGCCTGGTGATCCAGATGTAGAACTCTCAGCTCCTTCTCCAGCACCATGTCTGCCTGCCATGATGATAATGGACTGTAAGCAAGCCCCAATTACATGCTTTCCTTTGTAAGAGCTGCCATGGTCATGGTGTCTCTTCGCAGCAATAGAATACTGACTAAGACACTGGTGCAATAGAGAAAGAGAATCTCCTTTATGGCTACCATCCCTGACTTAGATCATCTACTGTAGCAAGCTTGCAGCCGGGTGTGATGGCACATGCCTGTAATCCTAGCCCTCATAAGGCCAGAGGAGGAGGATTAAAGAAGGTTTGAAGCCAGTCTGGGCCACATAGAGAAGAGGAGGAGGAGGAGGAGGAGGAGAGGGGGATGTGGGAGGGGGGTGAGAGAGAAAGAAAGGCAAGAAGACAACTAATAGACTACAATCAGATCTGCCTTCTCTACCCTATAATGCAGGAGTTCTCAACCTTCCTAATGCTGTGACCCTTTAATACAGTTCCTCATGTTGTGGTGACCCCCAACCATACAATTACTGTCATTGCTACTTCATAACTCTAATGAATCATAAAGTAAATATCTGATATGCAGGATGGTCTCAGGTGACCCCCCCCAAGGGGTCACAACCCATAGGTTGAGAACTGCTGTTGTAAGGTATATTCGAGTCTTAAGAGCCTTTGAAAGGTCTTTGGCTGACTTTACAGTCCTGACATGTCTTTTCTCAAGGATGAAACATTTGCCATAGGTCTTAGCCACACTAGTGGAAACCCATGAACTGTGGACCAATAGCTGTGGAGCCCCCATGGGACAGGACTAGGTCCTTTGGATACTCGAGACAGTTGTTTAGCTTGAACTGTTTGGGGGGCCTCTAGGCAGAGGGATCAGAATCTGTCCCTGGTGCATGAGCCGGCTTTTTGGAACCCAGTGCCTAAGGTGGGACACCTTGCACAGCCTGGGGGCAGGGGCAGGGGCAGGGGCTTGGACCTGCCTCAACTGAATGTACCAGGCTCTGCTGACTCCTCATGGGAGACCTTGACTTGGAGGAGGTGGGAATGGGGGGTGGGTTGTGGGGGAAGGTTGAGGAGGTGGGAAGAGGGAGGAGGGGGGAATCTGTGGTTGGGTATGTAAAATGAATAGAAATTTTCTTAATAATTACAAAAAAAATAAAAAAGAAAATGCGGATCTCCCACTCAGCCTGGATGATGGGCCAGATGGTGTCCCTCCTCACATTAATGTGCACAGCTTATAGGTGGTTCTGGGTCGACTCCATGTCTGGGTGCAGTTGGCACACACGTGGGCCCAAGAGATTATTTCTAGCAGACTCCGAGGTGGGTCTGATGCTCCGCGTCTTGGGAACACATTTTAAGTAGCAAAGGAGAAGTAGAAAAAGAGGAGGAGGAGAGAGCAAATGAGGAGAATGAAGCAGGAACCAGAGGCATGGGGTGGGGAACCAAACGTTACCGCCTTCCCCTAGAGCAGCAGTTCTCAACCTGTGGGCCATGACCCCCTTGGGGGGTTTGCATATCAGATGTTTATATTATGATTTATAACAATAACAGAATTACATTTATGAATTAGCAATGAGATGATTTTATGGGTAGGAGTCACCACACTCGAGGAACTAAGTGTGTTAAAGGGGTCACAGAAGAAGGATGAGAACCACTGACTGTCCTAGAGGACGCTGCAGCTGCTGCTGGTGTTCCTTGCTCAGGATCTGGAGAGAATACTAATTCTGGATTGTACAGGATCCTGCTGTCTTCCCTTAGCACACAGATCACTTGTTCTCAAGCCTCTCCTCTTGGACTTCTGGCTCAGTAGAACTTCAGGAGTGCAGGCTTCTCAGCCACTTCACAGGGTAAAGAACCGGGAATCATCCAGAAGCGCACCAAGGACACAGTTTGTTTCCCGGAGACTCTCTGTTCCCAAGCACTGCGTGTACTTGGAGAATAAGTGGATGAGTTTCTTGGAGGTTGGGGACGGGACGCCAGGAGATCTGCGAGTTCGATAAATATAGTGCCTCCATGGAGAGTCATTTCAACCCTCAACTGTAGGATCTCCTCACTGGACGGAACACACGTGGTTCCAAAGCTGGACTGTAAAAAAAGCTGGCTTTTGCCACTAGGCATCTGCTTCCAGCCCCCACAAAACTTTGTCTTTCACGTTAAGCAAAGCTACAGCTTTGGAGTGTTACAGATAAGCTTTGAAAGAGGTACAAAATTTTTGTCTGTCTGATGTACCCACCTGTCTAGATTTGATTATGCTAGAAAGTGTTCATATCTTGATGGTCCATTTCCATGCATCAGTCTTTCATCTGGACCCTTTCCCACCTTCCTCTCTTCTGAGCCTTAGTTTAGAACTCATGGCTATGAAGACTACTCTGCTTAGCTAAGGCGTACTCCTCTGTGAGGTTTTCTGTCCCCTGCCCAGAAGAGGTTTTCCTCCTTAACTCAGACCTTGCACTTCACTGATAGTCTTGTGCTATATGGCGGCGTTGGAGTAAGTGAAAGACCAGACCAGTCCTGTAGATACACTGCTCAGCAGTGACTGAACAGTCTTTACATGCTTACGTACTTTGAGGTTGGCACAGTGATAGTATAACCTAAATGACAAACTCCATTACTGGGTGATGTGTGGCTGGATGTATAAAGTCCTTGGAGCAGAGACTGACATATTTTGAGAATTATTTAACTTTTAATGAGAAGGCAGAGGCCTTGAGAGGATTTTAGCAATAGTAAGAAAAGTCTGGGTCTGTGTTATAGAGCCCTAAAGAATCTGAAGGACCCCTAACCCCTTTTGGTGTTGATAGAGAACTGTGTGGCACTCTTCAGGATAAAAACTAGAAGGTAGAAAAAGAATAAGGAGAAGGCAGGGGAGAGGCCGCACTAGCAGGGCATAGGAAGGACCGGAGCCTGACTCTGGACAGTAAGGAGAAGGCAGGGGAGAGGCCGCACTGAGGGCATAGGAAGGACCGGAGCCTGGCTCTGGACAATTGCCTTTTGTATCACCAACCTTCAGACGGCCTGTGCTCGGGACCTCAACCTTGCACTGGGCATTTGCTAAAAAAGGTTTGGTGTCCAAGTCCAGCTCCAACCTGTCAAAGGGTTCTTGAGGGGAGGAGAGAGGAATTAGAAAGTGTTAGATAGAAATATAGGTGGAGAGAACAAGAAGACAGAGAGACAGGGTAGCTTCGGGAGGGCCCTGTGTCAATATCCAGCTGCCCAAAATTTTATCCTAATAGGCTTTTTATAATATGCCAAGGGCCGAGGTAAAACGACCTTTCCCTTTCAAAATCAAAGCACAGCGTACAGCCAAGTGTAGACCCTTCAAAACATCGGTAACCACACCTGTGGCCAAATCATCCCATTATGCAGCCCTGCTGGGTAAAGCAAGCGCAGATTCTCTGACCTTGAGTAAGTTCTTACCAGGGAGCCTCTGTGGGCCCCCACCATTGGGCATGGTAGATATGCACGTCTTGTAACTCTGCAGCATCTCTCAGGCACCCAAGAGCCATTCCCAAAAATCTGCTGTGTAAACAAGTCCCCTGCCTCGGAGATGCCAGCAAGAGCAGAATCCTAAGTCATTGCTGTCAGCCCACAAACAGCCCAGGACCTCACTGGCTCTAACCAGCCCTTTGGGTTTTTTCTTACTTCTCTGACTCTTCTGAGTCTCCCCGTTTCCAACTATTAGGCATTTAAAAAGTAATGAACTGCTCACTTGGGATCTTGGGAGGCTCCTTGAAGCATGACATGATGGGTTCTCTATCTAGAGAATAAGATCCACCCCACCCCCTTTTTATAAACAAGATTTGCTGAGAAGTGCCAACTATCCTCCATCTAGGGACCTGAGGGCTATGGACTGTCCAGCCCAAGCATCCTACATCTAGGGACCTGAGGACTATAGGTTTCCAGCCCAAGTATCCTACATCTAGGGACCTGAGGACTATGGGTTGTCCATCCCCTCTACATCTAGGGACCTGAGGACTATGGGTTGTCCAGCCCCTGCCCCATAGGGAAGTAGTGAGGACAAGGATGAAGCCACCAGCCTGCTGGAAAGCCGAGTGGCAGGTATACATACTGTCTCTACTCTCTGCCCCTGGGGTCTCAGCTGACTCCAGGTGAGCACCCAGACCACACTGAAGCTTCCTGCTTATTATATAACACAAGGTGCTCCTGTGATGGTTAACACTCCTCTTCTCTCTGCAGAAATCCTTCCCATAATTGAATTTTCACATAACAGGGTATATCACAAAAAACAGGAATCATATTTCCAAAAGGGGAAAACAAATCCTCAGAGCATCTATATCAATACATTTCCTTCTCATCTGTCTCCCACCCTTAAATTTATCCCAGGATTTGCATTGATTTGCATTTGTATCCCTATGAAATAAAAGTATTTTGAAGTGAACACTTTAGTAGCTGTTAGTACATTCTCGATTGTCAATCAGCATCTGACATGGTTCCAAAACAGGTTCTCACCATCAAGGAGGAAATTATGTACCTACTCCCTGAAAATGAAATTCTGTTTTCTGTCTCCAAAGATCTCCTTACTTTGTATATTTCATATAGTATGTGACCTTTCGTGTCTGGCTACTTTGAATTGGTTACTGTGTGTAAGATATACCCATGCTGCAGCATCTATCAGTACTTGTTTTATTTTCTTGCTAAATAATATTCCATTGGATGTTGATTCATATGTATGGGCATTGGTTTGTTCTTACCTTTTAGCTATTTTGAGTGCACGGTTTGTTTATTTATTTACTTATTGCTTGTATATGAAGGAGTGGAATGGCTCTTTAAAATAACTTACATCTTTTGAATCAATCTCTAGTTTGAATCCAAACAGAGAGAAAAGTTTCCTGGGGTACAGGTACTGTGTCTGCCCTTTTCCCCTGGGGTCCCGCCTGGTGCCATGCATGGGCCAGCTCAAGGTAGGTTGCAAAGCAGTTGAGGCTCTCACCAATCCTGAAGACTCTGTCACAGTCTTCCTTGAGGCTGAGAGAGTATTTCTTCATCAAACAACAGGATCTCCCCCACCCCTATCCCTGTCTACCTGTGGGGGAACTTGCCCCCACTTTTTCCCCAGGGTACTTTTGAGGAGAGAGAGATAAGAGTATTAGGTAGAAAGATAGAGAAAAGAGAAACAGAAACACAGGATAGCCTTGGGAGGGCCTCAATCAATATCCATTGGCCCCTCCTGTCTCTTCTAAAGGTCCTTTTATAGGAATGCCAAGGGGTGGAGCAAAAGACCTCCCCCCTAGCACAGCCAAGTGCAGACCTTTCCAATTACCTGGTAACCACACACATGGTCAAGCCATCCTCTAATGCAGCCCTGCTGGGTAAAGCAAGCTCAGATCTCACTAGGAAACCTTTGTGGGCCTCCACATCTACCTCCCACCTCTTTTCCTCCTTCTCTTCTTTTGCTGGGGTTTAAATCCAACCCTCAGATGCTCGGCAAGCACTCTACCATAGGACACAAATAGAACTAAAAATGTGCTCGAGCAAGTTTTAAAGTTAACTGAACACAATCTTGGTCAGTACAGGAGGCTTGTGGGTAACAGTAAGTGCCAGCTCTTATTGTCTTAGTCAAGGTTTCTATTGCTGTGACAAGACACCATGACCATGGCAATGCTTATAAAGGAAAACATTTAACTGGGGCTGGCTTACAGTTCAGAGATTTAGTCCATTATCATCATGGCAGGACACAGTGGTGTGCAGGCAGACATGATGCTGGAGAAGGAGCTGAGAGTCCTGCATCTTGATCCACAGGCAGCAGGAGTCTGTGTCCCACACTGAGTGCAGCTTGAGCATAGGAGACCTCAAAGCCTGCCCCCACAGTGACATACTTCCTCCAACAAGGCTGTACCTCCTAATAGTACCACTCCTTATGGAGGCCATCTTTCAAACCACCGAAATCACTGAGCCAGAGTTATCTGACTATGGTCAGAAGGAGTGTCAATCAGGTTGGGCCAGAGGGGTCTCAGCAAGACTGGGGCTGAAGCAAGCTAGTTGCAAACAATTAGACTTACCCCGTTATCAGAAGCAGAATACAATGGCAGTTGCCAGGAAGAATACAATTGTAGTTGCCAGGATACAATGATTTTTGCAGGCTACACAGGCAACACAAGATTAATGTCTAAGACTAATTATTCAGCCAAATTTGGAAATGCATTGCTGACTTCTACAGAATGCAGAGAAACTCTGGCATCCTGAATGCTACACTGCCTAAGGGGGTGCCTCGGTTTCTCAGAACTGAAAGGCACACAGTACCCGAGGAGCCACAGACCCTAACCTGAAAAAACCTATGATGAACGCCTCTCAAGGCAGCTAAACCAGGCCAACTCCATGATTCCCTGCACATTCCAAAGAGGCTCAGGGAATGTGGTCAGAAGACACTGGGGAGGGGCAGGTCCCATTTTCTGTGTCTAACAGTGCTATGATTGTGTGTGGATTGCCTCCCTCACCCTCCAAAGACTCTCGCGTGGAAGGCTTAGTCCCCAGATAGTGGCATAACTGAGAGCTGATTGCATCGTGAATAAGTTTCTAGCAGAATGGGCTATTAGAAGATGGGACCTGACAGAGGAAACTGAAGAGGCCTAACAACGTTAGTGAACCATGACAGGCTGCAGACTAACAATACTGGGAACTAGGCCTCACCATTACAATAACCAGGAAAAGCCACAGGCTATACCCTGCAGGGGACCAATCAGAATTGAGACAAACAGCACTAGATGCTCTAGAACATGAAGGATAGCTTACATCACTTGTGTATAAGTTGCCAATTTCCTCACAGCAATGCCAGTACCAATCCCTGTTTGACAAAACTTCTGTTACCTCATTCCTGCACAGTCAGGAGTTCAATCCCCATCTGAATCCAGAATTCCCCTACCCCCATCCTTTACTCCTTAAAAACCCTGCCTCAACTGAGCTCAGTGCTCTCCCTGATCTAACTGCTATGTCGGAATGGACAGGAAGCCCAAGCTCGAGCTTGCAATAAAGGCTCTTTGCTTTTGCATATGAACTCGGACTCCTGGTGATCTCTGGGAGGCTCATGGCTCAGGCATAACAGAAATAGGTCACGTGAGTGAGTCTCCCTGGCCTGGTTCTCTAGGTGTCTGGGCCTTTGCTGCCAGGTGAGGAGCTTGCTCATGGCGCCTTTCTGTCTCACCACAGCTCCAAAAAGACAGACTCAGACCAGCATGGCTGAAACCAAGAACATACCCGAAGGGTTTGGAGAGATTAAATTGCTTATTCTAAACCAACAGAGACCTGTCATGTGGGTTATTCAGGTTTAAATCATTTTATAATGGTCACAAGAAATTTGTTTTATTTTGATAAAGAGCCTGTAGCCATTGAAAAGGGTCTTTTGATTGTTTGATTTGACTGTGTCTGGGATTCCTACTACGCTTATGTCATGTAATGAACTGATAGAAGGCAGTATGTGAGGAGCACAGGCTAGACACTGAAGGCACCTGGTGAAGCCTGACATGGCTTGAAGAACAACGGTGCAAGTATGCGTGACCAAGGCTTACTTTTCCTTATGTCTGTGTGTCCTGGTTCCGTTCCCTAAGTCCTTAGAAACTGAACCCAAATTTAATCATCATTTGTAGAATTCCTTGGTAGTTCCCATGTGCTGTGGTCTGAATACTTGTGCCCCACCCCTTTAATCTGTTGAAATCCAGATCCTGACCCCCAAGGTGATGGATGGTATTAAGAACACCATTTGATCTTAGTCCTTTTCTGTTACTATAACAGAATACCTGAGATTGGGCCACTTATAAAGAATAGTGGTCTACGTTGGTCCGTGGTTCCAAAGGCTGCAGTTTAAGAGCACGTAGCTGCACGGTGAGCGTCACATGTTGTTTTAACTCATGGTGGAAAGAGAAAAGAAACAGCCAACCCCTCAGGAGTCGAATGAACACTTGCTGCTGTTGGAGAGAACCTGAGTTCTGTTTCAAGCACCCACGTCAGGCTGCTCACAACCACCAAAATTCTAGGTCTAGGGGATCTGGTAGCCTCCTCTGGCCTCCCTGGGAATATACATATGGACAGAGACGAAAGTAGACACATAATGCCGGGTGGCAGCGGCGCACGCCTTTAATACCAGCACTCGGGAGGCAGAGCCAGGTGGATCTCTGTGAGTTCGAGGCCAGCCTGGTCTACAAAGTGAGTTCCAGGACAGGCTCCAAAACTACACAGAGAAACCCTGTCTCAAAAAACCAACCCCCCCAAAAAAAAGACATAAATAAAATTAAAATAATCTTAAAACAATAGCCACTCAGTGGCTCTCAAGAAAGCATACATGATCATTGCTCCTGTGTTGTTTAAAGTGGCTTGTGTCTGGCTTGTTGCTGTGGCCAGCATTTCTGGTAACCCTTCCGGGTGTGACCCTTTTCCCTTAACCTGGGTCTAGGAAGCGCTCATTAAGGAGGAGTTTGTGTGTTCCTAGCTTATTTTAGTGTTCAGCTAACCTAGAAAGGAGACTTCAGTGGGCAGCCTCTGGAAGGAATACTTCCCACGAAATCAGGACTCTCGGAAGTCGCAAGCAAACATAAAATAGAAACACATTCTCCTGTAGTTGATGTTTACAGGAGACCTTGCTTTCCAGGCCCGCAGCACGGTAAGACTGGGTGTGCCGAGTGGTTTGAAGCTGACGAATTTAAAAACACAAGAGCTGGAAGCGACCCTGGCTGGACATCACTTGATGGCGAGATACAAGTGCCTGGGACAGAGGCAGTGCCAGAGCCTCTCCAGTTAGCTCCTGCTGGCGCTCCTCCGCCCCTTTCTCCTCCCCTCTCTTTCCTCTTGGGTTGCTTCTCTGCAGTAAATATTTATTTAAAAAACCAGCGAACAAAAATCCTCCGGTCTCCAGTAAACTTCTCGGTAGGAGATGAACGCCCCTTTCTACCGGGAAAATCTGACCAAATCCAGGTCTGAATCCTTACTTTCTCCCCTTGCACACGGGAGAAAGTCAGCGCACCCCGTCGTGCTGCTAGAAGCCTCAGTTGGGGCAAACTGGGCAGGTCCGGGCAGAGCAGGGCTGTGCTGGTCTCCTAGCGACCTGGGAAGCCGTGCCGGGACATGCCACCCACGACCCGGCAGGGGTCCTGCAGCCGGCGCCGGCGCCATGGCGGAGCGTGGGCAGAGGCTCCAGCCCACGACTTTGGCTCTCGGGCTGCAGCAGGAGCACCGGAACCGCGGGCGGTAAGCGCGGTGCCACTGGGGCTCACGCCGCTGCTGATCGGGGAAGCCGGGATCCCCGGGGCTGGGGCCAACATGGTCCTTGCTCCTTGAGAAAGGAGCTGCCTTTCTCAGTATCCCCATTGCCCTTACTATTGCAATAGAGCAAAAGGCCCAGTGCTGGGTCCCCCGCCCCGCAAAGGATGCGCTTGTTTGATTTTTGCCACAACTCGTAGGAGAAGTAGTTGAAAGTCCCCAGGCCAGATAGGAAAACGGTGGCACACAGTGGCCACTAGGGAGGCTGTCCTAGCCCAGGCCTCTGAGCTCCTGCCTCCAACACACTCTTGGGGGTAGCCAGCTCTCTGAACAGATGCTCTGAGACCCCTGGTTCAGCTTAAGGCATCCGTGGATGCCCGGAGTCTCTAGCCCTCCAGCTGGAGGCTCCGCTCAAGCAGAACCCTTGGTGGGAGATTGCTTGAGGTCCTGGCAAGGCAGGTCACTGCTTTGTGGAGTTGGTGGGGCAGGAAAGGGAGGATTTATAAGAGTAAGTTTTAGCTGGTGAAGAGGCGCTTCAATGTGGTGATGGAAATAAGGCAGCAAGCCTAAAAATCAGAAAGGCTAGTAGCTCAATATGTAGCCGAGGCTAGCCTTAAGCAGGCAATCCTCCTGCTGTTCACATGCATTTAGAATACACGCGCACAGAGGATGCTTTGAGCATGTGTGCAGGCAAAGGTACAGCTCCATCCAGAACAGTGGTTTACTTAAGTAGGCGGTGGGAGCAGGTTGTGAGGACCCAGCAGAACACGTAAGGAAGGGGCTTGCTTAGCATGATTAACTCAGCCTCCTGTGACTCCTCGTCTGCTTCTCCCGCCCCTAAACCCCACAATAGTTGGAGGCCAGCCTCCTTCCACCCTCCTCCCACCTAAATCCTGGGATGGGCATCACCTGGCCTGTTGTCTTCCAGGTACCTGGAGAACTTGCCTTCCAAGTGTTGCTCGAAACACAAGAGGCTGAAGTTCCCGGGATCCTTGAACAGCCAGCACTGGGTGTTTGTGAGAGAGGAACTGGATGACTTCAGGAAAGGCTGCTGCCCACGCCAGCGCCCCAAGGATGTCTTTCTGCCTCATATTCATCACAGACTTCCCCAAGCGACCCCCAAGAAGAGGCAGAATGGACTGCCCAAGGGGGCAGCCTTGTTGTCCAAGCTCTCACAAGCTAGGAAGGCATTTCTCGAGGACGTGGAAGATAACGTGGCTCTGCATGCCCTGGCTCTCTACCCGCATCTGGAAGAAGCTCTGCCTGCTGAGGTGATGGTCTGAGCTTGAAGGTGGGGGGGACCTCTTGGGGAGCCTGAAAACAATTCTCTCCGGGTGCCCAGGAGACCCTGGAGCTCTTATTCATAGGAGAGGAGGTTGTACCCCCAGGTGAAGGTTCTTAACCAGTTTTGAGCAGCCTTCCTTTTTTCTACTGAGGAAACGCAAATGGTGGGACACACAGCTAACCTTTGCTTCCTGTACCCGAGTGTCCATCACAGGCACTTCCGGCTCTCCCCGTCTCAAGCTCTCTCAGTTGACTTTGCCTTGATACTTTCTAGGTACAAGAAGCCACGCAGGGAACTGCCCAGTCTCGCTTCTGTCTGTTTAGCCCAGGGCCAAGAGACCTCTGTAAGGACCCGCTAACAAATGGATAAAGAATCTGAGCGCCATGGGGGGATGAGGGCTGTGGACCCACCACAGTGCCCAGGCCAGGCCTGAACAGGAACAGCAGTGTCCAGGGCTGCTCCTGACTCATCTCCAGGGCCCTCGGCACAGTTACCTTGTTGATGAGGCAGGGGGTGAGCAGGAGTGATGAGGCAGGGGGTGAGCAGGAGTGACTCCCCACCCCCACCCCTGCAGCCTGTCCGGGGCTAAACAGGCAAGTCGGGGTGCGCCATTCCCTTGCTCAAAGCCCCCTCTCGCTCTGCGAAGCCCAGCCCCTGCCTGGCCCTGGGGACCCTCTAGCCTGCCACTCCCCCCCCACACCTCTGCAGCCCACTCCTCCGCTCCCATTCCACTCCAGCTGAAATTTCTGATGAGTGATTTTTCTCCCCGGCTTTTTCCATACTGAGTCTGGCAAGCCAGAGGGTCTGAGTCTCAGATAAAGAGGTGATTATACCACGTCTCGTGGCACATGGCCACGGCACAGGGGCGTGGCTCTCACTTCCCTGCCTGATTCGCCCAAGTAGGTCTCCTAAGCTTTGTTTGGAGGCAGGGTCTGTTTATGGAGCTGAGCCGGGTACCTGCATCTCCAGTTTAGGTTTGACTTCAGAACCTCAGCCAAGAAACGACACTTCTTTTTTGTGTGTGTGATCCCGGAAACATCCAATCCTACAGTCTAGTTTCCGTGGGTCCACTTGATTCAGGAGCCTGCTGCATCCATAAGGTAGTCACTGAGGCTCTGGTGTGGTCTTCCTGAGAATGGAGGTGAGGTTAGGTCTACTAGGACCAAGTGAATGGGGAGGGAGAGCTGGCTCTTTGTGTGTGTGTGTGTGGGGGGGGGTCTTGTGTGTGTTGAGATATGTGTGCACGTTTGTGCCTGTGTACTAGGGGCAGAAGACAACCTCATCTGTTGTTCCTTGGGTTCTGACCATGATTTTATCGAGACAGTGTTTCCTACTGGCCTGGGACTCACTGAGCTGGGTAGACAGGCGAGTGTCTATTACCTTAGCCCTAAGATTACAAGTGTGCACCACATCCAGATTTTTTTTTTTTTAACGTGAGTTCTGGGGGTGAACTCAGGCTCTCTGGCTAGCAAGGCAAGCACTTTACTGGCTGTGGTATTCCCCACAGCACGTGAGTGAGGTGGTTCTTCAGAGGAAAATGCAGACACCATATTCATAGAGAGCATGAGGGATGCCCGAGATACCAGCAGTCAAGAACCACAGAAGTCCAGCAGAGACACCCCAAGCTCTGGAGCTTTGGGGGCCTGGCGGAGGCTCACAGGCATAGTCTGTCTAGAGGAGATGGAACCATAACACAGCCTGAGCACCCAATGGCCAGGTGACAGCCTGCAGGGGACCATAACACAGCCTGAGCACCCAATGGCCGGGTGACAGACAGCCTGCAGGGGACCATAACACAGCCTGAGCACCCATTGGCCAGGTGACAGACAGCCTGCAGGGGACCATAACACAGCCTGAGCACCCAATGGCCAGGTGACAGCCTGCAGGGGACCATAACACAGCCTGAGCACCCAATGGCCGGGTGACAGACAGCCTGCAGGGGACCATAACACAGCCTGAGCACCCAATGGCCGGGTGATAGACAGTCTGCAGGGGACCATAACACAGCCTGAGCACCCAATGGCCGGGTGATAGACAGTCTGCAGGGCAGTACCCATTGCAAGGCTCGATGAATGGCATTCGAAAAGGAACATCAGAGAAGCGACTTTGTGTATTTGTTATAGAATTGGGCCCCCCTTTCCTGCAGTCTTCCCCCTTTCCTACCCCAAGTCTGCTTTCTCTTTGTAGCTCTTACTGCAGGTGCTGGAGGCACTGGACCCCGAGAGGAAGCTGGAGGACACGTGGGCTTGTCGTCAGGATACCAGGAAGTTAACGAAGGGACCCACAAAGCTGGAAGAAAAACGCCCTTCTCAAGTGTGCCTGTGAGTACTGCTGACGTCTGTCCCCTAACAAACATCTATGATAAGGATGGCCTTATCATATTTAGAATAATCTTGCTCATTTGGGTTTTTTGTTTTGCTAGTTACAACAACAACAAAACAAAACACCTCCCAGTTTCATTTAGGTCAGGCTGACCTCCAACTCATTATGATGCCAAGGGTGACCTAGAGTGCCTGATCTTCCTGCCCGCGTTTCCCGAGGCTGGGATTTTAGTTCCGGGCCTCCACCCCTGGGTATCCAGAAGACTTTTAAAGAAGCACTGGCAATAAAGACTTGCGGAGGAAGACAAGTCTTGGCTCCCATGGATGTACAAACACGGCCACCCATCTAGCTTTTCTTTGACAAGATGAGGGCAAAAAACCCCATGAATTGACTTTGTTCAACATGGCAGCCCAGTGGTTGGTTGGAAAATCATTTGCACATGTGTGCACATATGCATGACACAGGGAATTGTCAAAGACACGCTCGCTAGCCTTTTTTTTTTTTTTTTTTTTTCATCTTCCTGCCTCGACTTCCAGAGTGCTGGGATTACAGGCTTGGGCCACCACACCTGGCTACCTGCTTGTCATCTAAAGCAATCATAAAATCTTCTGTTTGGAAGGCCTGCTCATCTTTGCCGGTATAAACCAGGACCACAGTTGCTTCCTTCTCTGAAACTTTCCAAAGTATGAAACTTAGTAGAAACTCTTTTGTAGCACGCCCTTGCTCCCCCAGTCCCATATTATACATTTAATAATGTAAATGTCGACATAAGGTAAGTATTGACACAGATAGATCTGGGATACTGGATGAGCTCCCCAGTGGGTGCTGAGGAGGAGGGTGACCGAGGGACCTTGGGTGACAAGGATACTGTTGTTGTTGCATTTCTTGCTCTCTGGTGTATCTGGGGAGAGAGCTGCTCACTTCATTTCTGCCCTTCTCCCACTGGAGAGGGGGAGGACTCATGGGGAGCACAAGTTCTTCTCCTTCTCTGTGCTGGACGGAGAGTCCTCCCCGGTGGGGACTGGGTAGGAGAGTCTGCCGGTTTATGGTCTTCAGTGAACAAGTCCTCTTGGACCTAACGCTACATCCACCAACATGGCAGCTGCTTGTTACAGAAGGGAAGCTTTGGCTTCTGTCCTCACTGTTTATACTGTCTTTCAAGCTGCTCAGAACCTGGACTTGGAAGAGAGGAACACTGTATGTAGAGATATAATGTACAATATAGTACGATGATAACGGCAGCATCTGGCTTTCACTGTGGGCAATCTACGTGGTTAAAATCTCTAAGGGAGTGGTTCTCAACCTTCTTAACAGTACAACCCTTTAATATCATTCTTCATGTTGCAGTGACCTTCCCCAACAATAAAATTATTTCACTGCTACTTCATAACTAATTTTCTCCTGTTGTGAACTATTCATATGTAATATGAATATTTGATATGTGAGTCCTCCAAAGGGGCCACAACCCACGGGCTGAGAACCACTGCTCTAAGGTCAGACATTGCAAACAAGTGGAAGCTGGTTACCCACCCACTCGGAAGAAGTCCAACAGTAATATATTAATGTTAGCACATCATAAAGGACATATGTCATTTCACAGAGGTGAGCTGGGCTGTTAGCGTATGCATTCCTTTCCTTTGGCTGCTGTGAAATTTCAACACAAATGGTGTCTGAAAACAGTAGAAGTGTTTGTCCAACATTTAATAACAGCTCTGAGGCCTACAGTCTGAAATGACTGTCACAGCTGAACTCAAATGTCAGCAGGGCTGTGTTCCCCCCAGAGGCTGCAGGGAAATTTGTTCCTTGCCCCCTCTAGTCTCTGGTGGCTGCTGGTGTTCCGTGGCTTGTGACGACATCGTTCCAAACTTCAAGGCCAGTAGTAGCTCCGTGTCTCTGTCTGGTGTCCTCATGTGGCCCGCTCTTGTGTGTCAAGTTTTCCTCTCTCTGTCCTTCAAGAGCACCAGTGATGGTGTGTGACCCAGCGAGATAATCCAGCATAATCTCCCGGTCTCAGAAGTGTGGATGAATCACACCTGCAAAGACTCCTCGCAAGGAGAGTCACACAGTTCCAAGGATTAGCACCTGATCTCTTCAGAGGCCTCCATGACCCTACCAGAGCATGAGGTGACACCAGCACCCTGGAAAACAAGCTCCCTTGGCCAGATCCTCTATCCTTTGCTCTGAGAAGAACCTTTGAAGGGAGGAGGCATCCAAACTCACTTCCCTCTTGATCCCACAGCAGTCAAGCTTCCTTCAGTGACCTTGCCCTTGGTGAAGGTCACATTGACACCTCTGCTGCTCCATCAGCCACGTGGCCTATTGCTCTGACAAAATGTCCGGCAGAAGCAGTGTCAGGGAGAAAGGATTTATTCAGCTCACAGTTCGAGAGGGTGCCGTCCATCATGGCGGGGGAGACATGGGGGTAGGGCAGACTCACAGCCAAGGCACCAGGAACGTCCTCCAGCTGCCTGCCACCGGAAGCCCAGCAGGAAGTAGAGAGCTTGGGTCAAGAGCAGGGTCAGGCTCTATCCCTCAAGCCCTGCCCCCAACAGTTTCTTCTACCTTCCTTTCAGAAGTTCCATAAATCGGAACAGCTCCAGCTAGCGACCAAGTATTAAATACCGGAGTTGACGGGGGTGCATTTCCCATTCAAACCCTAACGGTTACTAAACAAGTGTTCACTGACCACCACATAGTCATCGAGGGTACAGCGAAGCACCAGACTGGACCGCCGCACGGGTAGAAAGGTTTAATTGGCCGCCAAACTGCCAAAGCTGTCTGGGGGGGGGGGGGAGGGAAAGCAAGTGGATTTGATATGACGGTGAACAGGATGGGGGCTTTGAGCGGATTCAGGCTGCTCGGATCGACTGGGAACTAGATGTCCTTCTTGCCAGAGGAAGTCAGCCTTTGGGGCTGGCTAAAGGAAAAGAGATTCCTGCTGGTTTGAAGAAGGTTCCTGGTAAACAGTAACTGAATCCAGGCCTCTGTTTACCTAACAGTCCTTCTGTTTACCTGGCCAAAGTCCTTCTGTTTAGGACATGGTCACCAGCACTATCATTTGGGGACAGGGGCTCTGCCTGGGACCTAACGCACTAACACACAACAACTGTTTCCATAGCAACTGACACAATTGATGACCTCACCTTTCCCATAACACTATTTTCTTTTTCTCTCTGAGACAGGGTTTCACTATGTAGACCAGGCTGGCCTTATGGCAATCTTTCTGCCTCTGACTCCCCAGTGCTGGGATTACCGTGTGAACCACCACACCCAGCCTCATGACCTTTCTTCCTTTAGCTTCTGGAACATTCTTTTCCCTTAGTTTCCTCCTATCTCATGGTCCTCTCATAGTGCTTTGACTGGTTCCTCCATTTATTTATTTTTATTTATCTATTTTGAGGCAGGGTCTCCTATGTAGCGCTGGCTGTCTTTTGTTTTGTTCTGTTTTGCTTGTTTTAAATCTTGAAGTACTTCGGTCTCTGATGTCTTCCCCTGTACATTCACACCCAAGTGATCTTGGCCACTGACAAGTGTGCAATCCAGGATTTGTCCTTGGACCTGGAATTAACATCACAGACGGTACAGACGGAAACCAAACTCCTTTCTCTCCTCTGCCTTCCACAGCTCAGTAAATAGTGAGTAAATAGTAACCAGTTGCTTCTAGAACAACAGCAGTCTGTGAACAACTATTTTACTAGTACTACTAGTATTACTAGCACTACTAGTCTATTCCAGGAAGTCAAACTGTCTGTTGTTAGTGTCACCAAAATAGCTTATGAACTTGTGTGGCGGTCTGAATGAGAATGGCCCCATAGGCTCATATGTTTGAATGTCTAGTCACTAGAGCATGGGAAGGGTGAGGAGGTGAGGCCTGGTCGGAGGAAGTGTGGCCTGGTCGGAGGAGGTGAGGCCTGGTCGGAGGAGGTGTGGCCTGGTCGGAGGAGGTGAGGCCTGGTCGGAGGAGGTGAGGCCTGGTCGGAGGAGGTGTGGCCTGGTCGGAGGAGGTGTGGCCTGGTCGGAGGAGGTGAGGCCTGGTCGGAGGAGGTGTGGCCTGGTCGGAGGAGGTGAGGCCTGGTCGGAGGAGGTGTGTCACTAGGTGTGGGGCTTTGATGTTTCAAAAGCTCACACAGGTTCTCTCTCTCTCTCTCTCTCTCTCTCTCTCTCTCTCTCTCTCTCTCTCTCTCTCTCTCTCTCTCTCTCTCTCTCTCTCTCTCTCTGTTATAGGGATGACCATGCATGCCAGGGCAGACATATACATGTGAACCTCAGGTGTGGCTCCTCACCTTCACCCTCTTTCAGGCAGGGTCTTTTGGTCTCTTGGATGTTTGCAGCTGGCTTGTGAGCTTCTGGGGAGTCTCCTGTCTCAGCCTCCTCCCTCCGTGTGAGCGCACTGGGATTACAGGCTCCTGCTGCTCAGCCTAGCTTGGTGTGCCTTCTGAGGATTTGAACGTGGGACCTCACACTTGTGCAGCAAGTGCTTTACCCACGGAGCCACGGAGCCACTTCCCTGACCCTTTTTGACGTTAATTTTATTAAACGTTTTAGTTTATTTTAGTTTGTGTGGGTTATGTGTGCTACAGGGTACACTTGGAGGTCAAGGACAGCTCGCAGGGGTTGGTTCTCTCCTTCTCCCACGTGGGTCCTGGGGATTGAACTCAGGTTCTCAAGCCTGGCCAAAGGCACTTTCAGCTGCTGAGCCGTTTCACTGGTCCTGGAGTTCGCTTGTCACTCGGAGCCTAACAGATCCCCTCACACACCTGGCTGTCACTTCCCTGGTGCTGACTAAAGTCACGCCGATCTGCACGTGTCCTGCATCCACTTGGATAGTTCATATTCGTCCACTTGGATAGTTCATATTTGATATTCTTCGTCCACTTGGATAGTTCACATTTGATATTCGTCCACTTAGATAGTTCATATTTGATATTCGTCCACTTGGATAGTTCATATTCGTCCACTTGGATAGTTCATATTTGATATTCGTCCGCTCTCATAGCTAAGTGGTCTGGTGTTTTCCTCTGCTGGGTCTGTGCTCGGTGTCACTTAGCAGGGAGACTCTCTGTAGAAATGAGCCTCTTCTCTGCATCCTCTCCAGCCCTTTGCCCGTCACTTTTTCTCTCCACCGTTCCTGAGCTTCTGGCATGTTTGTCTGCCCCATCCCCCATTCAGTCTGTCCATCTTGCTCAGTTGAAGGCATGTGAAGACAGGGATTTTGGTTGTATTTACAGTTGAATACTGATATTTCTTTCTTTCTTTCTTTTTTTTCAGTTTTTCTAGACAGGGTTTCTCTGTGTAGTTTTGGTGCCTTTCCAGGAACTCACTTTGTAGACCATGCTGGTGTTGAACTCACAGAGATGCACCTGCCTCTGCCTCCCCAGTGCTAGGATTAAAGGCGTGCGCCGCCGCCGCCGCCGCCGCCGCCGCCGCCGCCGCCGCCGCCGCCACCACCACCACCACCACCACCACCGCCCGGCTGAATACTGATTTCTTTCTTTTTTTCTTTTTTTCATGAATACTGATTTCTAATGCTTAATCTCCAGCACATATTTGGTGCTTAAGGAATATTTCTGAACTGGATGGGAGACAAGTTAGTACATGGATATCTGAAGAAAAGGGTAGGCTGAGGGGCCATCCTGTGGGAATGCTTCACTCAGGAAGGGATATGTGAAGTGGGGTTGTGTCTCAGTTAAGAGTGCTTGCCTAGGGCACACAGAGCCTTGGGGTTAATCTCTGGGACCAGATAAACAGAACTCGGTGGTAGGTGGCTGTAATCTCAGCGCTTATGAAGTAGAGGAGGAAGGACCCGAAGCTTAGCGTCATCCTCCACAGCGGCTCCCAACCTTATGAGCTGCATGATGGGTGACTGTGTTTGACATGCTCATACTCATATTTAGCAATGAGCCCTTGGCCTGAAATTTAAATAAAGGATTCAGGATTGGGAGGATAGAAAGAAGATACAGAAACTCCAGTGAGAGCCTTTCACAACAGAACAGAGAATCAGACAGCTAAAATCGACCAGACATCGATGAACTGGACATCAGAGGTGTGTGTGTGTGTGTGTGTGTGTGTGTGTGTGTGTGTGTGTGTGTGTGTGTGACAGAGAGACAGAGAGACAGAGAGACAGAAGCAGACAGAGAGACAGGGAGGAAAGAGTACTGTCAATGGTTCTCTGTCTTCTTAAGATTACAGGTCAACTTCAAGTGTAGCGCCTTCTACATGGCACATGTATCAATACGTGTCACTCGTAACTTTAAAAGGCAACATGACACTGGATTTAATGTTCTGAGGTTTTGATCAGTATAACTAGCCATGACACACTTGTCTTTCTAGCATGACGAGGGGAATGTGGCCTTTGAAGCTATAATTCACATGACCTTTCAGAGACCTTGAGAGGTCTGATCTCATTCCAGGGATTCCGGTTGGGATTCACTGGGAGTCATCGATCCCCGTCTTTAATCCTTTGATGATCTCATTGTCTTTAGACCCAAGAAGATGCCGGTGTCACATTCAGGCCAGTGGCTTTGTGAAGAAAAGCCAAGCGAAGCGAATTCTCTCTATAAAGACAGTCTCCTCCATGACAACATACGCAGAGGAGTCCGAGACTTCTGCCACTGGGCCACAGCTCTTGTAAGTTAGCAGGGACTCCAAAGTTGCTCAGTGTGCAAGAGTCACACTCAGTGCATGAGGGGGGCCCTGGGCTCAGGTTCTAGTGCTGGAGAAAAGCATCCAGCTCCAAGTCGCTTCTAGTAAGCATTGTCAGAGTCAAACTCTCAAATCGTCAGTCGGATTGGAATCGGTCTGTACCGGCACCGACAGTAGAGAGTTTTGGGAACCGGCAACTTCTGCAAAGTTTGTAAGCTTTGGAGCTAATTTGAATATTGATGTTTCTATGCTCGCGTGGACGTGGCTTTGAAGCTTCCGTTCCCACGTTAGTGGCAGGACTCTTCCCCATCCTTCATTCCCGCTTCAGTTCACACTCCCAGACACACTTGGCTGTGAGTGCCTGTGAGCTGTGCTGACTCAGGGGCTTTTCTGAAGCGTGAGACTTCTGCCGCGGTCATCAGGGCTTTCCTCGACTTCACCAAGAACCGCAGTTACCGATGCTCACCCCAAGTCTCTGCCGAGTTTTTTGATTTCCCGATGTTTTTCCCCAGGTTTAAGACCTTCCAGTATTACATCTCTCAGATTTTTTATGCATTAGTAATTTTTAGTCAAAGTATTTTATAGACATATTCATTACATTTATTTAATTATTTATTTCTCTCTCTCTCTCTCTCTCTCTCTCTCTCTCTGTGTGTGTGTGTGTGTATGCATGCACATATCACAGTGACAGAGGACAACTTGTGACAGTTGATTCTCTTTCTCTCATGCGGGTCTTGAGGATTGAACTCAGCCCATCAAGCTTGTTGACAAGGACCTTTACCAGCGGGGCCATAGGGCCAGCCCTAGTCTGTGTATTTATCTAGTACTATTTCGTTAGCAAGTGGCTATCCTCCAGACCCAAATGTAATTCGGCGGGTTTAAAGGAGAAAGGAGAATTACCCAGAAGCCCTGGGAGACCCAGGCACAATCGCATCTAGTGCTAACCTGCTCTTGGGTGCTGTCCTCAAGTCTTGCTGACCCCTCTTTCTGACTTTACTCTCGTTTCCCCCAAGGGATGCCAAGTCATCGCCAAAATTAATTAGGCTTGCATTGTACCAGTGTGAGGCCTGGTGGGGAGAGAGAAACCTTTTTCCGACAGGGCAGAATCCAGGGCTTCCTGTCACTGCATGGGCTGTGTGCCTGTGTCAGAACTGACCACCGTGATTAAGGGGATGATGTTCACTACCTGCTACCCATGGCACTCCTGTTCACAGTCTGGCTGTATGGGACTGTTTGCCCCTACCCCTTCCTCATTTCTACCACTGGAGACGCCTCTACCTGAGTGGGAAATTTAAGAATCCTTAGGGAACATCTCCAAGATGGCTGCATAGAGCTTTCCTGCATAGCAGAGAAGTCTGTGTCTGCCTTTGAAAACATCAATTATCATTAATTATTATTATTGTTGTTGTTATTATTGTGTGTGGTATGTATGTGTGGGTGTGTGCATGTCACAATGAGAATGTGGAGGACAGAGGTCAGAGGACAGCCTTGTGGAGTCTCTTCTCTCCATCAGCCTTCATGAGGATTTAGAGAATCACTCCGATCATCAGCCATTTTTTCCACTGAGCCTTCCTTCTTGCTGGTCCTGTTTCCTGACTTCTGGAAGAAGTGACCTAGCATCCCTTCTCTGTAACTGTCGCTCCTACCTTCTGTTCTACTTGCGAATGAGAGCTGAATCCCAGGTGCTCTGCCCAAGACCCCTGAGCAGCACCCCTCATCCTCACCTGGGGTCCCACGTCCTCTCTAACAAGATAAAAGGAACTGTCATAAACCAGGAAAAACATCAAACGTCACACACAAGTTTGCATTGGTGAGGGGAGAAGATGAGTCACAGAACAGCTATGGCAGATCATAAGAAACAAGCCCCAGACTTTAGTTCTCCTTAAAGGACCATCCACAGCCCCGGGCGGTGGTGGCACACACCTTTACCGGTGGCTGGAAGAGCGCCACTTTCCACGGGAGAGGAGGCGGTGAAGTCAGGTGGGATGGAGGATTTGATGAGGCTCTGAAGATGGAGCAGACGGGGTACTGGCTAGAGAGCTCTGAGAGTGAAGGCACTCGCTACCAACCCCGAGGGCCTGGATTTGATTCCTGGGATACTCACGGTGGAAGAAGAGAAGTTACCCCGTGATCTCCACATACGTGCCGTGGCATTTGACATCCTGTGTGCACTCACACCAGGACAGAGCATTAAATTTCAGGTTAAAAAAAGAGAAAAAGAACGAAGTCAATTTCTGGAGAAGATAAACGATAATCCTGGGAACTGTTTCATGGGATGACTTTCTCCAAAAAGTCTTTCTAGGACTCTGATCTAGAGCTTTGATATTTGAAATGCAAAACTCCTTAGTTCTCATTCTCTCTCTCTTTCTCTCCTATGTGCATGGTGTGTAGGTGTATGGTATGTATACTCACAAATTCGAGAGGACAGCCTCAAATGTTGCTCCTCAGATGCCAAACACAATTTTATTTGACACAGGTCTCTCACTGGCCTGGAGTTTGCCGATTAGGCTGGCCTCGCTGGCCAGCAAACCCGAGTGATCCACCTGTCTGCCCATGCTGGGATTTCAAGCGCACGCCAGCATGCCTGGCTCTTCTCCACAGGTTCTGGGGACCCAAGTCCTCAAGCTTGTGCCGCGGCAGACATTTGCCAGCCAAGCCACCCTGTCCCCCAGTCCAGGCAGCTCCCTCAGTGTTGGCTTACACACAGTTCATCTTCACAGCTGGCTGAGTGCAAGAAGCCTGGGAGGGTCTGAAGAAACCCAGGTCATTAAAGTTCTTCGTATAATAGGAAAACAAAACAAAACACCACCGCAGTACCAGCCCCGAGACGGCACTTCAGCCACTCTGCCAACTTCCTGTGTTTCCAATCTCAGTGACCAGAGTCCCGTATGTCCCTAAATTCTCCTTATATCACACGGGGCTGTGGTGTGAGTCTCCAGCACCAGTTCACACTTTTCCTTCTACGCTACTGAGTTTTTTTTTCACGTCATCGATTGTGCCTGCTCTGTTTCTTCTCGTTACCATCCCAGTCTTGTTCTGGCCCTGCTGTGGCCCTTCAAGGGCTCTGACTGATTCATGGCTCCTCTCCATAAATGCTACTTCATCTCCGACTTTGACTCATCCTCTCTGTTTCCCAATTTTTATCTGCCAAAGTGGAATTCTCCTGACTCTAGTTTATCCTCCAGTCTTAGGCCACGTCACAGGATAACATTCACCCTGCTGAACCACTCAGTGTGTCTGTTTCGGCCCCTACCCACTGTGTCCAGGGGCAGGAAAGGACAGGGTTACTCTGAGCACAGAATATTCTTGAAATGGCATATTTCATCTGGGTCATGGAGAGGACAGCTCCCCTTAAGAGGGCCAGGACAGATGGCTCCGTGGCTAAGAGGACCTAGGTTCATTTCCCAGTACCCACATGGCAGCTCACAACTGCCCCCAGTTCCTGCTCCAGGGCATACAGCGCCCCCTTCTGGCCTCTGAGGACACCTGCACACATGTGGCATAGATGCATAGCAACATACACATGCACTTTTTTTTTTTTAAATACATATGGAAAGTGCTCTAGAAATGTCACTGCTACAAAGTGCTGGAGAAATTTGCTTTTGATCACACAGTATTTCCCTGGGGACTCATGACTTCCTGCAGGTTCAAAGCGGTCTCTCAGATTGCCAAAGCCATCCTGTCCCCGGGTACTTTGGTCCCCAGTGAATGCTTCTGGAGTATTGTCTTTTCCTCCAAACTCCCTGCTGCCCAGGAGTGGTCAGCACCTCCTGAGATGAGGTAGGAGGCAGGGAGCTCCGGGCCACCTGCCCTCCATTCATGCCCTGCAGTGTCCTTGTAGGGAAGTTCGCCCATCGATGAGGAGTTCATTCTGCAGCAGTTTGACATCAACTATCAGACCAGACGCAGCTGTGATGCACTTCCGGCGATGAGGCGAAACCAGGTAGGGTGAGAGCTGAAAAAGCGTTTGGGATTAAGTTAACTGCAGGAGGCAGAGTTGTGCCATAAACCAGACCATGAGAGGCGGCTCCAGAGAACCCAGGCGACCACAGGAAAACAAGCGAAAACCTAAAGAAACTGAGCTGTGTTAAAGCCCTCAGTGTTCTTGACTTCTGGTCCTCTGGGGCTCTGGCTCTTTACAGTAGACCTCTCAGAGTGTCATCATACTAAATAAATATTTGATAAGAGAATTAATATTAAATATTTATCATAGTGGTTTATATGAAGGGGACATATCATTTGGAATTGTTACTGATGACCCACTTTCAGAGAATATGTGTTTCCTATGTTAAAACTGTAACATCTATGGGAATATTAATGAGTGCTTATTATTTATAAGCAAGAGTAATACAATAATGTTTGTGACCATTGTAAATCTTATGCCCAAAGAGTTCTTATTTGAATCGAATTGACCACACATCATTTTTGTTAAAAATTTTTAAAAATTATTTTTAGGGGTGGGTGTATGGATATAAACACATGGGGGGGTGCCTGTGGAGGCCATGGGCATTGGATCCCCTGGCATTACAGGTAGTTACGAGTCCATGTCAACCTTCTGCAGGACAAGCTCTTCTTGGATGGTCAGCCTTCCCTGAGAGAACAGAGTGGGTGCTGGAATGAACCCCTGCCCTCTGGAAGAACAGTAAGTGCTTTTAACCTCTGAGCCTCTCTCCAGCCCGCAGCACCTTTCTTGATCACATTCCTGCCCAACATAAACGAATGTTGCTCCAAATTTGGAAGCTGGAGAAAGAAGAATTGTAGCAGTATTTTGAAGAGAATGTCATGGGGAGCCCCAACAATACGATCTTTTGAACTTTCTGTTCAATTGTCGATGCAAACAAACGTACCTGCCTCATTGTGTGAGGGAGCAACAGACTTAAGTGCCTGTCTTGAGGGGGAGTGTCTTCCCTCACAGTCAAAAACAGCACATTATCTCTAATTAGCTCTGAATCACCTGTAATCTTTTTCTCCACACGTCTTACCATGTAGTTTTAGTTCTCCGAAGAGAAAAACAGAATCGAGTGTGTGCAATTTTTTTTTTTTTTTTGGTTTTTCGAGACAGGGTTTCTCTGTGTAGCTTTGCGCCTTTCCTGGGACTCACTTGGTAGCCCAGGCTGGCCTCGAACTCACAGAGATCCACCTGGCTCTGCCTCCCGAGTGCTGGGATTAAAGGCGTGCGCCACCACCGCCCGGCCGAGTGTGTGCAATTTTAAAGTGCTTGATGCATAAACACAGTGAACTGAGTTTAAGTCTCTAGAACCCATGTAAAACCAGACAGCAGCACGCGTCTGAGACTTCAGCTCTCCTACGGTGACATGGTGGCATCAGGGTGTGTGTGTGTGTGTGTGTGTGTGTGTGTGTGTGTGTAGAGGTTTTCCCAGAAACTCGGGGCCAGGTAGCCTGGCATCTCAGCAGTGGACAGCAGAGAGACCCTTACTCAAGCAATAAAAAGTAAGGACTGAGCCGGGTGGTGGTGGTGGTGGTGGTGGCGGCGGCGGCGGCGGCGGCGGCCGCGCACGCCTTTAATCCCAGCACTCGGGAGGCAGAGCCAGGCGGATCTTTGTGAGTTCGAGACCAGCCTGGTCTACAGAGCGAGATCCAGGAAAGGCGCAAAGCTACACAGAGAAACCCTGTCTCGAAAAAACAAAAAAAAAAAGTAAGGACTGGTGAAGAGCTGTCCCTCTGCCCTGTACATGTGAGCAGAAGCGCGTGCACTTCCACCCACACACATGCATGGACACACACATCCGTGCGCGCGTGCGCGCACGCACACACACACACACACACACACACACACACACACACACACACACGCAGTGTTCTGTGGGTACAGAATTCTAGGTTCACAGCGTTTGCTTTCGTTTCAGTATCCTGAAGCTGTCGCTCCACTGCCTTGACTGAATTATTTCTGATGCACCCGATGAGATGCTTGACCTGTTCTTCCGAATGTGCTGCTTTCTTTGGTCACTTTACATTTTTCTTTTTGTCGATATTTTTGAACATACACACTCACTCACACCTTTCTTTTCAGATTTATTGTGCTGGGCTTCACTGTGCCTCGTCGATCTATGGACTTATAATTACCATAGATTGTTTTGTTTTGCTTTTTAAAATTATTAGTATATATTACTGGTACAAAATAATGTGTGTTTTGACATTTTCATACGTGTGTATAATGTTCTTCTTTCATGAACTTTAGAAAAAATTTGATCATAAGTTCTTCAAGTTTGTTTTTGGTTCTTCGGTCTTTTCCTACATTTGAATTGCACATGAGGAGGCTTGAAGCTGTGTCCCGGCTCTATGCTTCTGTTCAAGGGTTTTCTCCTTTGTTCATGTTTTTCTGTTGATAGGTCTTTAAGTTCTGTGACTTTTTTTCCCCTGAAACATTTGTGGTTTTGTCTCATAATTACAATCTTCGTGTCTAGACACCCGATGTGCGTCTGCTTTCCATACCTCCACGTCATCTTCGGGAACGTGTGAGATGCTGTTTCAGGAACCGCTCTGCCGTCTTCTCTTCAGAACCCGTGGATCTGCTCTGTGTCAGTTCCCACGATCTTGTTCATTCCTCGAGATACACTATGTTTTCCTGCATCGATCCACGTCTGGTGGTTTTGGGAGTGGATGCTAGGCATTGTAGATTCCACCATAATGGGTGTTTTGGGTACTTATGCATTTTTATAGACATTTTTGAGATTTGTTCTAGGATACAATCAAGTTATTTGGAAAAGTCTGGTCTTTGGGGGTCTTGCTTTTAAGATTTGAGAAACAACCAAGGGCTAATTATTTCCTAGTACTGAGCCAGACCTTAAGTGTGTTCTTCCCAGGGGTCCTGTGAACATAGAAGTCTTCCAGGAGGAAGAGGCTGCCGACCCCAGCCCTATGCGACTCCCAGGCACTTGGCCTCTATGCCTTCAGCGGGTTCTTCCCTTGATCTTGGGTGGTTTCCTGAGCATGTGCAGAGAGGGGACAACCCCCTACCCCACCTCACCCCTGCTTTCCTATGCATGTGTAGAGAGGGGACAACCCCCCCACCTCACCCCTGCTTTCCTATGCATGTGCAGAGAGGTGACAACCCCCCCACCCCACCTCACCCCTGCTTTCCTATGCATGTGCAGAGAGGGGACAACCCCCCCACCCCACCTCACCCCTGCTTTCCTATGCATGTGCAGAGAGGGGACAACCCCCCACCCCACCTCACCCCTGCTTTCCTATGCATGTACAGAGAGGGGACAACCCCCTTACCCCACCTCACCCCTGCTTTCCTATGCATGTGCAGAGAGGGGACAACCCCCCACCCCACCTCACCCCTGCCCTCTGCATCTGTTCTGCTGTGAGCTGTTAACTTCCGCTGCCTCGATCTCCCTGGACTCAGGGTTCCTGTTTCCTCAATTCGGAGAGTCCCCCAGGCTGCCTCTGGGCTCCCCATCCCTGCGTGCCCTAGGGACGCGTTCTCTGCAGTCGGCAGGCAATTATGGCACTTATTTTGTTCGTCTCTTTTCTCCCAGGAATTACTGTCCTGGTGACTGGGGCCCAGTGTCTTGCAGGCTATTGTTTTTGTGTGTGTTCCAAATGTGGAAAGTGGGGGAGAGAGTCAGTCTGTATTCTGGAAATGCAGGTCCCTGTCTTTAGTTTCTATCACACATGGAGTTCCCAGCACTGCTGTACTCGGCCCTCTGATATCCCTTAGAACTGGTTTTCCCTCTCCCACCTTAGCTCTGCTCATGGATTTGTCTGTCTGAAGCCCCCTTTCCCTGTGGGGGCCTCTGTCTCCTTTTAGATGAGGGCATGTGTTCACTTTTGCTATGGATGTTTTTTCCTTCTAGGTCCATTGGTCAAGATGATCGTATTCTTGCTTTCCATCCCTCATAGCACCATGTGCCTTTATTCTTCCCTTTTTCTCTTCTCTTTGTTTGCCGACTCATCCGTCTGCTTATGGATTCATTCAACAGGCATTTCTGAGCATCCGTGTGTTCAAAGGTAACGGTGGCAGATGGCACAGACCTGGAGTCCTACTTCATACACTCAGGACTCACAGTCTAGCGAAGTCAACAGGCAATGATTAACCGCAACAGTGTGATGTCTTGTGTGTACACATGTAAGGAGAAATGATCGATCCAGCAAGCATAGGGTGTGGGCAGCTTCGTTAAAGGCTTCAAAGAGGAAATTATGCTTGGGCTGAATCATGGAAGGTCACTAGGAAATGAACAAGTTCTGTTCTTCGGTTGGGTCCCATCCCTCTGCCCACTCTTTTGCCCCATCCTCAGTTTCCCTTCTTTTAAGCCAGTGGTTCTTAGCTGAGGGGGATGTTGCACCCTCCCCGTCCCGCCCAAGGATATCTGGCAATGTTTACAGGCGGCATTTTGTGTTGTCCTCACTCAGCTCACTCAGCGTCTGCCACTCACCTCTCACAGATAGAGACCAGGAACGTTAGACATCCTACCGTGAGGAGGCCAGCCACCTCCCCTCAGCAAAGACTGATCAAATCCCCAATGTCAACAGTGGCAGAGTTGAGAAACAGTACTGTAATTCAGCAAATATTTGTAGAGCACCTGCTATGTCCTAAGTGGCCCAGATGCTAGGGAGACACAGTGGAGAACAGCCTCCCAGGCTTGCATTCCAGGGGCGCAAAGAGATGCAGACTGCGAAAACAGATGTAGCACATCGGACAGTGGCCAGTGCCGCTATGAAAGCCAGGCAGGCAAAGCCGACAGGTGTGTTGTGGGGTTTGCAGACTTTTAAATGGGGTGGTCAGGGCAGACACGACCAGAAATAGCATGAACTAGGTATAGGAAGGCAGTACAGGAGGAACCAATGCAGGAGTGTGATGGGCGTGTTCTAGAAGGCGGACGGAGGTCAGGATGCTTGGAAAGAGGGTGCTAAGTCCAGCCCTAGGAGGGACTGCCCCCTATCAGCTGCCATATTTGACGTTTTAGACAAACTGTGTAACTCCTGAACGTCCCACACTTTCCATTACATAGTTTAAATGCTGATAACAGGAATGGGAGAGATGGCTCTGTTCTTCCACAGGCCCCAAGTTTGGTTCCCAGCACCTACATCAGGTAGCTCACAACTGCCTGTAACGCTACTTCCAGAGAAACTGATGCCTTCTTCTGGCCGCCTCAGCTCCAGTCCTCATGTGCACATATCTACACATACACATAATTTAAAGCAAGTCACACACACACACACACACACACACACACACACACACACACAGACACAGACACACAGACACACAGACACACACACACATGCACACACACGCGCGCGCGCGCGCACACACACACACACACAGACACACACACACAGACACACACACACACACACACACACACACACAGACACACACACGGACCTAGAAAGATGGCTCGGCAGTTAAGAACACTTGCTGCTCTTGCAAGGGGCCTGGGTTCAGTTCTCAAAGCCCACGCGGTGGCTCACAACTATCTGTGACTCTAGCTCCAGGGATCTAATGCCCTCTTCAGCCTCCACAGGCATCAGGTACACATGTGATACGCCTACATACATGCAGGCAAACCCTCACACATGAAAAAAAAAATCTTAAAAACATAAATTCGAGGACAGAGACAGAATTGTGCTTCCAGGTTTCTGTGTCCCACCCAAGAGTTAAATCGATATTTGTGATAAGACAGCTCGCAGCATGATGTCTGCAGCATTGTGGTCCACAGCGTCTGGCTGCGGCCAGCTTGAAGCTCTCTTTACATCCTTGGAGCACAACTGTGGGCGCAGGAAAAAAGAGAGTGAGATCCGCTCCTCCATCACATTCTCTCTTTCCATTAAAGGGGTAGAAGCTTAGGGCTAGGAAGCCATTTGCTCAAAGATAATACAGTGATCCCTGGGCTCAGCATAGTGCTGGGCTTAGTAAGTTTAACTTAGTAGTCTGGTTCACTTGAGTCTTATTCAAGGTCATCAGCCGTAGGTGAAACATGTGATTTTTACTTGATTTCTACCTGCTTTGCACGCCTTCGCTCCTATAGTCCTCGGGACACTCTTACGGGGTTAGTACCTGTTATCTCTGTTTCACTGAGAAATAGTTTTAGTGGTGTGCCCATGGACTCGTAGTTACTGGGTTCAAGCCTAGGTCTGTCTGCATGCAAAGGCCGTGTTCCTAGGCGTTACTCTGTTTTCCTAATTTATGAATACTTCATGCTTCTTTCGTAAAAAAAAAAAAAAATCAAAGCACATTGAAACTTTGTAAAATAGACCAGCTGCAAATTCTAAACAATGACATGCCTTTCATAAGATGAGCCTTAGATTATGGAAACGTCCAACCAACCAATAAACAAGTAAGCACTGGCCGCTAACGACCCTGGAATTATGTCACCTTCCCCAGAGTCCTCGTAAGCCGAAGCAGGTGAAGATGAGGTTCGGAGCCTGGTATCTGAAGACCAACTTGTGGAAGAAGCGAAGAGCGGATGAACCTTTGGTGGACCCCAAGGTCTCACACAAAGCTCAAGACGCCGACTTCGAAAAGCATCCTCGGGAGCAGGTAGGTACATGTGCTGAGATTTGATTGTCTGAGCCACAGATGATCACTGCCTGGTTAGAGGTTCCCCCAACGTCTCAGGGTGTGTGTGTGTGTCAGATTCAGCGACAGGAAAGGCAAGGTGAATTGTGGGGAGCACGTAATAAGCAAGACTTGAGTTCTGGCTTCATGGTAGGCACCGGGGCCTCTCAACTGGGGCAGCACTCCTAACATTTTGTGTTTGACACTGTGTAGCCCTGGCTATCCTAGAACCCCATACATAGACCAGGCTGGCCTCAAGCTCACAGAGATCCCCCTGCCTCCTAAGTGGTGGGACTAAAGGTGTGTGCCTCCGCCCTCAGCCCACTACTATTCTTTGGAACAATGTGTTCTGTGAATAAAGGTTTAAAGGGCAGGTGACCAGGAAGGACCACCAACCCCAGTGCTCAGAACTGGTGTCATGGCATGAAGTTTCAGGTAACTACGTTTAGAACTTGTTTCCTCTCGGCCAGAGAGAACGATCCAGGAACTCAAAACTGCACCTGGGAAGTTTCATTTCTAGAAGTCAGTTGCCACAGAATCGCTAAGAGAGGGGAGAAGAGTCAAACACTTTGAGGTGACAGGGCAGCAAAGCCACACCACCGACTGTGGCCCTGCTTCACTGTAGATGAGCTGCGTGCTTGTCTGTCTCTTGTGTACACGCATCTACCGGAGCAAAGGTCATCACTGTCGCTCTGGAAACAGGGAGGTGTTGACACATGCTTCACAGGACTCTGATGAGCACTTTTTTTTTTTTTTAGTTTTTTTGAGACAGGGTTTCTCTGTGTAGCTTTGGAGCCTGTCCTAGATCTCCCTCTGTAGCCCAGGCTGGCCTTGAACTCACAGAGATCCACCTGGCTCTGCCTCCCGAGTGCTGGGATTAAAGGCGTGCGCCACTACTGCCCAGCTTGATGAGCACATTTGTGGACCTCTTCTCATTTAAAACAGACCAGAGTATCTCTGAATACTAGGTGGGAAACACATGCAAAAGTAAAACCATGTACAGATGTGGGTGTTTCGTTAGTAATTGCCTGTCAAGCTGCTCTGCAGATCGGAAAGCTAGGACAGCTGGTGGGTAGACATTTTTCTGTTTCCCAATGCTGGGTATAAAAAACTGTCTTTTAGGAGTGAGGCTTGCCATAGATCTATAAGCACAACATGCTTGAATAAACTTCAAAATGATATAAATAACACTTAGTAGAATTTCTGAGCGCATGGTTTAGGAGTGCCCAAATGTGTGGGAATTTAATTCGTAACATAATATTTTATTCTGACAGCAAAAGCTATTTATAGTGTCTGTCAGCTAATGAAGAGGTAGCATCTCTTCTACTTGGGCAATATGGTTGATATAATTGTTATACTAAAAATTATTCATTAGGAGATCTAAACACAGGGAGGAGTCAAAATGATAGAAGTGTTCTACAACATTTTTTTATAATATAGGCATGGTCTTGCATTATGTAGTCCAAGCTGGCCTAGAACTTATGATCCTTCCCAGCACCAGGCCCCGCCTGTTGTTGATAAATCACCTTAATAATGCCGGAGGGAGGATTTAGCTGGTGCACAGAGTCCTGGCTGCTGCAGTGGTGAGTTAGCAGGGGACGAACGACACTGTGACAGTCTTGCCAGGAACTCAAGAGTTTTCACTATACGTGACTGACTGAGTTTGGATGGTGAAGTGACCTTAGAGAGTTGAACTGCAGGATGTGAATTTCTACTTCCACTTTTAGAATATAAAATAAATGTAAAGAAAAAAACATCAGAGGGGTGCTGGAAGATTCCGAGGGTTTGGGACTGAAGCAAGTCCGTTTTGATCGGTGTGCCCTTTGCAATTAAGATATGTACATTGTGGGGCCACTGAGACGCCTCATTTGATTCCCTCACCAGGTCAATGTAAAAAAAAAATTAAAAATTAAAATCTGTAAGTTGTGAATGGATTCTCTCAATTTAGTTTCTAGATACCCCAGGTCAAAACTTTTTAATTGCTAAAATCTGTTGCTTATCCTTTATACAAGTGTGAGGAAAAAAGAAATGGGCAAGAGGGTCAAATCAGAAGTCTCTGAAAGCCCTCCTTCCTTAACTGATGAACCTCAGCGTGAGAAGGAGGTGCCTGCAGTGAGGGGCCGCACAGCGGCTTCCCACCAACGTCTCTTCAATCTGCTCTTTTAGGCGGAGCTGCTCACAGGCCTGCATGGAACCACCACCTTTAAGGACTTCATTTTAAGCAGAGGTTACAGGATGCCCAGGGTGAGTGAAGAGTCCTATTGCAGTACTCTGCTGAGGGCTTTGAAGAAGACAGCTGTGGATGAGAAGTAACCTAACATAACCAGATGGTCCTCTCCCTGCATCCATAAGCCTCCAGAAGGAGTGGTCAAATAAAAATTCAATGTTATGAGTGGGGTGGTGGTGGTGGTGCACGCCTTTAATCCCAGCACTCAGGAGGTAGAGCCAGATGGATCTCTGAGTTTGAGGCCAGCCTGGTCTACAAAGAGAGTTCCAGGAAATCCTGTCTTGAAAAACAAAAACAAACAAATTCATCATCACTTTCCAGATGGAGCCCTTTGGGTCTGTCTTCCCGCTGCTTTGAAGTCCACCCTCCTTGGGACCAAAGGGAATGGAGTCCAGGTGCAGAGCATGTGCCCAGCACAGCCTGTTCCTAAGACATTCTGAGTTCTCTAGGAACTCTTTAAGCCTCCTGTACTTTCAGGTTGAAGGACAGAGTTGGCACTTAGAATTCTATCACTATAGTGTGAGCTCTGTTCTAACGGAAACACATGGTGGTTAAAGTTCTGTCCAGAGGCCTCCAGGCTTCTGTTCGGCCCTCTCCCTGTTCCGGAAGGTTTCACCTGTCGTGTGTAAAGGGCACTCCAGCCTTCTCCCACAGTGTGCAGGCTCACTCACACACCTCCAACTTGAAGATCACAGTGGGAGGTCAGCTGAGCACAAAGCTGTGCACCCAGACAGCTGGACATAGGCATATGGGACCAAAGTCACAGCTAACAGCAGGTTGTGTACAATCAGTCCATCAACACACCCCTCAGGTTCCTCAGAGGACAGAAGAGCCAAGGCACTCAGATATTGTTAGGACGACCCATTAGATTTCTTTTTCTTTCTTTCTTCTTTTTTCTTCCCCAACCCCCATGGTTATTGTTTTGAGATGGGATCTTATGTAGCTCAAGCTAGCCTCAAAATCATTATGTACCTGAAGCTAGCCCTGAACTTCAGATCCCTCTGATCTGCCCTCACACCTGACTTGGATTTCTATTTCCCAAGTAATAGAACTAACAGTGGCTTATATTTAATGTCATATAAATGAACATATTGAACATTTGCAGAGCCAGCCTGGCTTTAGGTAAGTTTATAGCATGAGACAGAGATTGAGGATTAAAACACTCCATCATAGCATTCAATGGAATGTCTCCTTTAGCTCTGAGCATCAGTGACAGACTCACTAGCTATATTTACTCTGTACTCTCTCTCTCTCTCTCTCTCTCTCTCTCTCTCTCTATATATATATATATATATATATATATATATATATATATATATATATATATATATACTGGGCTTGACATACATGCAGTAGCTACTTGATCTGCATATAAAGTCCACATAAGTTTATTTATTTATATGTAGGGTATGTAAAATATGTTTAATACTTTATTATGTTGTACATTTTATATACTTTTGTGTTATATATATATATGTCTTTATTTGTTTTTGGTGGGTTTGTTTGTTTATGACCTTGAACTTAAGATCCTCTTGTTTCCAATTCAGTGCTGGGATTATAGGCATGTACCACCATGCCTGTTATTGTGATATATATATATATATATATATATATATATATATATATATATATTATACATACACTGTTATTGTGTGATATATTAAACATATTTTTAAGTTGTGTGTGTGTGTGTGAGAGAGTGTGGCCCACTGAGGCCAGAGGAGGACATGAGGTGTCTATCACTCTTTGCTTTATTCTCTCAAGACAGCGTCTCTCACTCACCTTGAAGCTCACTATTTTGGCTAGGCTGGCTGGTGAGCTCCTGGGAGTCGCCTATTCCAATGTGCCCCTCCCCCATGATGGAGTTCCAGGCATGCCGGCCCATGTCTGGTCATGCTTGACTTTTTCATGGGTGTCAGCCACTCAAATCCATATTTTTGTGCAGCAGGCATTCTTACTTCCTGAGCCACACTCTCAGGCCTGGGCTGTATATGTCTTACTATTTACACCGCCAAAGCTTCTTTCTTCCGTTCAGGTCCGTCCCTGTTGCATTAGTTCATTCTCTTGATGCACACATAGATCAACCCGGGACAGACAGGAACATCCCCGACACACTGGCTGTACTCTCTGCAGCACGAACCCCAGAGAGATGGTGTCCCTGGGAAAAGCTGAGCCCTCTGAGGACACCAGTCACCCAGACTCTCACACTTTCTCTTTTTCTTATATCCTATAGCTATTATCTTACCGATAACATTTCATCTAAAAGAGGGGATCCATTATAGTAAATGAAGTCAGATGTGGCCAGCAGTTGTAATCCCAGCACTCAAGAGGCTGAAGCTGGGAGATTGCTGTGGGTTCAAGGCCAGCCTGGGCTGCAGAGTGAGCCCCTGTCTCAAGAAAATGAAAAAATAATTAAATGTAAATTATATACATAGGCATACATACACACAAAACATATCTATGTGTATGTATTTATATGCTGTCACTTAAATATATGTGAACAGTTATTCTTTCTAACCCATAATGTATGTGAATTCTGTGTATACATGCATTCACATATGTCATAGGGTATAACACGAATTGCTAACCAGTCTTATTAATAAAAAACCCAAAGTCAGATGTTGGGGTGAAAGCTGAGAGATCAGAGGAATAGAACAAGCCAGCCACAAGTTCTTACCGCTAGGAAATCCTCAGCCCAAGAGAGAGCTGTTCCTGTACACCCACACCTATATACCTTTCTGTGCCCTGCCATCTCACTTCCTCTCTCTGCCCAGCTACATCACTTCCTCTTTCCGCGCAGCTCTAGCACTTCCTGTCTGTCTGTACAGACCTCCAGACCTCTGTGATTAACTAGTGCTGGGATTAAAGGCATGTGTCACCACACCTAGCTCTATTCCCAGTGTGGCCTTGAACTCATAGAGATCCAGATGAATCTCTGCCTCCCGAATGTTAGGATTAAAGGCGTGTGCTACCACTGCCTGGCCTCTATGTTTAATATTAAAGTGGCTGGCTTTGTCCTTTGACCCCCTGGCAAGCTTTATTTGTTAGCGCACAAATAAAATATCACCACAATAGGGGAACATGTTCTTATGTACATATACCAGTGTCTATACATTGTCCACAGTGACCCAGATAGATCCCAGGCCTTTAACAGCATAAGCCTTTGCTGAGCTGGGGCAGGCTGGAGCACAGGATGAGGGTGAATTCAGAGCATTTCTGATGCTGAGCATCCCCTTCCTAAAGACCAACGTCACTCAAATTATCAACTTAAAAATTTTGTCTAGCGTAAGGAAATCTGTGAGAGTGAAGCTTTTAAGCTGGGGTATTATAGCAGGAGGGCTGTACAGCTTTTGTGTGGCTTTCTAATGAGGAGATTCCCTTTTTTTTTTCTGTAGTTCCTTGAGAAGATATATACTGAGGAGAAAGGTAAATCTGAACATATTAAGACTCCTAAAAACCTCACCGAGAGGAATCCTGGGAGAAGATGAGGCAGCTTTTTTGACTGCAGACTTAGGCATTGCCTCATTATTTTAATTATTAAGTAGGATATGGTAAGTGGCCACTATGGAAACTTCAACCTGGCAACATCTATAAATATAAAACCTAACACAGATATTTCTAAATGGCTTTCTAATACTTCCATCAATTTTCATATTATTTTTATTTATGTATAGTTGTGGATGTCTGCATGTAGATGTGTACACATGAGTGTAGGGGACCTCAGAGGCCAGAAGTGTTGAGTCCTCTGGAACTGGAGTTAGAGACGGTTGTGAGCTACCATGTGGGTGCTGGGAATTGAACCTTGGTCCTCTGGAAGAGCAGGGAGTACTCTCAACCCCTGCCTGATCCATCTCTCTAGTCCCCATTAATCAATGTTTGGTTTGCTTGTTTGTTTGTTTGTTTTTCAGGTTAGGCCTTCTTCAGGCAGAGTCTTGCTATGTAGCCCAGGCTGACCTCTAATTAGTCATCCCCACCTCCAATCCCTCAGTCTCTCAGGGGCTAGGGTTACAGTTGTCCACCAACATAGCATTCTGTGTATTACCAACTATGGGATCAATATTCATGTATTGTCTTCTCACAGTTTTGTGTTATGAAAATTATATAAGTATAATAATTTTTTGTAAAAATAAAATCATGACTAAAGGTAAAAATCACTCTTTTCATTTTTATGACTTTGAATGAATAACTCTTTCTTTACATATTTATTTTCTTGCATTTTGAGTTAAGCTAACTGGGATGTTTTCTCTCTCTTAGGCATATTAGTCTTGCTAATAAATGTGTATTTGCAGTGGAAGGTCATAGGTCAAAAATCTTGAAGGAAAATCAAGCTAATGTGTTTTATTACTTTTTAAAGATTCAAAAAATTGTGTATGTGTATGTAAACATACACATGAGTATCCACAGAGGTCAGGGGAGTGTGTCGGATCCTCTGGAGCTGGAGTTACAGGCAGCTGTGTGTTGTGTCATGTGGGCGATAGGAACCAAATTTAGGTACTCCACAAGAGCAGCAAGTGTTCTGAAACCTTGAACCATCTCTCCAGCCTCTGCATTTTATAACTTTTAAAAAATTATTGGGGCGGGGGGTGGCGCTTGGAGAGCTAGAACAGTGGTTCAGAGCATTGGCTATTCTTCCGGAGGACCAGAGTTCCATTCCCAGCACCTGCATGGCAGCTCACAACCATCTGTAACTCCAGTTTCAGTGAATCTGACACTCTCTTCTGGTGTCTGTGGGCACCAGGCATGTGCGTGGTACACAGACATGCATGCAGGCATAACAGCTGTACAAGTATAAAATAAAAATTGAATTGAAATAAAGAACTTTAGAAACTAAAACAACTATTATTTTTGTGTACATGCTTATGGTCATGCATGTGTGTGTGGAAGGTGCATAAGAGGTCAGAGGTATTCCTCATAAGCCGTCCATCTTGTTTTCTGAGGGAGGGTCTCTCTCTTGGACCTGAGCTCATCAACTCAGCTAGGCTGGCTGGCCAGTGAGCTCTGAGACCCACCTGTTCCTCCTCCAGCACTGGGGTCACAAGCCATGCCACCATGGATTTCTACAGAGGAATCAACTGTGGGTCCTCAGACCTACACAGCAAGCATGTCGAATCTGAAGAGTCTTACACAGAATCACATTTTCAATTTGGTTGCTGGTAACACACCTTTAGTCGAGAAAGAGACAAGAGAAAAGTTTTTGAAACATGTTTATACATGATATGCCAGGAAAGAAAATGCGTATCAGTGCAACGGTATTCATTTCTACAGCTGGTTAGGAGGTGTGCTTTTTATACAACTTTCCTCATCCCTTTCCCGTTCCCCATGCTTGCTCCTTTCGGCCAGCCATTTGGCTGATGGGATCACTTGCTCAGTAGAATGGCCCAAACTTTTATCCACAGAGGGTCTGAGCCTCCATGATCCTCACACTGGGGTTTTTAGTACTAGACACAGTCGAAATCCAAGGGACCCTCTGATTTCCACGACTCTCTTGTCAATCCTTTTTCTCTTTAGTGGCATCTCACTCTGACACCAGAGTGTCTTTCCAGTTCTTCACCAAGTATGAGGAGGCCACACTGACCAGGTGGTGCTGCCTGCTGCCAAGTCAATCCAAATATTGCTGTTTTCTGCTGGGGTGTGTGTGTGACTTTTCTCAAGCTTTCATATCCACAGCTCAGTCCGGGACGGAGGAACAGTTCTTCCAGTGGCCATTACGGAGGTATTCCTCCTGATGCCATCCCTTGCACTCACTCAGACCTGCATATCCAGAGCGTGGGACAAAGAGCAGGTGTTGGTTCAGGGTGGGCAGCCATTGCTCAGTGTCTGTGTGGCACTGGCTCCAGGCTTCTCTGAAGTCTGCTGATGCTCTCAAGTCCCTTACATGAAATGGCAAAGGGCCTGCATATGACCTGCCCTGTCCCACCCTGCACCTGAAATCATCACCACAACGCAAAGGAAGAAATCGTGGTTACACTGTGCTGTGTAGGGAGTAGTGGGAAGGACAAACAGTCCGTCGGTGTTCAGTAAGGACAAAAATTGCCTGACTCTTTCCAGTTATGTTTACCCAGGAGGGTGCAGAACACACAGGCAGGCACTTCGAAAACATTGTCTCTCAGGTGGTGTTTGGAGTCGGAACTACAGCTTCTATGTGCACCATCATGTCAGTATTGCTTCCTCATTTCCTGTAAAAATCATCCCTGCCTGGATCCCAGAACTCTGGAGCTGAGGCCAAAGAAATGCCAGGAATTTTAGGCTAATGTGGTCTGAGGGTTGGTTGAGACCTTGTTCTGTTCCAAATTGCCAAATGATGATGATGATGATGATTGGTGGTGGTGATGATGATGATGACGACAGTAGATCAAATTAGTTTCTTCCTGAGAGCCGGTGTTGAGTGGGAAACCCTGGTGGTGAATAAGCACTCAGTAAGTCTATAAATGTTCATGTGGGTGGATGTCTGTTAAGCAAGGTCAGCAAATCTAAACCCAGAAAAACTCTGAACAAAAGATAACTCATTGCTTCCTCCTGAAGACTACTTCAATCACAGCCATATGGTCCCTTCTGCTCTTCTTCCCCCTCTGTACAAGGGGCACATTTCCTAGACCCACTCATCAAATAGCCTCACATGTGTGGAAGCCCACGGGTGGCCCCGAAGGAAAGTGGGTCTGCTGAAAGCCAGTGGAGGAGGCATCCGGTCCTACCTTGGAGGGCAGGGTTTTGGCATCCGGTCGTCAGATTCTGGCATGTAGGTGATGGGCTGCAGGCAGAGCTGTCTGGGCCGCTCTGGAGAGGATCCACGTCTTCCCAGGGGTGCCTTGTTCCTGGCTTTGCTGCAGTCAGCTCTAGTCCATTTCAGGGTCCCATGGCTGGTTTCAACTGTCTTAGGGTTTCAGTTGCTGTGATAAAGCACCCTGATCAGAGCAGCTTCAGGAGAAAGGGCTTTGTTTCAGTTAGAAACTCTCAGGTTACACCTCCTCATGGAGGGAAGTCAGGGCAGGAACTCAAGCAGGGCAGGAACCTGGAGGCAGGAACCTGGAGGCAGGAACCTGGAGGCAGGAACCTGGAGGCAGGAACCTGGAGGCAGGCGCTGAAGCAGAGGCTGTGCAGGACTGTTGCTTACTCCCCACGGCTTGCTCAGCCTGCTTTCTTTTAGTGACCAGGACCACAGCCACGGGATGACACCTCCCACCCACATCAACCAGCAATCAAGAAAATGCACCACAGGCTGGCCCACAGGCCAAGATGGCGGGCACCTTTTCTCAACTGAGGTTCCCTCTTCCCAAGCAGATGGCTCTAGCCTGTGGCATGTTGACACAAAACTCGCCAGCACACAGCTGAGCAGTCAACAGAAGCAGCCGCCAAGTCGGCTGTGATGAGGGGAAATCCAAGTTGCTAAGGGTGTATATAGTCTGTTCGCGAGTCACTGGGCAAAATTGGGATGTCTGTAGATAAAAGTGGCTGAGATATAGAATATGTATATGCATATTCTATATCTGGTGCCTTCAAAGGCCAAGAGAGGGCTCCCTTGGAGCTGGACTTACAGGTGGTTATGAGCTACACAATGTGGGTACTGGGAACTGAACACATGTCTTCTCCAAGAGCAGTACATGCTCCTGCTGAGCCATTGGGTCAGCTTTTCACTGGCTATTGAATCCTTCCTGTAGACTGGAGCCTTTTGGTGGTGTCACAAAGAATGAGTCCCCCACCTTCTAGTCCGGTCTAAAAGAGTCCCCGCGTGCCTCTCTCCTTTCTCTCACACCCGTCACTAGCCTTCTCGGTCCTGCCAAGTCTCCAGCTACCGAACTAAACCACTGGCGATTCCTGACCCACAGGCCATTTCTCATTTCAGATGGAGTGGCCAACAGGGTCTGTCATGCCTGCTTGCTGCTGCCATCACCGAAGAGCACAGCTGGGGAAATTTCTAGAAATAGTTTATTCAGCTCATGAGTGGATTAAAGACGATCGCATAGTCCTCACACAAAGCACCCAAGTCCGGTCAGTTTGAACGCATTAATAATACGCTCCGAGCCACCAACAACGCATGGATGCTGCCTTAAGGAAAGAAAGCACTCTCCCTCGGTGCCATCTAATCACAGTCGAGCCCAGACTTGAATTCTCTAACTTATGCTTCCTGTCTTCCATCCTCTTGGTTGCCTGAGACTGACTCTTTCGTGTGACTCTGTCCCAGGGTCGGTCTGAGTCTGTGTGTGACTGTGTGTATCTGTCTGTAACAGAAGACTTTCTTCTGTATTTATTGAACAGCATGGAAACCATCTCCGTGGGGAAGGAATGAGGGACTATAGACATCTTTAACAGAGTTCTACAAGAGATTAAGTAACTGATTCCTATGGACCCCAACTGGCCCAGATAATAGTACTACAGACATTATTGTTCATCAAGCCATATATGAATGTTCTCTTCAAAATTTATGATGGATACTCAATTTTGTAAGATTGCTTTTGACTTCTATTTTTGCTGTTTTCAGCACATGATACACATGCAAACACACATGCATTACTCTGGGTGAGGGCATGGAAGAATATATGAGATTGATCTATGCATTAGCTTTGGTAGTAAAAGTTGATTCTGTGGGAAATCCAAGGCAAGTAAGGTTGACCTGTTACATTGTTCTGTTAAAGGCAGGTTAAACAAACAGGCTGAGTACACGGTAGGGTAGCAGCCTTAAGTATTTTTTTTTTTTTTTTTTTTGGTATTTCGAGACAGGGTTTCTCTGTGTAGCTTTGCACCTTTCCTGAAACTCACTCTGTAGACCAGGCTGGCTTCGAACTCACAGAGATCCACCTGCCTCTGCCTCCTTAGGGCTGAGATTAAAGACATGCACCACCGCCATCCGGCTAGTAGCCTTAAGTCTTAAGTGACCTCAAAGTATGTTATTAACTCAGGTTGTGCGGCCCAGCAAAAGTTCCAGTCTTTTAGAATGTAAGATATATATATATATATATATATATATATATATATATATATATATATGTGTGTGTGTGTGTGTGTGTGTGTGTGTGTGTGTGTGTGTGTGTGTGTACACATATATTATCTCAATGTATTGCCTCAAGCTCATGGTCTGAAGGCTGGGAAGTTCAAGATCCCTATGGCCACATCTCATGAAATCCTTTTGGATAGTGAGAACTCTGCAGAATCCCAAGATGGCATAGCTCAGACTTTTCCTTTCTTTCTTTCTCTTTCTTTCTCTTTCTTTCTTTCTTTCTTTCTTTCTTTCTTTCTTTCTTTCTTTCTTTCTTTCTTTCTTTCTTTCTTTCTTTCTCTCTCTCTCTCTCTCTCTCTCTCTCTCTTTCTTTTTCTTTCTTTCTTTTTTTTTGTTTGGTTTTTTGAGACTGAGTTTCTCTGTGTAACAGCCCTAACTGTCCTAGAACTCACCCTGTAGATCAGGCTGGTCTTGAACTCACAGAGATCTGCCTGCCTCTGCCTCCCCAGTGCTAGGATTAAAGTCATGCACCACCATGCTGGGCCACCAGGCCCGTTTTCTAATGAAGTCATGGAACTATTGGGTTAGGACCCCAGTTTTTTGGCTTCGTTTAACTCTCAAATATCTTGCCTCCAAATTCCAGCCTGATGGTGTTTCTACCCTCTTAAAAACCTCACAACAGACCCTCAGTTAAAAATAAGTCTTATTGGGAGCTTCCAAATCATAGAAGGATAAAATGCTTAGAATTCTAGAAAATTTTTGTCTTGATTTTTCAGCACCGTCCTGGAACTGGGCTGTAATGTGCAGTTGCTAACATCACACTGTGGTGGCTCTTCAGTCAGTTAGTTGTACTTAGAGAATATCCCAGGAGGAGAGAGAAATAGGCTGTGGAAGGCATCATAATCGAACGAATACATACTGTACAACTGTGTCTTCAATCTCTGCTCAAACCCAATCCTATATAGAACTCTCGCGGGAGCCTGAGAGAAGCCAGGTGATCAGGCGATTAGATGTGGGATTTTGCATCAGGGACCCTGGGTTCTAAGTGAACTCTGGCACTTACCAGCTGAATGATCAGAGACCAATTTGTTATCCTGTCTACTCTGGTCATGTCATCTCCAGCAGGAATAATCTCAATAATAACAGTTCCATCTCTAGCGATGTGGCGAGGATTAGGGAAATGTTACACGGGCTGAGAACAGACACACCCTGGCACATCCCTCACACGTACTGAAGGTTAGCTGACGTCCAGGCTCGGTGGATCAGATAACCCCCGGCCGGTTAATGAGGGGCACCCGTCACATGGCAACCACCTGTCTCGGGATCAGCCTCCTGTGTTTAACTCCTGCCCAGCAAGAAGCCAAGAGAACACTTTTGAGACACCAAGTCTGTGGCTCAGCTGCAGAACACCGAGTGCCCAGTCTAATACTCTAATACTCTTCCTGGACTTGTTGAAGCTCAATTCAGAGGCCTGCCTGCTGCAATGCTCTGAGCACACCTGCTCCATGGGCTTGGGGGGCTAATGTGCCCTCTTGAGTGACATGCTGCGCTCAAAGTTGGCAGCTTCTCAGGCTAGTCATGAAGGAGCTGGGACAGCATATCTAAACATAAACTCCTTGTCACTTTACAGCCTTTGGGCTAAGAGCAAGTGTAATCCTGGCCTCCAAAATCCAAACGGAGGTGCAAGCAGCACGCCATCGTATATATAGTATTCCCAACATCCAGATGAAGTAGATACACATAACCGGAGAGGATAATATTAAGTTGTTGAACTAGGGAGAGGTGAGATTTTTACTCATTGTCTCTCTCTCTATCAACTACTTAGCTGAAGCGTGTGTAACTGCATTCTAGAAATGGCAATATGCACCAGCCAGCTCACTAAATTCCTTAACGACTTTGTGGATTGGCACCCTGTCTCTGGAACATTAACGATCCTAAGGGTCGAGGCTATGATGCACATTAGGAGTGAAGACTGGAGACAACAGAGTTTCCTCTCTCTCAAAGCTGTTTCCACAAAGTTCATCCCAGAGTCTTCATGGAAGCTGAAGACGCTTCTGTGTTGCCGAGGGGTAGGCATTCTGTGGTAAAGGAAAGAGCTCTAGTTCCACTTGGCTGGGAAACAAACAGTAAGGTGGGATTAGATGTCCTCAAGCCCAACTCCAAGGACAGGTGCTGGAAAGCCGTAAGATGTGGTCTGATCGTGGGAGAGTGAGAACTGAAGTTAACAAAACAAAAAAACCCTGGCACCAACTTAAAGCCTTGTAAAACACTCACAATATCTCTAGGTCTCCCCGTGTAGCCAGGTGGCCTGCAGGCTTCGCGTGCTGAAGAGGGCTGGGTGGTGGGGCACATGCACCAGTCCTTTCATGCGAGGCTTCCGAGTGTGCCGTTAACTTCCCCGTGACTCCCGCCGCATCTTCTTGCTCATGTTTGCTTCTGGGATAGAATCAGACGCCTTCCTTGAATTTGCCTTTTCTGATTACCGGTGGCTTCGCGTGTCTCTGTAGTCCATTCCTTCAGCCTGTGAGTGCCTGTTGTCTGTTCAGTCCAGACGTGAGGAGAAAAGTGGCCCTCAAGTCGTTTTCTTGTCAGTGTGTAAGAGTTTGTTGGGTATCTGGCTATTAATCCTTTGTCTGATTGACAACACAGTTCCCTGCCCTCCCTGCCCTCCCTGCCCTCATCTGGAGCTGTTTGATAACTGTGTCCTCCATTGGATGTGATTATATCAAAATAGCCTCCTATGTTAGGTGCTATCACTGTGACAGTGTCTTGGATTTTGTCTCCTCAGCCTTGCACTTTTACCATTTCCATTTAGGGTTTTTTTATTCCACCTGAAACCTACTGTTTAATGCAGCACAACTAACCCTGCTCCCGCCCCCTTTCCCTATACAGCGAGCTAGCTTGTTTTTCCAATACAGTTTCTCAAGGTTTCATCATTACCAAGCTGCTCAGCCTGGAGTCCATCCAGGTGCCAAGATGAGTCAGAGGTTTGCAAACAGCTGCAGTTAGAAAATGTCTCCATGAAACCTGAGGCTGGGCGGCTCCAACGTGACCGATCGGCAGAGAGGGTTTGCCTGCGGGGAATGTCATGTGGAGACACGGGCGCAGAGTTTGACAGAAATGGGCAGGTGCTGCTGGTGCATCCCCAGAGAGCCAGCGCTTGGAGAGAGAGGGATGAGCAACCAACAACACAGCTATACTTCAGCGTTGTGCTGGAACATTCCCTAATGGCTCCTCTGATGACACACACCCAAATTCACACACTCACTTCTAAACCTCATGTCTTGAACCATGAATGTGATTTAACCACCATCAGGATTTGGTGTAGCTAGAGGTTCAGAGCCGGGGTCCTGGGGTCGGGATGCTGGGTTCCAGTCCTAGCCTGGTTTTGGCTATCCCCTGGATGACCTTGAGCAGATCTCGCCTCCGAAGGCGTTGTATGAGATAATCCTGATGAAGCACCAGCCAGGGGCCGGCCTCAATTACATCAATTAGGCTCGCAATAAAAAGCAACAATATAAGGGTGTATTAGATGATAGACTTGGCATTCCATGGAACACCAAGAATGAACTGCTCTGACCCCTAAGGGATTTGTGAGCTAAAGAAAGAGGAGACCAGTTCCAAAAATAATTATATCATAAGAGAAAACCTCAGATTTGTATGTTCATAACATAAGAGAAAACCTCAGACTTGGCACTAAGAAAGTTTGTATGTTCAGAATTCAAGTAAAAGAATGGCATCTCAGTTTGAGGAAGGAGGGAGGTGCTGAAGTGGAATTCTGAGCCGGGGAAAGCAATGCCAGGCTTTCGGGAAGATTCTGAGCAGGGTTGAGAGTAATTGCAGAGTGTATCAGAGCCCAAGCCGATGGAGGGGCACACAGATGAGGTCTGTGGGTACAGACATTGAGACTGGCAATGCAGAGGTCAGTGCAGACACCGGCTGCTTTCTCCTCCTCTCAAGGATCTCTCTCCAGGTGGTGAGACTTGGTAAGCAGGGAGGAGTTTTCTTGCACCAATCAATTCTCCAACTCATGGACATCAACCCATTGTCCTCCAATGTAACCCAGTCCTAACACTCTCTACCTGAAGTCAGTTTGGATCCCATAAGTTAAAGGGCTCAGTTTAAGACTCCCCATCTCAGAGGTTAAGCCCAAGTCCGTGCATTTCCTGCTTCTGATTAGCTGGTTATGATTTGGGGGATCCTGCGACTTTTTCCTTGGGCTTTATAATTTGCTAGAATGACTCACAGAGCTGGAGACCCTGGGTTTGTGCTCACTGGTTTACGATGGAAGGCACATGCTATGGTTTGGATACACTTTGTCTCCCAAGTTCACCACTGAATCCCTAATTAGTCAAAGACAAGAAATGCGTTTGACAAAAAACACACAAAGTCCTGTGTAAGTTGTGCTTGAAATGCATGTAAGATCTATGTAAGCTGAGGAAGCGGCTGTGGCTGGAGAGGGCCAGAGCGGGCGAGCCCTGAGAGGTCATGAGGACAGGGTTTGGCTGTGGGATATAGAGCCATTGAAGAGTCTTCCGTAGAGGCCGGACATGATTGCGGTGGTATCCTCTGACCCTTAGTCAGGCAGCCTGTGGGGGCTTGTGATTTAGTTTAGGGGGCAGTGACGTCTTCATCTACGTGAGCTGGACTGGAGACGTTCATTAGGCAATTCCTCCTTTCTCTTCTAATTAGGCTTCTATATATTATCAGGGTACCTCTCCCCAGGCCACCTATCTTTCATCTATCTGTTAGTATTCTGACCCACCCCTTAGAAACCAGTGTTAGTATTCTGACCCTGCTCCTTGGCGCTGCCCTGCGTCCTGACGTAAAAGCCTCATTTTGGGGAAAGCCCCCCCCCCCCCTTCATCTCTCTCTTCCATTTTTCCTCCCAGGAGGTGTGCACCCTCGACCCCCTTTCTCTCTTTCTCTCTCTCTTCTCTCCCTCTTTCCTGTCTTTCTCTTCGTCTCTCTATTATAACAAACCATTGTTTTGCACGGATGCAGCGTCTGGGTCGTGAATGACTGTCCACCGCCAGCCACCCTGCCGCCATGCCGGTATGGTGTGGGTCGCCTGCCAGCCTGCGCCTGCGCCTGCATCTGCCCAGCATGCCAGCATGTTTCTCTGCACGTGTAGGATACCCTCAGGGTCCCGATGCAATCAATATATCCTAACATTCGTGCTAGTGACTCAGCAGACGTCCTCCTGGCGCTTTTCTCCTGCCTGAGACACGTGAGGAGCCTTGGAACCTTCAACACTCACTTCCTCCAATACCGGCGTATTCGATAAGCCCCGCCCCACTTTGGTAAGCCTCCCTTTAGGCCATTTTCCTGAGGATATGCTCGTCTCTCTCTCGATCGTGGTGCTGGCACTACGTGGCTTTGAGCCCTTCGGCCCCGCCCCCATATGGAGACAGCCTGTGCCCACTCAGTTCCATGGCCCACAGCCTTTGTGACGACAATCCATTGGCTATCTTGCGCCATTTGTCGGCCCTCACTTGACCCTCTGGGTCGCTGGGGGTCAGTCGCTGGGCTGTATACCTCATCGTGGGTAATGCGTGGGAAATGGCTTCACTACCTCCACCACTGCTGCTGACCTGTGGCTTGGGTTCATTCCTCTGCCGCTGCTCACACCATGCCGCAGCCTGGGGGGTGGCGGGGGTCCCTCTCTCCTACCCAGCTGCACTGTGCTCTGCTTCCTGGCCCCCTCCATAGCACCGCCTCTGAGCTCCACTGCGTTAACCATAAAAGTTCCCCACAAAAACTGTTCTTCGTCTTTCTTGCACAAAGTCTATTTCCCATGTGTAAATGGAAATGTATGATTGATATGGCCATTTATAGTTCTTCCTGATTGACTTTTAAAGGCCTCAGTTTATATGTTCCTAATCTGTTCAGTTTATTTTAGAAAAAAAAAAAACCCACATGAACACGTGGTCAGGCACCATATTTGATAGGGGCGATCACATGGTCAGGTGGCACCATCTTAAATAAAGGCAATCGTGTAGTAAAGCCACCATCTTAAATAAGGTCAAAACAGACAGGTCATAATGGCCTCACCTCTATCTTCATTAAGGGCAGCAAAAAGCCACTTCCTGTCAGTTGGCTCAAGCCATTTGGGTGGGGCAGAGGTCCAGTTTCCTCCTTCTGTTCATTCCTTGGCTGTTTGTGTGGGCGGGGCACCCAGCACTCAGGCTGTCTGTTTTGGGGGAGGTCAGGTAATTGCCTCATGCTATGCACTGTCTTACCATGGTTTTACGGGTCAAGAAAAGTCCTCCAGTCTTGGCCTGGCATTCCTCAGTGGCCACTCTCAGGCTTGAATGGGTAGGGCCCAGAGACCCCCTCCTCCCCACATGCTGGTGATATAGCCAACTTCCAGCCCATTTCATTGCCTGACTCAGTTGTGGGCGGGGGCAGCATGCTCCCTATGCCAGGATAATGTAGCAATAGTAATGCTTAAGAGAATTTAAATCTTTTTTAAATGCCATGTACTTTATTTTTGATATTGCAAGAAGACATTTGAGAGATCTCGAACTTTTCCTTGGGAGCAGTTTTTAGAAAATGATTCAGGATATAAATACCAGTTATAAATGTGTTTTTAAAACACAAATCTGTAATTCTGCTAGAATTCAAAGGTATGAATCTACTTCTGCTGTTTTGCAGATACCCATTGTCTGCTCTTCTATAATATGGATTTCAGTACTGATTGGTAATACTTATTTATCTAAAACTTTTATTTCCTTTTATAAAATAAAAATTCATATGAGCCTCAGAGGATCGAAAGAAGCCATTGGATCCACTTCACAGAGGTCAAACAAGCTCTAGATAAATGAGTTTCCTCACCTGTCTATTCCTGAGGATGGTATTTCTCTCCCTCCTGGTCTCCCTTTCCCAGTCACTAAGACCATGAGCTAAGAGGTTCCAAATAAATTCATAAATTTTAACTCTGGTCTCTAGTCTGTATTTCAGCAGGCTGGCAGAAACATCGAAGCAGCAGTGTGGACCACAATCTGCAGCGCTTTCCCTGCTACGGATGCCAGCATAGACTCTTGTCTGTGTGATGTGGACCAGACCAGACAAACCTAATTGTTCCCTCTCTCTACAGCTAGGTCAGATGACCACATACTTCTGATAAATACCCCATTTCCTGGGTTCCCTCCTTACCTTTAAATAGCCAGAGCCTGACCACCTACACCCCATTTCAGCTTGAAGTAGCTATGGAGAATTTGTCGTCCTGTGCTCCCTGTTCCCAGGACAGGCTGGAGGGCTAGGTTAAGGATGGAACCCCTGGCATAGAGTTCACCAAGAGGGTCTTTTTCATTTTATCAGATGGTCCTTTTCTCAGAGTTGGGCCATACCCTGACTCACAGCCCCTTTTCTCCTGTTCACATTCGATCTCAAGATCTTTTCCCTGTCACTCTTCTTTGCCTTCTCAGGAGACAGCTTAAGAAATAATTATTTCTATATAAGTCATTCAGGATTGTAGTCTGGCTGTACTCAGAGATCAGAACTACAGCTACAGGGCATTAAAAATGGTGATGGGCCGGGCGGTGGTGGCGCACGCCTTTAATCCCAGCACTGGGGAGGCAGAGGCAGGCGGATCTCTGTGAGTTTGAGGCCAGCCTGGTCTACCAAGTGAGTTCCAGGAAAGGTGCAAAACTGCACAGAGAAACCCTGTCTCGAAAAACCAATAAATAAATAAATAAATAAGTAAATAAATAAATAAATAAATAAAAATAAAAATAAAAATGGTGATGGATTCAGATAGCACTGCCAATGGCTTAGAGAATGTCTCTCTCCTTGCTCAGGATCTATTCAGGCTTAAGAGTGTAGGCTTCTCTCTCCTTGCTGACTTCATTGGTCTGTGACCAACTTGGAAACCTGTATATTCAGATTTAATTTATATATATGTTCTCAAAGTTTTATACACACACACACACACACACACACACACACACACACACACACAAGAGATTTTGTTCCCCCAGTCCTCAAACACCTGTAGAGATCTGAGAATATGGCATTTAATATAAAAGCTTTTGATGATAGAGAAAGATGCATCAGCTCCTGGCAGCATCCTGTATCTCCTCCAAGAAGATGATGGTTGCAGAAGAATTTCTACTAGGAAGCTCATGGCAAGGCTGGCCATGCAGCAAAAAGCTGAGATCCTGTCCAGACTGTGAAGAAGAAGAAGAAGAAGAAGAAGAAGAAGAAGAAGAAGAAGAAGAAGAAGAAGAAGAAGAAGAAGAAGAAGAAGAATAGGAATTGATTGTCCTCTCTGCCAAGACAGGTAGGATGACCTCCCCACATTTCTACTCCACAGGAAAAAAAAAACAAACTGTCAGATCTTTTGAGCTTATCAGCTGAACAGTGCTACCTGTGGGGCCTCTGTACCCCAACAGCCACAGAGAGATTTGGGTTTACTGCCTAGGTAGCTGGAAATCTGTCTCATTTCTTAAATTTATCCTTCTCAGATCTGATGACATTTGATAACTAGGTTATCAGTTTAACAGCCCCAATCCCAAGATTACAAGCACCTTGATAGCTCATTAATCAGTTTCCTGTTAAAATTACAGACAGGTATGCCTCATTCACAAACACTTCCTGGTACAAGATAGACTGGTTTCAGCTATAACTACAGAGGTTCAAAGTTTTAATATTGATAAATGCAGCTTTGATAAACTGATAAAACATTGACTACAAAGAGTTCTTAAGAGTCCTTAAATGGATTTTTAACCCTTTTGCTATGATGTAAATCTATTCCAGCTGTCTTACAGATACCTACAGGTTCCTGGGAAAAGTTCTGCTACTGCATCAAGAAATCTGGTCTGATGAAAACTAACAATCTCCAGAGCCCATTTCTGTCCCGACCTATTTTTCGAATATACTTTGCAGGTTCATTGTCCCGCCTGACCTCCAGAGAAACAGCAGATGCCATGGCTTCTGTACTCCTGATTTGGTGTGCCATTTTCCCCCACGCTACCAGAATGCCACTGCTGCAGCCTGCCTCCTCAGCTCCCTCAAGGGACGTTCCTGAGATCTTCTGCCATGCCTGGTTTCCGCCTCCCCGCTTCACCCCTTGTCAGCTTGAAGCAGTCTCGGGAATTCAGTGCCCTTGTTCCCCCACTTGCTTCCATAAATCACTATTTTTTTTTAAATAATAACCAAAACGGAGGAATGTTAGTATTCTGACCCACCCCCTGGAAACCAATGTTAGTATTCTGACCTGCCCCTCGGCACTGCCCTGTGTCCTGACATAAAAGCCTCATTTTGGGGAAAGGCCCCTTCCCTACCTCTTTCTCTTCTGCTTTTCCTCCCATGAAGTGTGCACCCTCGACCCCCTCTCTCTCTTTCTCTCTCTCTCTCCTCTCCCTCTTTCCTATCTTTCTCTTCGTCTCTCTATTATAATAAACCATTTCTGCACAGATGCAGCGTCTGGGTCGTGGATGACTGTCCACCACTGCCCTGCTGCCAAGCCTGCATGGTGTGGGTCATCTGCCAGCCCACCACTACATCTTCCCAGCATGCCAGCACGCTTCCCTGCACACACAGGATACCCTCTGGGTCCCCCGAGCAATATATCATAACACTATCTTTGTCTACCTACCTACCTATCTTCCTTTTTTCAGATCTGAAATTATTTTAATTTTTTTTGTTTTTGTTTTTCAAAATAGCGTTTCTCTGTGTAGCTTTGCGCCTTTCCTAGAACTCGCTTTGGAGACCAGGCTGGCCTCGAACTTGCAGAGATCCGCCTGCCTCTGCCTCCCAAGTGCTGGAATTAAAGGCGTGTGCCACCACCGCCCGGTTTATTTTAAAATTTTTTAATTAAATTTTTAAATATATTTTGATCATATCCTTTTCCCTCTCTCAACTAATTCTAGATCCCCCTATCTTCTTACCTACCTGTGGTGATATTTTATTTGTGCTAAAATGTGGTGATATTCTATTTGTGCTTTAATAAATAAAGCTTGCCTGGAGATCAGAGGAAATAGTAAGCCATTTTAAGTAAACAAAGAAGTCAGGCAGTGGTACCACACACCCTTAATCCTGTTACTTGGCAGGCAGGCATCTGTCTGGATCTCTGTGAGTTCAAGGCCACACTGGAAATAGAGTCAGGTGTGGTGGCACACACCTTAATTCCAACACTAGTTAACCATGGAGGTCTGGAGGTCTGTACAGACAGACAGAAAGTGATAGAGCTGGGCATTAAAGAGAAAGTGATGTAGCTGGACAGAGAGAGCAAATCAGATGGCAGAACAGCAAGGCATATGGGCGTGGGTAGACAGGAAGTAACTCGCATTTGGAAGCTGCAGAGTTGGTGAGGTTAGCTGTGTCTTTCCCTATTTCCCTGATCTCTCTAAGGCTTTCACCCTATATTTGGCTCCTGTTTTTTATTTATTAAGACTGTTTAGAAATTCGTCTATACCCACCCAACTTCATGTTCTCCCCCTCCCCTCTTTCTCAAAAAAATAAAAACACCAAACAACAACAAAATGAAAATGAAAGCACCAACTTGAAAAAAGAAAGAAAAAAGATAAAAAATATCAAAACAAAACAAAACATGTTGTCTGTTGTGTGTTGACCACTACTCCTGGGTGTGGCTGATACACCCAGTGACTCTCCCTTGGAGAAGACTGGTTTCCCTCCCCCAGCAGGTGTCAATTGCAAATAGCTTCTGGGTTAGGGTGGGATTTTGTGCCCTTCTCAGTGCTGGGGTTTGTCAGGATTTGAACTTGTACAGCGATTGTTCACGCTGCCACAGTCTCCGTGAGTGCGTAAGTGTCTCAAGTTCTGTTGTGTCTTCAAGACACTGTTTCCTTGGAGTCTTCTACCACCCCTGGCTCTTAGAATATTTCTACCTCTTCCACGGAGCTCCCCAACCTTGAGGGGAGGGGTTTAATAAAGCCATCCCATTTAGGGCTGAGTGCTCCAAGGTCTCTCACTCTATACACATGGTCCTCTTGTGTTAATTACCTTCTACTGTAAGAAGCTTCTCTGATGAGGGCTGAGTGATGCTCTCATCTACGAGTATAGCAGTATTTAATTTTAATATTCAATAATTTAATAATAAAACAGGACTTATTTTATTGCTGCGTTCTCGACCTATCTACCTTCTATCTTAGGAGTTGCAGCCTATGCCAAGATGGGAGCAACCCACCAGGAAGTGCCTGTCAAGAGCGCTTGCGTGAGCCCAGTAAGGAGAACTGTGGAGTGATTGATCCTCCCAAAGGGAGCCATGTTGGCAGTGGCTCCAAGGCACATACTTTCCAGATGTGGCCTTAGCAGAGGGTTGTGGGAGGATGCATTTAAGGGAGAGCCTCCAGAAATAAAACGCCCTGGCTCATTAACCTGGAGTAGGTGTGCATCGACCGAGTAGTGTGGTCAAACGCTTCCTCCATAGGACTTCTAGTGCGTGAGGATCAATTTAAATTCATACACAAAACACCTTTAATACACGGTGCTTGATAAAGGGTCGCTGGTATATTAATATTTACTTGTAGGGGCTCCATCCCTATACAATATCCAGTTCAGATTGGGTGGATGTGCCTTGTGCGGCAACACACGCAACAAAAAGACGTGGAAGAATCGGGCTGAATCAGGAGGATCTCGAGTTTGAGGCCAGCCTTAGATATATAAAGAGTTCTAGGCTAGTCTGGACCCTTCTTTTAAAAAAGGAGAGACAGCCGGGCGGTGGTGGCGCACGCCTTTAATCCCAGCACTCGGGAGGCAGAGCCAGGCGGATCTCTGTGAGTTCGAGGCCAGCCTGGGCTACCAAGTGAGTCCCAGGAAAAGGCGCAAAGCTACACAGAGAAACCCTGTCTCGAAAAACCAAAAAAAAAAAAAAAAAAAAAAAAAAGGAGAGACTAGGAGGGAGGTTCGAGGAGGAAAGGGATCGGTTGAGGTGGTGGGCCTTTAAGTAGATTATTACTTAGAAAGAAGTTCGGGAAGGCTAGGCGCAGCTGGGAACCAGAGCGGAGCTTCCTCTAGGGCTCCACGTCCCCCACTCCCAACCCCCTCCCTCTCCACCCCTGCGTGTGCTAAGGGTCCAGGTCCCTAAGCCCCTTCCCGCCTCGGAGCTCCGGGAATCCCTTGCCCTGGCCCGGTGCTGTGCGCAAGCGGGCTCTTTGGGTGCGTGATCCAGTGCAGCGGGACCCAGTGGATCGGGACCCGGGTGTGGAGAGCCGGAGGGGGCGGGGCGATGGGAAGTGGGCAAGCTCCCAGCGGCGGGGCGGGGCGGGGCGGGGCGGGGCGGGGCCGGGAAGTTCGCGGCCACTGAGGACTGGCTGGCCACCGTGGAACCGTAAAAGGCTGGGCGGGCGGGGTGGGTGTGGCCGCGCGGGTGAGCGGAGCCCTGATCCGGGCCCCGCAGTCTCCCGCAGCCTCTCAGCCATGGGCGCCGTCTGGTCCGCCCTGCTGGTCGGCGGGGGTCTGGCGGGAGCGCTCCTCCTGTGGCTGCTGCGGGGCGACCTTGGGGCCCCGGGGAAAGACGGGGGTGCGAAGCCGCAGAAGGACGTATCTCCAGGGGAGGCTGCGGCTCCGGGAGGCGGTCCGGGTGGTGGCGGTGGCGGTGGCGGCCTGAGCCCTGGACCTTCCGAACGGGTGCTGGTCTCCAAACCAGGTATTCTTCCTCCCCGGGGCTCGGGGCAGATGTACCCGGTGTCTGGAAGTTCACTGGGGAAGGGGAAGAAAACCACCTGAAGCTCTCCAGGTGGGTCCTGGTGGACCAGCTTCCCCGACCTGGGACTGAACCCTCCTCGGGCCCCGTCGCGTTCCCGGGCTGTACCGTCCTGGAGAAGCCACGCGGGTCCTCCGGAGGCTGCGCCTAGCTCCTGCCGCTCCAGCGGGCACGGGCTCCTCCGCCTGGTTGCGCTTGGCGCAGTGCGCGAGGCTGGTTTGGGGGTGCATCTCACAACTCTCTCCCGTCTCCAAGTCTCCAATGGGGCTGGGAGGGGCATCCTCTGAGTGTCAGTCCCGTAGCTTCAAGCCCTGACACCCCACACCCCTTCTTGGTTGTGAGTTTGGGGCTAGCGAGCGTTGAACGCTCACTTCCTACTGTCTGGACAGTTCAGAAAGTAAAATTCAGCTTAGACGTGGGTCATGAAAGCCACTGCAGCCAGGGCTGTGCGCTGGCCGTGTGTGCACTTACAACAGCCCGGGCGGCCTAGGAGGGAACCAAATTCTGATGGGAATTGTCCTATAAGTTTAGATCTACATTCTAGAGACCCCCCCACCAGGCAATCAGTACGCACTGGCACAAAGCCTTACCTTCCTGTGCCCTTCTTTGGCAAGCTGTCGTTGCCTGGCAGAACTTATTTTTAGTGGTGGTCATTTGTAGCCATGTGAAAACCTTTCCCACGGCTGATTTTGGATAAGCGGCTCATCTGTTTTCTTCTGTTTCTGAAGGCCAGCCTCATGTTTTCAGCTGGAAATCGGGAATTCAGAGTAATATTTGTTGACCTCTCACTCTGAAGCTCACCAATTAAAATAAGAGGCAAAATGAAGCACCCACCCTTCCCCCAGGCCGATTGTAAGAGTTCAGGCTTTGAGAGCTATTTAGGTAGCCAGCAAAGAAACCAAGTCTTTAGGGGACTTGGATTGTGGGCTTTTAAGAAAGTTTTTTTTAAAGTGTGTATAGTGTGTGTTGGAGCAGGGGGAGCTCATGTGTCTTTGAAGAGATTTCTCTCCCCTCAAGTTCACCCCAACTCGACTCAGTCATGCTTGGTATTCCTGACACTGAACACGCTGCCTTCCAGAACTGGCCCCTGCCCTGCGCTCTCTTCCAGGGAGTACAGGTGTACACTCAGGTGCAGGGTAGCATGCAGTCCTTTGTCCTACACCAGCCACAGTGTGTGTGGCTGGGCCTCCTGCTAAGCGCCTGCCCTAACCCCTGGACAGCATTTTTTTTTTTTTTAAATGACAGGAGCCAAGTGACTTAACTTTGGATCCCTGCCAACTTGGTCTGGCCTGTGGGAGACTTCGAAGCTTGCCAGTTCATTCTCTTTCATGCTGGGCACCGAGATTCCCGAGTGTTTTGGTTGTTGGCTCTACATGTATGCTCTTAGAGCAGTGTTGGGAAGGTGTACTTGATTTCTACAGAACTTGAACCACAGATAGAAACGAAGACAACAGCCATCGATGATAGCAGTTTTCCTCGGTGAGCCACCTAATGTTGCTACACTTTCCTCTCTTAGAGCAGCTTCAAGAAAGCAATGGCCATTTGCTTTCCGAGACCAAAGATCCTGGTGACCTGCACGGAGCACAGAGACTGCAGAATGCTGGAGCAGACTGGGGCAATGCCAGAGAGTATGTTCCTGCTGGAAAGATTCCAGACACACACTCCAGGGCCAGCCCAGAAGTGTCAAGGAACCAAAGCCCGGAAGTTCATGGAGGAGGACGGAGACCCTGCAAAGGACAAGAAACAGCTGGGGGCGTGGTGGAGAAACTGCCCTCCTGCAGCCTGCTCGGGGACATAGCTAAAGCAGCCGGCCTTGCGCAGGCCAGTCAGGACCCAGCAGGCCACGAGGACTGGGAAGTGGTGTCTCGGCACTCATCTTGGGGGGATGTTGGTTTGGGTGGCAGTCTTGAGGGCCTAAGGCAGGGGATGGATGATGGCAGAGGCACTCTTGTGGGAGGAAGCGGCTGGGGAGCAGATGGGAAGGCGGTGTCTCTGGAGCCTCAGGAGGTCAGCATCCAGTTCCAGGTGCACTACACCACGAGCACCGATGTGCAGTTCATTGCGGTAACTGGAGACCATGAGAATCTTGGGGGATGGACCACGTACATCCCTCTCCACTACTGTAAGGACGGGCTGTGGTCTCATTCCGTCTTCCTGCCTGCAGACACGGTGGTGGAATGGAAGTTTGTGTTGGTGGAGAACAGGGAGGTCACTCGCTGGGAAGAATGCAGCAACAGACTCCTGCAGACTGGCCACGAGGATAAAGTGGTTCACGGGTGGTGGGGCATCCACTGACTCCCTCTGCAAAGCGTCCGCGAGGCAGCCACAGAACGTGGAAGAGGCTGAGGCTGTAGAGCACACTACGTAATTTAAAGGCAGTGTGATTCCATTTGTAGCCATAAGAGCTGCTAGTGTGGCTTTTGTCCAAAATGTAGGAAGACGTATGCATGCAGATAGTGAGTGCTTGCTGTGAGCCGGGACTTTCCCCTTGTTGCCTTGACTGGTTTGTGCTGACACATCATTACTTGAGGGATTGCTCGTCCCTGGGTAGTTGGTTTGGCTAAGACTGAGGTATGGACTCTGGGCAAGGAGAAACTACCCAGCTGCACACGTACAAGACAGAGCCCGTAGGAGCTCTTAGAACAGGGAGGCGTCAGCAAGCCTCATCGAATCCAGCTAAGCAACGATGTTTACATTAATGATGACACCGTGTGGAACTGTGACCAGTCAGGACCTGAGTGACGCTGGAAGACTCCCCATCAGTTTTTGTTCCATGTTAAGTGCCGAGGGCGGGTGTGGAGTCAGCAGGCATGTCTTTGTCTTGACGCTTTAAAGTCTGAGCTAGTCATCTAGGAAGTGGAGCATGAGGGTTGGGTGTGAGGCGGTGAGGTGGCCTGAAGGGGACACATTACTTCTTTGAGGACTGGGGGTTAGAGGTCGAGTCTGGCTCCAGCAAAGGGTGCGTGCATCCTTTACCCACAGTGCCCTTTCAGACCATCTCTGTTCGACTTCCCCGCCCTGGTCCTACCAGGTCTCACAGGTGGGCCGCCCTAGAGAGGGTTCCCCCATCACCTCTTCACTCGTCTCCTCATCAGTGAGGAAAGTCTACACAGGACCATGATACAGAAGAATAGCCTTGCTCTGAGAAGAAATAATTACTAAGCTTTAAGTTATAACTGGATAATAAATCCTGAGTTGTAATATCCTTATTAAATGTCTGAATTATTTGTTTCAATGTTAGCACCATAACCTAGAAATAAAATAAGGGTCTGATATTTTACATACAGAGAAAAGCAAACATCAATTGTTACAGCAGATGAAATTTGGAGTCTGTTTTCCTTTTTGGAGAAAGTTCTCAATATTTTTTTAAAACTTTGCTTAGAAGGGAATTCAGCATGCTGGTATTTAAAGATGAAATGTTTTTGAGGCAGGGTTGCTTATAGCCCAGGCTTACCAAAAAATTCACTATGTAGCCAAGGATGCCCTTGAAACTGTCCTCCTGCCTCCACGTCTCGGGTGCTGGGATTGCAGACACATGCCACCACAGCCAGTTTTGTGCAGTGCCAGGCAAATCATTCTATGCTGAGCTACATCCCAGTTCTTTGTTATCACTTTGAGACAGGATAGCCCGAACTGGCCTGGAACTTCATCTGTAGCTAAGGATGACCTTCAACCCCTGATGTCCCCACTTCTACCTTCCAAGTGCTCGGATAAAATTGTTTTTATGTGTTTAAACAGAACGATATCTATTGGAAGAACAGTATTCAATTCTGGCTAAGACGGTTTGCTGACAAAAACACAGGTTCACTGAAAGCAGCATCAGTCAGTGCTTAGCAGGCTGTTTGCACGCTTTGGGCTCCCAGCTCTTTGGGATAAAATTCAGACATTCTGCTATGTATCTCATAGTGAGGTCTGCAGAAGGCACTGGCCATTGCTTCACAATGTTCAAGTATACCCCTAAGAAGTAAAGCAATTTAAACAAAAGTCTCTAGAATTCCTGATGAAATAAAAGTTCATCTTTTTTTTTAAGATTTATTAATTTATTATGTATACAGTGTTCTGTCTGCATGTGTCCCTGCAGGCCAGAAGAGGGCACCAGATCTCGGTTGTGAGCCACTATGTGGTTGCTGGGAATTGAACTCAGGACCTCTGGAAGAGCAGTCAGTGCTCTTAACCACTGAGCCATCTCTCCAGCCCTAAAAGTTCATCTTTCATTGAAGCCAACTGACTTAGGAAACAGATTATGCGATGTATATATACACACATTATTAATAATTAAATATACATCGATTTTGCCATCCTTTGAAGTTGGATGTGCTTAGAGTGCTAGCTGTCATTGCGAGAGCATGTCACTGACTGCTGGGTCAGGGCTCCTGCTGGCACCAGGGAAGAAGGTAGGAAACCCCCCCACACACACACACACACTTGCCCTTCTCTCCATCTGCAGTAGCTCACCTGGGCAGCAGCTGCCCTCCTTGTAGAGCCCAGACCCCCTTCTGCCCTGTGGTACCACCATCCTAACGGCCCTCTCCATCTTCTGCATCAGGCCTGTGGGGGGGAAATAACTTGAGGGACACCCACACATGCAGTATTAACACCTGGACCTGAAGTAGCACACGGTTCTCTGGTCATGTTCCTTTCCACCTGTGAGAACTGGTCAGGCGATCACCCCCATAGGTGAGGGACACGGGGCTGCAACACGGCCTCCAGCCAGGCAGCTGTGTTCCATGACACCTGTGTACCCGGGAGTGGAAGACGACATTCTGTGGACAGCTGGCCCCTGCCACATTGTCTCTCATGTTTTGGCCCCAGCGAAACACGTGACTTACGCGTCTGTTGTCCATGTCCCATTATATTCGGTTTGCATTCAAATATGCCCCAGTTTATTAAAATTTCATGAAGTTCAATCTAGAACTTACCTATTCATTTGTTAAAGAGTAACCAAGTATTGTCTTTCTTTAGTTTTATGTAAGGAGAGAGATTTCTAAAAGTTTTGTTGATTACTGATATCGACAGAACAGTGAATTCAAGGTCACCCAAGAAGGCTGGTGTTTGTCCAGCACGATGGAGTTTGTCCTGGTCTTGGCACTGCGCCCCTTTACACCATATGAACACTCTTTTTTTTTCCTCTTCAGGAATTTGTTTAAACTGAAAAAAAAAAATGGCTCTACTATCTCAGAACCAGTAAAATAATTTAAAACAATTATACCAAAGTGCTAGAATTAGCATAAATTAATACATTATAATATATGAATACTCTCAAATCTAGCTGGTAGTGTTCAAAGTTTTACTGTGAGAGCATTCAAGAAGTTTATTTCAAAATAGAGTTTACAGGACAGGGTATCTTTTATTAAATTTTCACATAAAAAGAAAAAGTCCACAGGGCACTAATTATAAGTAACATCACAATTAATCGGGTGTTAGCCCTCTGTAGAGAGCGGGCAAGCAATGTGTCATTTTAGTAACATTTTTTCCTGGTCTTTCACTTTCTGAATTCTCTTTTCTTGATTTCTGATCATTGAAGACATTGCTGAAAATATCAATAAAACACAGTTAGATTGGAGAGTCGTCGCTGGTTTTAAGCCCCTCCACACTTGTCTTAAAGGATGAGCCTTTAGCATGCAGACCAGCCTCACTCGGAGCCCAGGGGTGTGTAAGTAAGACTTCAGTGCACTGCACTTTTGTAAAGGCCGCCCTGACGGCAAGCTTACAGCCTCCCTAAGCAGGAGGAGACAGAAGAAGCAGAATGCCAGCGCCTCCAGAGGGGAGCAGAGGAAAGCCTCCTGACCTCCCACCTCGGGGGTCAGCAGTCATTACTGTAAATAGTGTGGGAGATTTCTCTTGTGGAAACGTGTGTATGGTTTTGGCTTTTGGTTGTGCTGAGATTGAAGCCACGGTCTTGCACATGCTAGGTAATACCTTAACAACAAGCTGTCCCTACAGCCCTATACTTTAAATGTTGCTAAATTCTGCCCAAATCCTCCAAACTATTTGTTCAGAACTCAAGAGCCGCCCTACTGGTCACTAGTCCAAGGTACTGTTTCTGTTAAACAAATGCCAGCATCTCCCGACTAGATGATTCTAGAAGGACATGAGTAGGATGACCTCAGAAATATAAATCAAAGTGTGGGGGAAAGGTGGGACAAAAAAGCTCCCCCCCAAACCTACATTCCTTTAAAAAAACGCACAATAATACGGGCAGCACCAACTGTATTTGGTAGGTTTTTTAAAAAGACACAAAGTTGGGTGAGTGGGGAGGGAAGGGTGGTCCCGGTAGGGAAAGGAATGAGGTCAAAATAAACTGTATGAAATTCTTGAACTATGTTTTTAAAAAGACTCAATAATCTAAACAGAAATGTGTTCGTGCTGTTTAGGGGACCTGGGATTTCACTCCACAGCGATGTGAGTTGACTCGGTGTGTTAGGAATTGCGGGGATCAAGTCCCAGCTCTACTGTTCACTAGGAGACACAGGGCTGACTGTGTTGTCTTGTGCTCTCATTGTTATGACAACAATAACAGCTCCCACACTCCGTGCCATCATGAAGGCCCCATGAGGACAAGAGCAGCACTGAATTTAGGGGCTGCACACAGGTGCAAGCAGAGCCCATTATTATTACTATGCTTACATTTGTTGTATGAATGTCTGCTGTTACAAAATATTTAGTGCGTGTGTGTGTGCGCGTGCGTGTGTATGTATGTGTATATATATCTTTTTGTGAATCCCCCCCCCCCCTAGTTCT